>NC_137456.1:328865669-329370669 GCF_964235325.1 Thermobia domestica
AACTTTGTATCGCAGAAAACTAATAATACATTTGGGAAGGAACTACAAAGTACAACATCTATAATTGAAACCATGACCGAACTTGACTTGGGAACTGCCTTCTGGGGCATTCCATTGCAGAACTATTTTGCTCCGGGGAGCATTGGGAGCCGAACGCTACTTGGACGTTGCAGAATCTTCGGTGAACCATGCGTGACAAACGTCCTGAGTGGGATAGAAGCATGTTCCTGCACGTCAATGCTACCGCGCACAGTATAGTTTACGAGGAATGCGGTAGCTAGTTTTTGGGTGGACGCACCTCTATACCACTTTTCCGGGTCCAGTTTGATTAGACTACAATTTGTTTCTCTTCGTGAAAGAACACATGACAGAAAGGAGTACACCAGCAACAAGGAAGTCGAACTTGAGGTTCTAAACTTCGTGCGAGGTAACCAGACCGGACTTATCAAAAAAGGAAATTCCAAACTACAGTAACTTGGGCAAAAATGTGTACAAATCAATGGAACATATTAGAAATAAAAAAAAAATGCACTGAAATTTAGCGAGTACTAAGATTTGTTCGGCGTAAGCTGTAAACTGCGATAAACAAAGCCACGTGAAACTAAATCTCTCTGATTTGCTGTTGTCCTACCGACGACTATAGTCCTCCGCAAAATAGTTCATGTGATTGCATTATTAGTTTTACTATGAAGCTTCATATAAAACTGCTATATTATTATAAATGTCAAAAATATAATACGGATTATCTAATAATACTGCAATCGAGTGTGGCTAGTGAAACAATAGAAGTAAACACTAAGCATGCGCAGTAATTATGGCACCAACTCAACTGTGTCGTACTGCCCACAGCTGGAGTTTCTTAATCTTAAAAGTACTTCTTGCGTAACAGCTGTGAGTTGCATTTTATTACATCACATTTCAAATTTTAAACGTCGTGGACCCTCTGGCTAGGTGCAGCGTACCCCCTGGGGTTGGCGGACTCCACTTTGAAAACCACTAATCTACTACATCTAATATATGCTAGATACTCTGCTATTTGAAATGTGTACATTATTGTTAAATAACTGAACGGAAAAACTGGTTTTACTCAGCTACAACCATTTGGTGCATGTATTTCCGCATATCATCATATTTACTACCACGATGTATTAATGTGAAAGATCTTTCCTTCCCTAACAAATTTAGTCCTTTTTCCTCTGGACATTGCATCTTTCCCGAACGCATCTTTTAAGAAGGTTCTGAGAATTTGAAATAAATGAAAAACAGTTTCCCTCCCGCTTTTCCCTTCCATAATGAATAATAATATGCCAAAGATGTTTGGATATTTTCCATCAGTTGATAGGTGGTATGGGAAGGAATTTATTAATACATCCCCTAGCAATAATATTATTTAACAGATATGAATTTCTCCTTCCAGTAATTCAAATACGTACTAAATAGAGTATTTTCATATTCAATTTTTATGTGTTTACGTTCATACATAATCTATTAACTGTATATTACTGCATACAATTAACCGTTGTGAGAAATTTCTGTAACCTCTCTGTAGCAGAGAAAAATTCATGTCCCATTGGTGTCCGTTATTCAGAAGGTTCACTGTATAACAGATGGTTCTGCGAGGCTCGAAATATTTTGACCGGTTCTAAGGAAGCAGCTGAATAGCACCACTGGTTGATATGACTTCAAGTGACACAGAATAATTAAAACAAAACAAGTAAATTATGTGTCACTTCACTTCATTTCACATGCAGTTCTGCCAATGTCCCGTACTGGCCACTTTTAACAGGCTAATACATATGCCCTGTGGGGTATTATAAAACTGTAAGCAAATATTCAGCCATGCGCCCATCAGGGTAATGTTTAGAACTAGCTGAACATGCCCGTTTCACTGTGTTAAACCAATATTTTAGCCCTTTTCATCCTAGTAAACGGAAGTTTCTAAACCTCGGACACATGTCGCTTATTTTCCCACCTCCTTTCTCGCTCCATCACCATCAGCGCACCTTTTTTCCCATTCTAGGACATACATTTAAAAAACAAGTATTAATATCGTACCTAATAATTTTAAACGAGAAGTCTAAATACCAAATTCCATGTTTTTAACCTTCAAGAAAAAACTTTTTTCCTTTTTCCCACCTTTTCTCTCGATTTTTACTGAAATATTAAAAAACATTGAAACACGTTCAAATTATTTTAAATTAGGAGCCTAAATACAAAAGATCAAGTTTTAAGCTTAAGGGATTCAGAGATATGGACATCTTATTAAAGTACTCCTGATCTTTTTCCCTGTCCCCGCTCCTTCTCTTCCATTCTAGGTTGTATGTCAAAACAAAAAAGGAAACTTAAATATGTGTCTAATTATTTTAAATGACAAATAAATCTTGAAGTATTTAAGCCTAAGAGATTCAGAAATATGGCCACATTATTAAAGTACATTCCGCCCCTTACTCCCCCTTTCCAAAAATCCTTATTTAGTGATACCATACGTCACAAATCCTATGTATTGTCCAAATTTAAAGGTTTTAACTTAAGGGGTTTGGCCTGTGCGAGGACCAGTCAGTCGTCACACAAAACTTTGAATTTTAGGCGTTGGTTTACTTTTGGTGCATCACATTTTGGAAGATCTACAGGCAAACGATCCTACCAAATCTTGACACATTTCTTGCACTTTCCGGTTTCTTTTTGCACAGCATGCACTAAATGAGGAGTTCTAAAGATTACAGCGCATAAACCACGAACCAACATAAAAGCTCGAATGCTATCTCACCGAATCAAGGCATGAGAGCAGCAGGGGTGCCCGAGCGGCAGCGAAAGGGTGCATCCTTAGGGAGCAGTCATATCAGCGAAAAGGGTGTACGCACAAACGAGATGGTGGAAACACATTTAAAATATATGTAATAATTGTTATCTTTGAAAACACTTAATTTCGATCCTAAAGAAAAAACACTCTTTTTACTCCCTTTGCATAGTTTCCACAGTTGATTTTACGCTCCATCTTACCTTGACTCTGCACAAACTCTATAACCCTTCTCTCTTTATCACACATTTTTTTTTAAAGAAAAGCATGTTAGTATTATATCCATAGCAGATGTCTATAATTGACGTATGAATTGGAAATTCCCGCGGTTTACTTCTACCCTATTTGCATTCTTGTATTCTTCCGCCTTCCGCTTCAGTAAACAATTACACTTAAAACACGTTCAAAATGTATTTCAGTATGATATCCACTAACATAAATTACTTAATATTCACACTTTGCTGCTTTTACGAAAAGTGTTTTACATCGTATTTAACCTATAAATTTTGTTTTCGGTAGAACCGTCTGCTCGAGGCAATCCAAATAATTATAATACTTCATTAATTATATCGAGTAGCGCCCCAAAAGTAAAACTGCATGCAGAATTATTATAGCCTGTCACTAAAATGGTAATGTACTCACCTTTTCCCTTTGGAAGTATCCCCTCGCTCTCGCTCGGTCCCCCATCTTCGCCCTGCCCTGACTCGGTTAGATGGCATTGGTGCTTTTTAGCGGCTACCTAGTACAGATTGGTTTGTATTTTGTGCACTGTAGTTCTTATGTCATACATCCGACCCCGTATATATGTACGCAAATCATAAAAGAATAATTGTAATTTATCGACAATTACTTGCGATGCCCCTCTTGAATTTTATCTATGCCATGTGGGATATTTTGAGGTTGCTTAGCGCAAACCATTTAAGAGACAAGAAAAGGGAAATCAGTAAAAGAATTGGTGCAGTCAAAACGGCCCCGCGACAAGTGGGACCGGGTCGAAAAGGTCCCGCGACAAGTGGGACCGGGTCAAAAAGGTCCCGCGACAAAAGCATCCGAGTCAATAGGGTCCTACGTCAAACGTTCCCGATTAAAAACCACCCTGAGTCAATACAGCCCCGCGTCAAAAGGAGCCGTTTCAAAAGGATACGCGACAAAGTGGCCCAGAGTCAAAAGAGACTGGGTCAAAAAGACCCGCCTCAAAAGGGCACGGATTAAAACAGCCCGTAACAAAAGAGCCCGAGTCAAAACGGCCCCACGTCTGAAGGGCCTGGCTCAAAAGGACTCCGCGACAAAAGGCCCGAGTCAATACGACCTCGCGTCAAAAGGGTCCGGCTCAAAAGGGCCCTGCGTCAAAAGAGCCCGGATGAAAAGGACCCCGCCTCAAAAGGTCCTGGGTCAAAAGGGTTTCGTGACAAAAAGACTCAAATCAAAAGTGTCCTTCGTGAAACGGGTCCAAGTAAAAACCGCCCCGCATTAAAAGAGCGCAGGTCAGAAAGTCTCCGGGTCAACAGGGCTCGGGTAAAAGGGCCCCGAATAAAAACGGCCTCGAGTCAAAAGATATCCGCGACAAAACGGTCCTACGCCAAAAGTCTCGAATCAAAACAGCCTCGCTACAAAAGAGCCCGAGTCAAAACGGCCCCGGGTCAAAAAGGCCTTCGTCAAAAGTCTCTGCGACAAAAGGGCCCGAGTCAAAACGACCCTGAGTCAAAATAGTCTGGGTCAAAAGGGCTCGAGTAAAAACTCTCTCCTTCAAAAGTGTCCGGGTCAAAAGTACCCCGCCTCAAAAGGGCCCGGGTCAACACAGCCCAGCGTGAAAAAGGCCCGAGTCAAAATGACCCCGCGTCAAGAGAACCCAGGATAAGAAGACCCAGCATAAAAAAGGTCCGGGTCAAATGGGTTCCGCCACAAAAGGATCCAAATCAAAAGGGTCCTGCGGCAAATGGGCCCAAGTATAAGCAGCCCCGCGTCAAGAGAGCCCACGTCAAAAGGGCCCGCGTAGATGGTACCAGCGACAAAACGCCTCAAGTAATAACGGCTCTGGATCTCCGCGACAAAAGCGAACTGTGCCAAAAGGGTCCGATTCAATAGGGCCCGGATCAAAAGGGTCCGCGACAAAGTGGCACTGGGTCAAAGAGGCCGGTGCAAAGAATCCACCTCAAAAAAGCACCGCTCAAAACAGCATCGCAAGAAAAGGGTCCGAATCAAAAGGAACTGCCTCTAAAGTGCATGAGTCAAAACAGCCAAGCAACAAAAGGGCCCGAGTCAAAACGACCACCAGTCAAAATTCTACGGATCAAAAGGGATCGAGTTCAACGGGTCCTGAGTCAAAAGAGCCTGGGACGCAAGAACCCCGCATAAAAAGGGCCCGAGTCAAAACGGCCCAGCGTGAAAGTGGCCTGGGTCCAAAGGTCTCCGCGACAAAAGGCAACGAGTCAAAACGACTTCGCGTCAAAAGGGCTAGAGTTAAAAGGCCCTGCGTGAAAAAAACCCTGGTCAAAAGAATCCCGCCTCAAAATGGCCCCGGTCAAATCGGCCCAGCGTGAAAAGAGCCCAGGTCAAAATGGTCCCGTGACAAAAAGACCCGAGTCAAATGGACCTCTTGTTAAGAGAGGTCGAGTAAAAAGAGCACTACTCCAAATGAACTGCGCCAAAGAGGCCCCGCTACAAAAATGGCCGAGTCAAAAAGCCCGGGTCTAAAGTCTCCGCAACAAAAGTGCCCAGATCAAAATGGCTCCGCGTCAAAAAAGCTCGTGTCAAAAGGGTCCTGCGACAAAAAGACCCGAGTCAAAATGGACATGCGTCAAACAGACAAAAGTAAAAACGGCTCCGCGTCAAAAGTGCCCGGATAAAAAGACCCAAGACAAAAGAGCCCGAGTCTAAAAGATCTCCGCAACAGAAGGAACGAGTGAAAAGGATCTGTGTGAAACGGTCTCGGCGACAGAAGGGCCCGATTCAAACCGGCCCCACGTCTAAAGCGCACGGGTTAAATGGGCTCGACTTAAAAGTACCCTGCGTCAAAGGAGCACGGGCCAAGAGGATCCCGCCTCAAAACCGTGTGTCAAATGAATTAGTGTCAAAACGCCCCCCCCCCGAGTCAAAAGGTCTCCGCAACAAAAGTGCCCGAGTCAAATGGCCCCGCTTCTAAAGGTCCAGGGTCAAAAGGGTCGCGGGACAAAAAGACCCTAGTCAAAAGGTACTGCGTCAAACGGGCCCGAGAATAAACGGCTCCGCTTGAAAAGGAGGTCAAAATATACACTGGAGTTATAGCCTGTCGAAAACATGAAAAATGAATTTTAAAGGTCCAACCCTATGGGACCTACAGTGGTCGGGTCAAGACTTCACTTAGGAACTGGTGTATATTCTATCCAAAAGCACATGTTTCAGAATCCTGTGGTACTTCTGCAACGAAATTCATTAAAGGAATTTTGCTACGGGCATATAATTTGAAAGTATCATCAACTACCTGTATAAAAATGTCTCGGAAGTACCGCAGGATTCTGAAACATGGATATTTGGATAGTGCACATATTAGATCCCAAGTTAAGTCTTGACACGACTACGGTAAGTCCCATAGTTTTGGAGCTGTGGACCTTTAAAGTTCATCTTTTCGCGTTTTCGGCAGCCTATAACTCAAAGGAAGCATTTGTGCACACAGATTGGCCTATCCGTTTTGTCTTATCTTGGTGTCAGGAATCAGCTCCCAAACGTTGTTGGTATTATTTTGAAACACTCTGAATAATGATTTTAAATGATATGCACTGATTGCTAAGAAGACAGAAAAAGAGATAAAACAAATCCTATCACATTAAAACTTTTATTGTCCAGAGGATAATGGTAATAAGAAACGTACGTATTATGTAAAAAGAATCTTAGAATTATATTTCTGACAGAAATTTTAAGAGAATAATAGGTTAGTAGGATTTAAAACTACTGGTTCTTCTAAAATTATTGCATCATGATAGATTCCATAGAGAATTTTTCGTTTAAAAATCATCTGATTAGAAAGAAATTATACTTCAAAGAGAAATATTTCAATTCAGTTTAACTTTTAAATACTTGATGAATCAAGAAAATGAAAACAAATGGTATGAAAGGTGACTGAGAAATTTAGTATTTGGAGAAGCAAAAAAGTAATGTGCAGAATACAGAAATTTCTCTTGCCGTCCGGGAAACGTAGGGCTAAGATAATAACATATTGTAGAGAATATCAGGCTTAGCGCCTATTTTTAATTCTCCCTGTATGTTGTTATTGTTTTTCAAACAAGAAATTATAATTATAAAATAATAAAGAAGAGACTTCCTTATGTTGTCACCTCATCTCAATACAAATTCATGCTTACCATTCTCTTCCTAGTTTCCTAACTTCATCAAAACAAACTCAGCCACGCCGTTTCAGCAATTAACAAACTTCCCTATTGACCAAGACAGTGTTGGGAAGTAATGTAACGCAAGTAACGCGTTACTTTATAAGCAACGTTTCCTAGTAACGCGTTATATTTTTTCCAAAGTAACTGTAACGGTAACGCGTTACAAATTTTTAAGTAACGTACCTAGTTTGCTTTACTTTTTTCGCGTTACATTTCGGATGAGTAACTACAATATATGTATATTTTTTTTTCGGAAAAAGATGTTTCTTTCCTGTAAGTGGATTTCTCAGAATTTAACAATGGAGCATGAACTATGTATGTTAGTAACCGACAGTCACAGACATACAGAGAAACAGATAAGTTTGTAGTGCCAGTTGCTGTTTTTTTGAAGATGAGGACAGCTTTATGGAAATCACGTGTACTGAGTGCATCACCTGGAAGATTTTGTCGTAGATTTTGACAGCTTTAAATCAATACATTCAGTGAGTGAACTAGGAGTGCAATGATACCCGTACTCTATTTTACTTTGATTGGTGTTGTTGTTTTTATAAAGATGGAGAACGAAAATATTTTACCGTTCGAACATTTGAAAGAATATTTTTTTTTAAAAGAGTGAGGATGATGGTGGACATAATTTAAAAGTAAAGTGTCTGAACTGCCCCGGCGGAAAATATTTATCAACAACTAGGGTGCCATAATTAACTATTTACAGTAAGGGATTAATATGAATAAACTGTGTTTTGATGAGGAGGTCTACTTTATTACTAGAAAATAGTTTGCTGATGGTATGTTTTATTGGAGTTCTTTCAGATCAGTTTGCTTATCCTAGAGTCCCGTTGATTATAGAGTAGTGTAATGTTTCTCTATATTCTTTATTTTTAATTTTGCATAGCAACATTGTTATTATTATATAATTAGTTTAGCAGGATAATAATAACCAACCATTTTTTCTAACGCATAGGGATGAACACGAGTCAAGCTAGAACACGAGTTAAGCTAAAACTCGACTCGACTCGAATTCAAGTCGAGCTTCGAGTCAAGTCAAGGGTAATATCCTTGAGTCGAGTTCCGAGCCGATTCAGTTTTTCGCGTCGAGTTTCGAGTCCAGTCGAGTTTGATAAATGGCTCGTTCGTTTTAAGTCGTCTTGAAGTCATGGCCTGATTACACTGGAAAACGAAAGCCATGGAATACTTTTAGTGTTGCTCACGAGAGGGGACACTGCTCGCATCTCATATCGTCTCGATAGCGAGACCACAAGAGATTTTTTATAACAAGCTAAGCTCGGCTCGGCTGAACTGAGAAGGTGGCTCGAGCCGGCTCACTTGGGGTGAACCATCGACTCGAGCTGGCTTGGTAGGGATGAGCCATTTGCTCGGTTCAGCTCAACAGAGCCGAGGACTCTAGCCGACTCGGTTGGGTGAGCTGTTAGCTCGGCTCACTTCTCGGTTCGGGTCGATAGTGAATGAGCTGTGAGCCGAGTTGCTCGAGTCGTTGACAATTCTAAAGCCGGGCCAAGCAGTTTTGAAGATATTTGGCCAGTGCCCTATAACATTTAACAGTTTGGCTCGAGCCCGAATACTCAACCTAGACCCTTAATCCAAATTCAGAACCTCGTGAACAATGTCCTTGACTCCTAGACTTCACGACTACCGAGGTTCGCAATCAACTATTTTTTTAGTATTCAAATACTAACCACCTATCTTTCTTTTTATATACAATGTTGTTATAATAATAATAATAATAATAATAATAATAATAGTAATAATAATAATAATAATAACAATAATAAGTTGTAGTAGTAGTAGTGTCATTGATAACAATTATACTGTCTATGTAATATACTTGAAGAATGTACTCGAAACTACACACCGGATTTGGCTCGAGTCGACTCGGAACTCGACCCCAATTCGAGTCGAGTTGGAGGAAATTTTCCGAGTCGAATTTCCGGGTCGAGCTCAAAGATGTCTGTTTCTAGTCGAATTGAGTGTCAAAGAAAACTCGCTCGAACTCGCCCGTGTCCATACCTACGAGTAACGCAGTATGGCATTTTATCAATGTTACATTATATGAAAATGTTCATATATATCAAATAAAAATTTGTCCTTGCATTTACATAAAGCGATTCAGAAATGCAATAATAATAATAATAATAATAATAATAATAATAATAATAATAATAATAATAATAATAATAGCGGTAATAATAGCAGTACGGAAAATTGAAGTCATAACTTTTTTCACATTTTTAAAGTTTCGGACCTAAAAGTAACGCGTTAGTAACGCGCTACTTTCGAAGTAAAGTAGCAGTTACTTTTTGGGGGCAAGTAATGCGTTACTAACGCGTTACATTTTAAGAGAAAGTAAAGTAACTTGTAACGCGTTACATTTTTGCAAGTAACTTACCCAACACTGGACCAAGATAATTGTGATGAGCTAGTCACCCACGTGCGGAGCACCAGGAAGAAGCGAAAGCAAGGAAGTAGGACAAAACCAGGGGACACGGGACCCTCGAGGAGAGAAGTGTGTCAGAAGCCGCCAGAAACACACTTTGGACCTCTATTCAGAAGAGTCGTTCTAGCAGCAATTGAGAGACGGTCGCCACGCCTGGGCCCTGAGCATCCACTGCATGACAGAGGTGTCATTCCGAAGAAGCCAGGACATCTGGGAGCTGTTGCCCTGAGGTCGAGAGGTTCTTCACTCTCGAACGTGAGGTCCGGGATCGATACCAGACGGAAACACAAAACAGATTGGAGGATAAGGCTTCACCCGATAATTGAAGATGCTCATCACATCGAGATGGCTGAGGTACAGTGAAACCCTTTCGTTTCCTAACCTTTGCGTTTCTGTGATTTCTTCTATTAGAAAATAAGCATTTCATTTCATTCATCCCCAATTAATTACTTCAGCGCTGTACTGCTTAGATCCCCACGTACTTTCTCTCTTGCCATGTGAAGTGCTATCCCCACATTCTTTTAGTAAAAGCTGATAATTGAGACAAATTACTGTGCTTGTAACCCCACAGTAGAGTACAGCAAGATGGTGGAGATGGGGACCTTCACTTTGTGAAGATTTTTGACTCCTTTTCCTAACATTTAGTATTTTTTCTCTTGATGTAGAAATGCAGTTTCTGTGAGACATTGTTATTATAAATTCCGAACCATAAGACTTTCAAATTCATTTCAATCCGACGATTTTTATCATATCATTTTTGTTATAGTTCTGTTACATCAAAACATGTCTTTTTTATTATTTATTTTTTTGAAGTGACGCAAAGATTAGGTTTATTTTAACTTTAAGTGTGTTGTGTTGACACTGATTTTATATGCATGTTTACTTAGCATTTTCTGCATGTTTAGATTATTAGCTGAACAGTATCTACAGCCTTTTGATGATCTAAACGATATTTCCACTACGTAATACTTTGAACCTATAATTTGTTCATCACCGATTGCCATTCCAGTTACTAGAAATTTTTATACCAATCTTAAAGACAATTTGCATTTATCTACCCCAGTTTCAAGTATTTTTTATTCTTTCACACCGGACAGTTTAAACATGGCTCAGAATAATAGTGAGAATGTAGAAGGTTTATTGACCTCGATTCATACGATAGTAAGGCCCAAATCATTTTATGCTAAATTAGGAGAAGACATCACGCGGTATTTGCAGAAATACGAGGCTATTGCCTCCACCAATAATTTGACAGGTATATGAAAGAAGCTAATCCTATGTACATTGATGAAAGGTCCGGCTGAATTTTGGATGGATAATACTTCCAAAAAACCCGAATTCGCCAATTGGACTTACGATGAGTTCAAAGCAAAATTAATAGAAGCTTTTGGGAACAACACCATGCAGAAAGTGAAATGCGTGCTTGCGAGCAAGGAGAAACTGAGAGCATATCTGATTATGTTTATTCTAAACTTAACCTCATTTTGAGGGTTGATCCTCAATCCCCCCCCCCAGCGAAACAAACACAATTATTTATAGAAGGGTTGCAACCTGTGTATTTTAGGGCCGTCATTCGTAAGGAATATGATTCAGTTGAAAAATTGAAATCAGACTTAATAACTGAGAAAAAACGACGATTTTATTGGAACGGAAAACCATCGAGAAATACATTAAGCGTAATTCGTCAATATTGCAGTCTTCATTAGTGTCTAGCAATACAAATGTTGACCCGATGAATACGCATTCTTGCTCTCAGCCTACCACACAGTCCAGAGCAGTTGAGAAAATTTCTGCTCAGAAAAATTCTGACGCGCATGTAAACTCTCAGGTCCCTGACTCCAATGCATTGCAGCAAGTACAGCAACAGTTAGAGAAACTTTCTTTAAATATTACGTCTCTCACTGCAAATCAAGGTCAATCGACCAACACAGGAAGTTCAAGTTCATCTTTTCGTGGTAATAATAGAGGAAGAAGAGGCCGAGGTAGAGGGGGAAACCAAGCTCGCTACTACAACAACTATGCTCAAAATCAAGGGAGTAATGGTGACAGGGGCAACGCAATTGACAATAACTCGAGTGACCAGGGTTGAAGCCCGCTGCGGGGACTTCTAAACCACCACGTTCTTCTATTGCCTGTTGGCACTGCCAAGGATTAAATCATATAGCCCGAAATTGTCGCGCATTTTTAAACGAAGAAACCGAATAGTTGATCGGGACTCAACTATTCGTCATTCTGTGTTACAAGTCCCTATATTCATGGAATCAGAACTCCCATACATTAATATTAGAGCAGGGGGCGTGTACACTCAATTGTTAATCGACTCAGGATCACAAGTTTCTTTTCTCCCTTAAAATTTAGTTCCTAAAGGAGCAAAGAAAATAGCTATTACTACAAAATTGAAGGGAGTGACGGGCAACACAATTGAAGTATCTCATATTGTTTTTTTTTGCGTTTTTTCATAGGAAAAAAGAGTTTTACACATCCGTTCAGAATAATTCCACGGTTTCCATTTAAGCCCCTGCTTGGTCAGGATTTCTTATCATCCCATAATGTTTTCCTGGATTTTAATAACAATACTTTTTCAGTCAATAGATTTGGGAAACCAACTCTAAACCAGCTTCCACGTAATAACAATGAGGGTGTAATTTCTGAAACTTTAAAAGAGAAATTAGCGTCTCTTTCTAAAGCTATTTACACACTTTCTGAACATATAGTGCTTCCAGCGAAAACGCATACTGGAGTTTATCTCACTAAACGTTACGACATAGGAGGGAATAAGAATCTTTTAGTGCCAAATATTTCTTTGCAGAATAAATTAGAAATTTTTATTCCTTTTTGTGTGTTGTCACCATCTCAGCCTTGTGTATGGATTACGAATGCTACTATTAAAGACATAACGTTAAACGAGGGTCAAGAAATAGGGTTAGCCGAAGAATTTGAAGAAATATCAGAGGAAGACTCTGCTTATCTAGTAGGTCAAATTCAGGAGGAATTGTCACTCGAAATTTTAGAAAAAAGAAAACTGTTTGACAGGTCACAAATTCAGGTTAACCCCGACCTTTCTGAAAGTGATAAAGAGAAATTTTATGATCTCGCTTATTGTTATAGTGATATTTTCATGTGGCATGATCACGATTTTTCTTTTGCTAAGGATTATGAATATCAGATCCAGCTCAAAGACCACACGCCTATTTGCAAACCAGCCCTACCTATACCGTATCATTTGGGCTCTGTAGTCAAAAAGCAGCTGGACAATTTATTGCAGAGGGATCATTTCGAGAACTATATCACCATGGAACTCACCTATTCTGTTAGTTAAAAAACGAACAGGTGATTATCGTTTTGTTTCTTATTTTCGATCTGTTAATATTCAGTGTAGGGTGGATTCTTTTCCGATTCCTAGCATGGAGGACGTGTTAAATCGTGTTTCTGGAAAGAAATTCATTACAACGTGTGATCAAATGGATGCTTTTTTCCAAATCCGCATCACAGAAGATAGCAAACCAATCACAGCATTCTCTGTTCCGGGGGAGGGATCATTTCATTAGAATGTGTTTCCCCAGGGATTACTTTGTTCTTCTGAGGCGTTGAACCGGCTCATAAAACTGACATTAGCCGATATTCCCTCGCCCCATATATTGAATTACGTAGATGACTATTTTATAGTAACCGATACCATACCGGAAATGTTAGAATTATGCACATTACTTTTTGATGCTTTTCGCAAGCGAGGTTTAAATTGTCTCCAAAGAAAACCAAATTTGCACAGACTTCTGTAGTTGTTCTTGGACATAAAGTAAATAAATATGGTATTTCTTTGTCTGACAAACTGATTGACACTATAAAATGTTACAAACGTCCAAAAACTAAAAAGAAAACTCAAGTCATTTTTCGGCACTTGTAGTTTTGTAAAACGCTGTGTAAAGAATTTTAGTGAAATTTCAGCTCCTTTCTTACAATTACTTAAGCGTGATGCTAAATATAGCTGAAAAAACCACAACAGGATGCTTTTGAAAAACTCAAAGAAGGAATAATAAATTCACCAACTTTAATGAATTATCACCCCAACAGACCATTATTTTTGTACACGGATGGATGTAAATCTGGGGTGGGGGCGGTTGCTAAGCAACCAATTGATGATTACCCTGACAGTGAATTAGTTTTTATTGGGTATTGTTCCCGGTCTCTAAACGCCACAGAAAAAAATTACTCAATATATAAGATTGAACTTCTTGGAGTGCTGTATGCACTACGCTCTTTTCGTTACTGGCTCATCGGAAGACATTTTTTTAAAAAACAGACTGTAGAGCGATTACGTTCCTGAAACAAACTAAAAACGTTAGTGGCAAGCTAGATCGGTGGTTTTCTCAGCTGGAACAATTTGACTTTACAATATCCCATGTCTCAGGAACCGCCAATATAGAAGCTGATAATATCAGTCGCTTTGCTGCCAACAAAAGAGATCTCGAAGATGAAAAGTTAAGTTCAGAGGACCCCTGTGTTTTTTCTAGAAGATAACACCGACATTAATATTAGCGAAGCTCAGAGAAAAGATAATGTTCTTAAGCACATTATTGACTGGCTTGAGGGCAAATCTAAAGACAATCAGTATGAAAGACAAGCTTTCTGTTACGAATTTCGCAATAACATTCTTTACAGAAAAAACTAAACACCTATGGGTTTGAACTACTTGCTTGCCATTCCTTTCTCATTGAGGGAAACAGTTTTTAAGAAGTGTCATGAGGAGATCTTGGGAGCCAATCACTCTGCTTTTAGTAAAACATATAAATTATTAGCTAACAGTGTATATTTTCCTGACATGAAACGTTTTGTATATAGACGCTGTAGAGAATGGCTTCACTGCCAAATGTTGAAGAAAAGAGTTGGTTTGAGTTATGGTAAGCTGTAAACTCATCCTAGTGTTATGCCTTTTTATCGACTATATTTAGATGTAGATGGGCCTTATTGCACTAACAATATTTTGAAACACAAATATTTCGTAGTCTGTGTGGATGAAGCCACAAGATTTTGTATAACAGCTAGTATTCCAGACACTACTGCCAATACTTTGGCATCATTTCTTTTTAATGACGTCATTTTAAAATATGGGTTATTTTATGAACTTTGCCTAGAAAGGGCAGCTGCTTTTACAAGCGCCATATTTAACCCATTACCCGCCAAAACTCTTCTTTCGTTATTAATTGTTTAAAATGTGTTTATTCATAATTGTTTGAGATATAAAGTCGCAAAATTAGCGTTAAAATAGAGTTAGCCGATATACTTCAGGAAATACAACCCGTCCCATTTTTGGGACAATGGAAGAATACGTAAGCATTTTATATTTGCATTTCACAAACGTCTTTGAAATTGGGAAATTTATCAAATTGTTCCAAATGAATACATATTTGCACACTTGATTTTTTTACATACATGTAATTCTAAATTACTTTATTGTTATCCTACAGCAGTTTGTACACTTATATTGCGCTTATCTTTATGCATTTGTTAGATCATCTCTATATTTTGCAAATTATATGGGATTGCACGAAAGCCAATTTCATAAATTATAAAACCTACTCACTTCACTAATTCACATGAGCAACAATGTTTCACTACGATTTATGTGTGAAATGAGTCAAAGCATTTGTCATGCAGTCCTACGTTACATCTTTTACAAATCTTTATTGTCTTCTTCTTGCAAAATGCACATCTTTTCTGCGTTTTGGTTACTATTATGAGATGATTTCCTGGGTGTCTACGCACGTCAATACTCACTCTGCTACCTAACACTGCTTGCCTGAGGCCCTCTTCTTGTCGCAAAACGGTTTCCCTTCGAAAGATAGAAGAGAACAATCCGCCTCCGAACATCGAGCATGGACATGATCTCGTTTGCATTGACAGTCTGATAGATCCTCCAAGTATTGACAACTGCAACATGTAACGTTTGTGTAAACAAAGGCCACCATCACTTCTTTGATCTGATTCTTACCCTGTATAATGCTACCTGTTTATCTAGAAGTTTACTCCTCCCATATGCGCATTGTATCTTTGACAAGATGTGGCATTGGGATATATATTTCCCTTTTTTGCTTCTGAGAATAACGCCGAACTGACGACACTACATTATCTAAATGTATTTCTTGAGTTTGCATTGATCACACTTATACCACTTCGAGGCACGAGAACTCCTCCCGCCTGTTTTATTTTCAGCTTCAGATACATTTGACGTAGACGGCGCAACATCAGCACTTACCCCTGATGTTTTCCTTCTCTTTGGAATTCATGTGCTCGTTCCGTCCTCAATTCTGCCGGAGTTGTCGATCAATTCCAAGGTACCAGCTACAACACTAACAACACTTTCCAGTAAAGAGTTCTCTGGTATCTCTTCTTCGTCGGTAAGTTCATCTGGAGGTATAATTGCAACTTCCACATCTTCGGGGTTGATCTCATCACTATCGTACTTTTCTAATAAATTCACTATTTAACCAATGTGAGGACAGGCTTATACAATGTCATAGTGTTCTACGAAATGCAACCTTTATTACTTACCACAACACCTAATTATATCTTCAGAACTACCACTATTCGACACAAAACTGAATTATAACTCACATAGGAAATAATACTAACGTAATCAGCCAATGTCCCAATTTTGGGACGCTTGAAATAAATATATGAGAAATTTAAGTAATTGCATTTATGTTGCATAGCAGACGATCATATAACTTTGAGGTTTTTGTTGTCACAGAACAAACTTTATTTTATTGAATATGCGGTACAAATATTACGCTAAAACGGAAAAAAGTTTGCACAGCTGAAAAATGCAAATTCGACATTACGTCGTGCCGTCTCTTGGCCATCGTATTATTAAAAGTTTGCAAGTAACTCTTTTATCATGCAGAAGAGACTCTAAACAAATGAAATGAAGTGAAATATTGAAAGAATATCTTTGCAAACACTTTAAAAAATAATCAAAAACCCCGTCCCAAAAAAGGGACAATGGCTGATAATGGGTTAAGGAATTGTGCAATATTTGTGGTGTTACGTTGAAATTTGCAGACGTGAAAGCACATTTTTCTATTGGGCTTGCTGAGGTAACAATACGTAATTTGGAACAAAAATTGAAGCTCAACATTGACCCAGATAATTCAGGAAACTGGGTGGGGTTACTTCCCAAGGTTACATTTAGCCATAATATTTCTGTTAACACAAGTATGGGATACTTCAGTTTTGAATTACTCCATGGTTTCAAACCTAGGTTAATACATCAAGCTATGTTTGACACACAGTATCAATTTCAAGACAACGCAGTCAGGCTATCTCATCTTAATGATATTCGAGAGCAGGCTGCTGAAAAATTATTCAAAAGGTTCCAAACTTCTGCAAAATCATATGACAAGCGTCACAAGCAAGTGCAATTTCAGAAGGGAGATCTTGTTTGGATATATGTAGATAATATGAAACAGGGCCAGACACGTGCTTTCACTGGGAAATACATTGGACCAGCTGAGATACAGGGCAAGAATAACGAAAATAGTTAGTTCGTTAAATTCACTACTGGCAGAGGAAGACAGAAAATAGACTCCATTACGGTTGACCGTCTTAAGAAATATTACCCTCCTTCGCCTCTGGACGAGTTAGGAGATCACGACCATCAACGCAAGAAGCCTCCCACCAGTGACGATATTGAAGCCAGAGACTCAGCCATTCAAGGAGAGAACGTACCTCCTGAGGAGAACTGTACAGAAGATGAGGAGGAACGGAATCAGCTGTCTCTACGGAATGACATAGACGAAACAGGCTTACCAGCATCTAGGTTTATTGTTGAATTGACTGGAAGGAAAGAGGGAGAGAAAGAAAAACATGATCAAACTGAATATTTCACGTGCCTAAATATCGTTAATGCCATTTCAATGCTTCATTTACCGGCCTGGGATGTCACAGCCAGACGTACGCTACATAACGCACCTAAAGTTCCTTCAAAATTTGGTGTGAACACTGAGATCAATTCTAAAGTAGCTTTGTACCATGTAAGCATTGTAGAACTCCAGGGTGATGCCATTGTAAACCCAAGCAACACGAATTTATTACCCATAGGGGCGCAGGCAGGGCGATACACTTTGCAGCAGGGCCACAATTAGCTCAAGAATGTGCACGATTGGGAAATTAAAAGAAGGTTCGTACATAATTACAGAAGGCTTCAATCTTCCAGCTAAACACGTAATACACACTTGTGGACCTGAAGGTGAAAATAGTAAATTACAGTCTTGTTACGAGGAAAACTTATTTAGTGTTTTAAACAATGATTTTCGTACAGTTGCATTGCCCACCATTTCAACAGGTGCATTTTTATATCCTAAAATACCAGCATGTCACATAGCCTTAAAAACTGTGAGAAACTTTTGGAGGAAAATTTGGATTCCATAGATAAAATTATCTTCTGTGATTACGATTTACAGAATAAACGAATCTACGAACATTTGATGCATGAATATTTCCCTGTTGTGTAAAATTTAAAAAAAAGCGAGCTTGAGCATATGAGTGAATAAGCTAATCTTTTTATTACGATATGTTAGTAATTGATAATTTTGATAATTTTGATAATTTTGAAACTACTTTTTAGTTTCTGTGGGATATTTTCATAATCCTTTCATTTTAGTATTATTTATTGTGTATGAGTAGTGGGTTGCATGACAAGTGTTCTTTGAATATGCTTTATATTCTTTCTTGAGCTTTTGTTGGTCATTTTTCACTGTTAGTGAATCTTCAAGGTAACATGGAAATAAATAAATATATATATATATATATATATATATATATATATATATATATATATATATATATATATATACATATTAGACGAAAATAATGAATGAATGAATGAATGAAAATGAGGAAAAAAAGCACTCAAATGCTTCTAGTGCTGTATATAGTAGATAATTGTAATATGGTTTTATTATTGCTCATATCTCTTCACCATGAAGTTAAGAAGTAAACACAGGAATATTGCTTCAAATCTATATTTAATTGTATTCACTTGGCGTATCTAATGTTCCACTTTTCTCACTTTGTTGCATGCAAAATATCTCATTCTGTTTTTTATGACGATAACTGCTAGTAGAGGGTAAATGGGGATTCTAGCGCACTTTTACTAACTCACCCCTCATTGATCCCACCCCTCAATAACAATAGCGTACCCGTAATAACTTCTAGCGCACCCCTGCCCCCAAATATCTTCTAATCAACTCCTAATAATTTCTAGCGCACTCCCTATCCCCCAAATAACTTCTAGCACATATCAAATAACTTCTATCTTACTGATAATAACTTCTAATGCATTCTATCACTAAATCTAGTTATAAAAAATCACTAAATCTGGTTATAACCTGTTTTGACTTCAAAAAATCACTAAATCTGGTTTCAAAAACAAAAAATCACTAAATCTATTTACAAAAAATCACTAAATCTGGTTACAAAAATCACTAAATCTAGTTACAAAAAATCACTAAATCTAGTTATAAGAAATCACTAAATGTGGTTTAACCGGTTTCGACTTTTAAAAAAGCACTAAATCTAGTAAAATAAAATTACAAAAACACTTTTATGATTTTACCATAAAAGTTAACTAAATTCTACATAATTACATAATAGTTACAAATAAGTATATTGATAGTTACAAATTAGTATATTAATAGTGAAATCTTCTATTAACTTCATTCTCTATTGTAAATAATGATTTCTTAAAATCAGTCCATTGATCATAATTTATACTGAATAAACATCCATTAATTTCAAATATTACTTGTGTTTGATCTTGTACATCTTTTACAATCACATTGAATGAATTAGTAAGAATAAATTTCTTCTGAGGTTCTATAATAATAACTCACTTTTTTATGAGATTAGTTTTATTTACCTCATTTTTGTTATTTTTTGGATTCATTTCTAAAGTAAAACTGATGTATTTTATAACCATTATCTAAGTCTTTCAAACCATCATACTTAATAAACAGCTCATATTTTTTCATGTCTTTCAACACCTGCTCTGTTTTATCATTATATCTTTGTGGTAATAACGTCTTATATCTTCCATCTAAATGTACTAAAACTCGTTGACCATAACGTGTTTGAATCAATTTCCATAATGTTACCTCATACGATTTACCTTTTTCTAACTCATTTGTGTGAAGGAATCTCAACACTTTAACGTCGTTTTTCTTATTCAAATAAATAGTCATAGCATATTTGTTATAAGAAAAATGTTCATTTTATATAAATTTCACAAAACCACTTATAAGTTGAAATTTACATACAGAACTCAACAGTTGGATAATTATCTTTTAAACCAGTATATTTGATTTTTAATCCATCTTTAACAATTTCATCAACCATCTTATCTGTTAAGCGTTTTACAAATCTAGGTGAAAGAAAGAACTTAAACTCTTCATATTCAACTAAAATGCTTTTTCCAAACTTAGTTTTAATCCTTTCCATTTTCACAATCTTATATTCTGTATCTAATTCTAATTCTCTTAATCCAATAACTTGTTTTTGTTCAAGAATTCCAAGCTTATTTAAAAGTTCAATGTGACTCACCATTGTATTTATTATATAGAAAATCAACAATCACTCTTCAATTTCCATCTTCAACAAAATTTTTTTAACCATATATGCTAATTTTAGAAATCGCCCATTAATGGATGATTTCTAAAATTAGCATATATGAAAAACTTCCATAAAAATCATTAAAAATACATTTAACACTATCTAAAACTCTTCTATTACTTTCTCATTCTTAGGGTCATATGTAAAGTTCTTTTCTCCAATTAAAATTGCATAACATATCGTATTAGCAGCCACAGCCTCTGCAAAGTCTACTACAATCTTTATGTTTGTTCTTTCATTTACCGATACATTCTTCCTTTTACTACAATTAATTACATACATTGGTTTGTTATTTATAAACTCTTCAGGATCATAGTACATTTCAGTGTTACCACATGTTATTCTCTTAAATGCAGTATAATCTTCATTAATTTTAAAATAATCCTTGTTAGAAATATCTAAATTTCTTGATTCTTTTGGAAATATTTCATTCCTTCCATTCTTCAGATATATATTCTTTACCTTACAATGATCGAATTTACTTGCATCTGCTGTTTGTTTACCACTTCTATCAGTTTGGAATATTATAACTACAAAATCAGGCATATCAAATTGTCTAGAATTAAATTAAGTAGTAACATCAAACTCCAAAAAGGAACCTACAACACTCTTCTGAACACATTGATAAGTATGGAATGAAAACATGATTTTCGGTTCTGTAAGAATATTCAACTTCATCTTGCTTTCATAATTAGGCTCGTATTCTACTATTGGCATTTTTATCTCCATACTCTTTATTGTTATTTTTCCATCATGAGGTGTTTGTGCACTTGCTCCAGTACCAGCCCACTTATACAAAACATTATTAATATTATTAGCGTTTGTAAATGTTATCCTTAATTCCCCTTTCCACATAACCTCTTTATAATCACTTAAGAATCCAGGTATCAGCCTTAATGGAAACAAAACACTAAATTTCTTTCTTAAGCCTAGTTTATCATCTGTTTCAAAACCAGCTTGTTTATAGTATAATGGTTCAGGTTTAGATATTTTTAGAGTTCCAATTACTGTAGATGTTATTCCTGGTAATTCAATCTTATCAATAACAACTCCATTCTTTCTAATTTGTATTTGTGAGAAAAAGAATGGGAAAAAATTATTTACAAGCTTTATTGTGTCATTAGCACCATATGTTCCTCGAGCTTCTACACCTACAATTTCAAATTCCATATAAAAATCTGCCCTGTGAGGGTGAATAAATCCATCTCCCACATCAAAATCAAACTCAATATCTTTATTAGCTTCATTAAAATTATTATATGTTCTTGTGTTAGGTTTAAAACTCTGTAACTCATAACTCTCAATACTATCCATTTATTATAAAAAATCTTGAAACAACACTTTTATAAAATATACCCATAAAAGATTTAAACATAATAATATTTACTAATAATACATAATAAAACTTATAATCCCCATCCTAACTTAACTTTAGCAATCATAGCAGTACCAACTCCAAAAGCAGCTAATTTTTCACCAATTGACGCATCACTACTAAATGCTCTTTTCCATGCTTTAGATTCTAGTTCCTTATCTGCAATATGTCTTGACTCTCTATCTTTATTGTCTCTGTAGTATATATCGTGTTCTTTACAAGCCTCATCTAATGGGTTAATACCTTTATCACCTCTTTCTAACCTTTCTTGAAGCTTAGTTCCCGGACCACTGTACGACATACCAGGAATATGTAGCTCAAACGGTAATTTATTAATTAAGTCATTTACTAATCCTTATCCAAGCTTCCCATCATTCCAAAATCTTTGTGGTAATGTATTCAAGATCTTAATCAAGTAACCTATACCTTTATTATCAT
Organism: Thermobia domestica; assembly: GCF_964235325.1. NCBI lineage: Eukaryota > Metazoa > Arthropoda > Insecta > Zygentoma > Lepismatidae > Thermobia > Thermobia domestica. The sequence goes on from NC_137456.1 coordinate 328,887,761, forward strand.
TAGGAATAAATTGTGAAAGCTTATTATTAATCATACTCACTATAGCTACTTTCTCATTATAAAAGTTATTATTACCAGCCTTTTCTTCACCATCTATAACAATTAGCCTATCTATAAGCTTTCTAACATCATCCATCCAAATGTATTCTTTAGGTGCCTCTGTATATTGTTTCATTCCTTCACCAGTCTTTTTGGGTGGTGTGTTCGTTTTAGGAGTTGGAGGTAAATACGGCTTAATATATTCATCCCAAATAGGCTTGATAATATTGTACTTGGAACCTCTATTAGATGCTACTTTTTTATCCCGATCATTTTTTTGGAAGGCAGCATCCGATTCTATTATTGTTTCCTTATAGTTTTCAAAATCGTCATCATCATAATCTTCAATGGTTTTATTAGTATTTATCGTTAACAATTCCCATAAACCTTCTGTTTCTTTATACGTTTTCCCATTAATTATTAAATCATCACCACTAACTTTAACTTCAGAATTTCCTATCTTATTTATTATTCTTTCGCCTTCTTCAGCAGCTCTTATTCCAAATACACTATCCCTACCACTTATTCTAGAGTAATATTTCGATGCAATCTTACCAAATAATTGTGCTGTCTCCTTCAACTTTGTCTTTAATTTCTTTTCTCATTTTTTATTTCCCCTGCTTTAGGTGTATCACTACTGTTTGGAGGACTATCATAAGTTATCTCTTTAGGTGTTTCTAGTAAACTAGGATCTATTGAAGCCGTCTTATGCGCAGCTGGAACAAGTTCAGTTATTAGATTTTTATTTTGTTCTGCTACTTCTTTTATATCACTTCCTAAATTTTGAATAGCATCAATTACTGGTTGTTCTTGCGTCTTAAATTTATCGTATATACCTGCTCTTTCTTTCTTCCAAGATTTGAAGCCCTTTATCAAGAACTCCTTTAACTTAATATTCTTATTGATTTCTTTCTCATCCATTAATTATATAGAACAATAATAAACGCCAATAAACATCAATAAACGTCAATAAACACCAATAAAAATCAATAAACACCAATAAACGTCAAAAAACATTAATAAACGTCAAAAACATTAATAAACGTCCAAAAACATAGATTGTTAAAACGTCAAAAACATTAATATATGTCAAAAAAGATCAATAAACATCAAACGTTTATGAAGTGTTTTATCTTGTTCCTATACTTACCATTGTTTACCTTCCTTGTCATATCAATTACTATAAAACCATAATCATCTTGCCAACATTTTGAACATATCTCTTTAAATTTATCATATGACATTTCTCCCCCAACAAACTCATTATATACATGATTAAGGTTAGTATCATCTTGCCTAAATAAACATAGGAAGTTAACGTTATCTCTTATAAGCTTCTTAGGCACTTTTGAATATGTTTGTGTAAGATAGAAGCAGTCTAAATGTCTATGTCTACCTCTTGTAAAGTAATTTCTAACAGTATCTTGATTTTCCAAAATGTAATCGTCAAACACAGCAACAGAGTATTTTTCACATTCATCAATAGGTATAATACAATCATTACTACTTAAGAACGTTGCTAATTGTTTATTAAACTTTAATTCTGCTTTTTCAAGTCGTTCTTTTAATTGTTCATACTTTGGCTGATTCATAGTTTTAGAATATATGTAGAAGTAATTATTGTTTAACCAACCTGGCTCTAATAAAAAGTTAAATAATAGAAACGCCTTACCACAACCAGATGGACCCACAATAAGACAACAAATATCATCAGCTATAAGTTCTCCATTTCTTTTCGTAGCTGTTGTTTCTTTTATCATCTCTTTTACATCCCAATAATTTTCTTACTCATTTATTATAAAGAAAATTTTGATTTAGACTTGATAAATCCTCAAATCCTTTATGATTTTATATTTTTAAGTTGTTCTCTAATCTTATGCAACGTGTCTTTTATATATTTTTCATCCATATCTCCATTTAAAGTTATTATCATCTCTAATTGTTCTTTAAATGAGTTAATAATAGTGACAATGGCTTTATATTCGTCTTTTCTTTTGCTTATGTTAAACTTAGATGATAACCCTGTTATAATAGCACTTCCAGTTGCAAGTAACGTTGTTAATATTGAGTAAAGTGTTACAGGTATAAAAATATTAATAAACCCAGTTGTTGCAGAAAGTATAACCGATAACGTAATCAAACTGTAATATGCATATCTAATAATTCGTAGTTTTCTCTTTTTCTTCTTTAAACTATATTGTAACTTTTGAATAATATCTTCCATTAACTTGATTACTTTCTCTCTTGGAATATCTCTAGCTAAATCAAACTCATTCATTTATTATATAATAAATGGCTAAGGTATTTAAGTTAACGAGTGATACTTCTGTTTTAAAGAAAAAACTCCATTATGAATTAGACAACAGTAACAACTACTTAAGCATAGGATTAGTTGGGTTTTACGGTACATATCTAACTCTAAACATAACAACAGAAAAAAACAGTTTCTCATATGGTGGTAGACAAGTTTTTATGCCAGAAGGGCAATATAATTTAAAATCACTTAATGAGTATTTAAAATTTCAATCCATCAACATAACCTTATCAGAAGATCATTTAAGAAATAGAGTTAAAATAGAAACTGCTAGTAATGATGTTATAATTGGGGGTATAGGTACTGTCCTCGGGTTTAATGTTCTTGAAGTTTTAGAAATAAACAAAACACATATTGGAAGTAAGTTACCAAAGTTTCACCCGTTTGATACAATTAATGTTCGCTGTAATATAGCTGATGGTATGTTTGTTAAAGATACTGAATATACCCATAAAGAAACAGGAATTATCGCATCATTTAAAACAGATGCTGAGTTTAAACATAGTATTATTTATGAGCCTACTTATCCATTATTTTTCCCTATATCTAAAGACAAGGTTTCCAATTTTGAGATAAGGATAACAGATGAGAATGATAGTTTAATTAATTTTGGTAGTGCTCAAACAACTGTACTTTTACAAACTAAGATTTTCCCTTAAATAAATAGGAAGATGTGTTCTATTAAAGGTTGTATGTTTAGTGTTCCTTACAGTGAAATAAAGAATTTAAATATTGATCATGTATTAACAAAGAAACAACTTAATGATAAAGCGAAGAAAATTAAAGAAGGTAAAGGAATGGATTTAACTCTAACTACTGCACAAATGAAAAAGATTAAGAAAGAACATATGGGTGGTTTTATTTTTAGAATTTCAGCCATTTTAGCAGCTTTAGGAACAGTTTGTTCGTTAGCAGGTGGTGCAGCAGCGATCACTAAAACTGTACTTGATGCTAAGAAAAATAAACAAGAACTTGATGAACAAAAAAGACACAATAAGGTTATAGAAGAAAAACATGGTGCAAGTATATTAAGGAAGTCTAAAAACTAAAACCGTTGACCAACTTCGATATAGAGAGGTTGGTTAAAGAACTAAAGATAAAACGATTTAGATGTGTATTTATGAGTGATCAACTTTCACAAAAACCCTATATAAATGAATGTGGTGTAGTTAACTTTGATAAATCAGAAAGCATTGGTACTTATTGGATATGTTATTGGAAAGATATCAATAAAAAGTACGTGTTTGATTCGTATGGTGGTGTTCCCCCTGAATAACTAGTACAATATCTTGGTATTGAAAACTTATTTTACAGTGATGAACGAATACAAGACTAATTCAGTTATATGTGGTCATCTTTCTATTAAGGTCTCAAACTTTCTAAATCAGGGGTATTCTTTTAAGGATGTTATGTATATGATTTAAAATGATTAAGGGGCCGCGGTGGCTCAGTGGTAGAGCGTTCACCTCTGGTGCTTGGGGTCCCGGGTTCGATCCCAGCCCCCGCCAAGTGAACTTTGTGGTGGACAAACACCGTGTGCGTGGGTTTTCTCGGGGTTCTCCCGTTTCCTCCCACTTCCTTCATTCCACCATTTCATTCATTACTCATTATCACCGTCTCCTTTAGCCTAACCGGCATAACCGTGGGACGTAAAACTCAAAGATTTCATTTCATTTCATTTTTAAAATGATTAAATATTATTAGGGTTAAGTACTTTTATAGTTTATATCTATAAAAGTTTTTGTTTAAGATAAGTATGGATACATATATACAATAAATTTTTACATTATTTTAGGACATTTTTCTTATAATAAACGAGCATGGATATTTTTGGTAATGTTAAAGATAAAAAAGATGTTTCAAATGTCAATATTAATGAGAATCAGCTGCAACGGTTAAGGAATTTAGATAATGTTGTTCAAAAAGAAGAACTTAAAAATACAAAAGAGAAAATTATTATGTACATCAAAATTTAATGAGTCGTACAAATTTTAAATCTGAACTAAATAAAATTTTCACAACAAATTATAGATCGTGGTTTGATTTTACACAAAAAAGAATAGTTAATATAACTAATGGTATTGATCAACAAGATCCTATTACGTTAAACCAGCTCGAGTCAGTGAAAAGCGATATTAACAACCAATTAGACAGTGATAGAAACAAATTTGAAGATGTATTAAGATCATTACAAGACACTCATAAAGAAGGATGATATTGAGGTTTTAAAAGGTGAATTTATGGAAGAATTTAAAAAGACTAATAATAATGTTCTTATTCTATTTAAAGCAAAAGTTCCTGTTTCATAATTTAATCAATATGTCAGAAATATCATCCTTGTTAAATACACTTACAACAAAAGAAGATTTCCAAATTATGAAAAAGGAAGCTTTTAATCTAATTATGCGAATAGAAACTATAAATTTATTATGTCGATTGAGAACTAGAAATGTTCCAAATCCAATCTTTAGAATATTTAATTTACCTAGTGGTTATAAGTTTCTTTAAAATGGAAAAATAATGCATATAGAGTTAAGTTTGGATAGATACTTTTTAGATATATTTTTGAACGATACTTTAGTGGTAATATTTCCTTTAAACATTAAAAAGGGTGATATAATTATGTTTCGAGCACAAAAAAGTTCAGCTATGGAAGAAGGACAATTATTACAGGTTATTATGTATATAGAAAGAGAACTTTAATGATTTTCTTTTAATAAATAATGTAGTATTGTGTTAAGTGTAAGAAATCAACAGGTGCAATGAAAGGTACCATTAGAGTAGAACAATCAAAGAATGGGAGATATGTTAAGAGAGGTATATGTGTTGTATGTGGTACTAATAAATCCCAATTCGTTAAAAAGCCCGATTGACTAGAAAAAGGTAAAGGTATTAGAGAAGAAATTCATAAACCAGCAAGGAAAAACTATCCTAAACTAAGTGTTGTGATTAAAGGTATAATGATCTTTGGCAAGCTGATCTTGTAGAAATGGATAGTGGAGTACTTAAAGGTATTTCCAAAATCAATAAAGGGTATAAGTATCTACTAACAATAATAGACGTGTTCTCGAAATATGCATTTGCTGTTCCTGTTAAAGATAAGAGTGAGAAGAATGTTCCAGAAGCATTTGAATCAGCGTTAAAAGTAAGAAAACACAACAATTTACAAACAGGTCAAGGGAAAGTTTTACAATAAAGAATTTGAAGATTTGATGAGAAAAAAACAATATTAATCGTTACTCAACATATAGTGGTAAAAAAAGCTTCTGTTGTTGAAAGATTTAACAAAACACTTAAACAAAATATGTGGAAGAAATTTACTGTTCAAGGTAATTATAAGTGGTTAAAAATATTGCAAGTTTTGGTTGATGAATATAATAACAAAATACATAGAACAATTGGTGTGAAACCTGTAGAAGTGAATAAGAAAAATGAGCATGTGATATTGAAAAAAGTGTATAAGAAAGAATATAAATCTGTTAAGTTAAAGTATAAGATTGGTGATTATGTTCGTATAAGTAAAATTAAAGGTTTCTTTGAGAAAGGTTATACACCAAATTGGTCAGCAGAAGTGTTTGTTATTAATGAGGTTATACCATCTAATTCACCAACATATAAAATTAAAGATTTAAACAATGAAGAAGTTAGAGGAAGATTTTATGAACCAGAATTATTAAAAACTAAATATGAGGATGAGTATTTGGTGGAAAAAATATTGAGGAAGAAAGGTAATAAAGTGTTTGTTAAATGGTTAGGGTTTGATGATTCACATAACAGTTGGATAGATAAGAGTAATGTAATATTATAAATGTTATATTTTATGGTTAGGGTTTGATGATTCACATAACAGTTGGATAGATAAGAGTAATGTAATATTGTAAATGTTATATTTTATGGTTATTCCATAAAAGATAATTAGGATAAGAAGGTGAGCGATGAATATGAATATGAATGTGAATATAATAGTGATGATTATGATGATGAATGAGATTATGAGAATGATTTAGTTTTTATCATATTAATAGTGACTTTGATGGGGTGATCCCATAAAAGTCGTATACTAAGACAACACACAAATATATGTAGACAATGGCAGGGGTGTACAAATATTAGCAGTTGTCTTAGGAAAATGAGTATGCTAATGTTGGTATATATAACAAGAAAAATTATAACGAAAATGAACTAAAAATTTGGTGAAGATAAAAAACGATACAGTATTTTCTATATAAATAGGATGAGTATATATAATCTTAATTTTACTAGTGAAGAGATGAAGGAGGTGTCGATTACAAAACTAAAACTAATATGTAAAGTCAAAAAAATCCGTGACTATAGTTCTTTAAATAAGAGTGAATTAATCAAAAAATCGAACAATAGCAAAATGAACCTGATGAATTGAAAGTTATATGCACAATGAGAGTTGATGAACTAAAAAACCATTGTAAAATTGTAAAAGGAAGAGGATAAAAGGTTATTCCAGATTAAGAAGGGCTGAACTTATTGATCTTATTAAACAACATGAAGATGAACAAAACAGATCACAAATTAGAAACATGATCCAATTTAAACAAGATGTTTTTGAAGAATCGAAACCAGAACGAATACCAATTAAAGTAGAAACAAAGGAAACAGCAATACAGAAAAGATTACAAACTATCACAATTGAAAACATAGGAGGATATGAAGATCCAGGGAAGTTTCTAAATATAAGTGGGAAAGTTGTTATTAATAAAATCAAGGAAGAATTAAAGCACCAACCACTTAAAGTCAACCTTGTATTCATTTGTGATTATATTAAAGATAAAGAAGTACAAGAACGCAATTTTAAAACTATGAATGAAAGAATATTACAATCAAGTGACCTAGATGAATATATAACCCATGCTAAACAAAAACTAGGTAGAGAGATGGAGGAATTTCAAGGTAGAGGATCAGGATGGTCATTACATCAAATTAAACACTTGGAAATCAGACTAAATAAATATGTACCATTGAGAGCTTCTTCTTATATTGACCTTCCTAAACCAATTAAAGATAAAGAAGCAGTAGTTAATGTTCAAAGTAAAGATAATAAATGTTTCTTGTATTCTATTGCAAGTTATTTAAAACCAGCACAAAAAGATCCTCAAAGAGCTCCAGAATATAATCAAATTGTGAATGAGTTACAAGAGAAATATTGTAATGATATTGAAGTTCCCGTACAATTAAAAGATATAGTAAAGTTTGAAAAGAGAAGTAACATATCCATTAACGTGTATAGTTATGATGATTAATATAAGATATACCCACTTCAAATCACAAAAAATAAGCAAGACAAACACGTGAATTTATTATATGTAAAAGATGAAAATAATGATCATTTTTGTTGGATAAAGGATTTATTGAGATTAATAAGAAGTCAAGTAACAAAGCATAAGGAGAAATTGTACTTCTGTGATAGGTGTTTAACAAGACATTTTAGAAATGAGATACAATTACAAGAACATGAGCTATATTGCAAGGAGCATGAATCTGTTAGAATGGAATTTCCAAAACCATATGACAATCAAATACAGTTCCAAAATTATAATAGATCATTGAGAGTACCATTTACGATATATGCCGATTTTGAATGTTATGTAAAATGGAAGTAGACCATAATTGTTCTAAAACTGTGAAGTATCAAAAGAATTCAGCAATGAGTTTCTGTTATTACATCAAATACTAAAATGGTACGTATAAAAGTCCTGTTAGTTATATTGGTTTAGATGCTGCAGAGGTGTTTGTAAAGAAGTTAAAACAAGAAGCAATAGATATAAAGAAAATATATAACAAAAAAGTTGAAATGGATAACCTAACTAATGATGAGGAAGAGAGATATAATAATTCCAATAGTTGTCATATATGTGAGAAAAACTTGAATGCTTTACTACCAGCAGTTGAAAAACAAATAAATATGTTAAATAAGAAAATACAATTCGCTAAAGATAATGATGACATGATTGAAAAGTTAAGAGAATGGAAAGATCAATTAAGAAAATGTTTAAAGGAGATAAATAAAAATAAAGCAAAACTAAGAGATCATGATCATTTAACTGGAAAGTTTAGAGGTGCAGCTCACAGTTATTGTAACTTAAGCTATCGAAATCCTAATTTTATTCCAGTATTTATTCACAACTTAAGTGGTTATGATACTCACCTGTTTGTTAAAGAACTTGCTTATGATAAGAATGAAATAAAACTAATTGCAAACAATGAAGAAAAATATATAACATACTCGAAATATGTGAAAGTTGATAAAAAGAATGGGATTCATTTACGATTTCTAGATTCATTTAGGTTTGTCAAGGAGTTTAGCAGAACTAGCAAATAACCTTAAAAAGAACAATATAGAGAAACGTCAAAGTATTTCCCTAATGATTTATTAGATTTAGTGATTAAAAAAGGTGTGTACCCATATGATTATATTGACTCAATTGAAAGATTAGAAGAAACAAAACTACCTTCAAAAGAAATGTTCTTTAATAAACTTACTAAAACCCACATCAGTTATGAAGATTATGAGCATGGACAAAATGTTTGGTAGTCATTCAATATTAAAAATCTAAGTGAATATACAGAACTTTATAACAAGACAGATGTATTAATATTAGCTGATGTATTTGAAAGTTTTAGAGATGTGTGTTTAAAAGCATATGGTTTAGATCCTGCTTGGTATTTCACTGCTCCTGGTTTATCGTGGGATTCAATGTTAAAGATGACTAAGATCAAACTAGAAATGTTAACTGACTATGACAAAAAATTTATAATAGAGAAAGGTATAAGAGGTGGAATTTCACAATGTAGTAAGAGATATGTAAAAGCAAATAATAAGTATATGAAAAGTTATAACAAACACGAACCTTCAAAGTATTTAGCTTATCTAGATGCAAGTAATTTATATGGATGAGCTATGAGTCAATACATGCCTTACAAAGACTTTAAATGGGTTCAACCTTACATAAACATAATGAACATTCCAGATGATACAGAAACTGGCTACATATTAGAAGTTGATTTAGAATATCCAGAATACTTACATAATAAACACTCAGATCTACCATTAGCTCCAGAAAATATGTGTCCACCAGGATCGAAACATACAAAATTATTAACGACGCTTTACAACAAAGAAAGATATGTTATTCACTACAGAAACTTAAATCTATATATGTCACTTGGGATGATGTAAAAGAAAATTCATAGAGTATTGGAGTTCAAGCAATCAAACTGGTTAAAGGAATATATTGATTTCAATACAAATATGAGAACAACAGCTAAGAATGATTTCCAGAAAGATTTTTACAAGTTAATGAACAATAGCGTATTTGGTAAAACAATGGAAAACATTAGAAAGAGGCCATCTATTACCTCAGAATGTGATCCAATGAGGGTGGAAAAGTTAATAGCGAAACCGAACTTTGATTACAGAACAATATTTACTGAAAATTTGTGTGCGATACATATGAAAAAAGAAAAATTGACCTTCAGCAAACCAATATATGTTGGTATAAGTGTGCTAGACTTGTCAAAACTATTAATGTATGACTTTCATTACAACATTATGAAACCTAAATACGATATCGATATAGACTTTTGTTACATGGATACTGATAGTTTTATATATGAAATTGATACAGATGACTTCTACAAAGACTTAAAGGAAATGGTTGATCTATTTGATACAAGTTAATATGGAAAGGATAATCAATATGGAATACCACTAGTAAACAAAAAAGTATTAGGAAAGATGAAGGATGAAAACAATGGTAAAATAATGACAGAGTTTATTGGGTTAAGATCAAAGATGTATGTCTTTAAAGTTGAAAATAAAGAGAAGAAAAAGCAAAAGGAATAAGGAATGTGTAGTAGCAAAAGAGTTACAATTTAATGATTATAAGCGAACCCTATTCAATGATACGAAAACATACAAAAATATAAATCTAATTCGAAGTTGTAAGCATGATGTGTATACTATAGCTGTAAATAAGTTAGCATTAGATTCGAGTGATGACAAAAGATATATACTAGAGGGTGGTGTAAGTACATTAGCTTGGGGGCATTATAAGATATAGTTAAAATATAATTATGTGTAGTGTAGTTGATAGGTGTTAGTGAGTAATTATGTGTGGTTTAGTTTTAAGTAAAATTTAATTAACTTTTATGTGTATTGTAGTTGATAGGTGTTAGTGAGTAATTATGTGTGGTTTAGTTTTAAGTAAAATTTAATTAACTTTTATGTGTAGTGTAGTTGATAGGTGTTAGTGAGTAATTATGTGTGGTTTAGTTTTAAGTAAAATTTAATTAACTTTTATGTGTAGTGTAGTTGATAAGTATTAGTGAGTAATTATGTGTGGTTTAGTTTTAAGTAAAATTTATTTAACTTTTGTGTAGTGTAGTTGATAAGTGTTAGTGAGTAATTATGTATACTTTAGTTTTAGGTAAAATTTAATTAACTTTATGATATTTCTAAGTCATAAAAGTGTTTTTGTAATTTTATCCTTAGACATATGCAACCAGTAACACATGAAAATAATTGTTTTGGAGTCCAGTATTTATACCTCTTTTACATTTCTTTAATACATTCTTAAATAGTGGAGATATTTGACTTTTTGTAACCAGATTTAGTGATTTTTCTTTTTGTAACCAGATTTACAGATTTTTTGTAACTAGATTTAGGGATTTTTTGTAATTTTGTAACTAGATTTAGGAATTTTTTAAAATTTTTTAACATGATTTAGTGATTTTTTAAAATTTTGTAACTAGATTTAGTGATTTTTTAATTTTGTAACTAGATTTAGTGATTTTTGTAACTAGATTTAGTGAGTTTTTAATTTTGTAACTAGATTTAGTGATTTTTGTAACTAGATTTTGTGATTTTTTGTAATTTTGTAACTAGATTTAGGGTTTTTTTAAATTTTGTAACTAGATTTAGTGATTTCTTGGAATTTTGTAACTAGATTAAGTGATTTTTTGTTTTGAAACCAGATAAGTCAAAACCAGTTGTAACCAGATTTAGTGATTTTTTGTAACTAGATTTAGTAATTTTTTTGTTTTTGTAACTAGATTTAGTGATTTTTTGTAACCAGATTTAGTGATAGAATGCATTAGAAGTTATTATGAGTAAGATAGAAGTTATTTGGTATGTGCTAGAAGTTATTTGCGGGATGGGGAGTGTGCTAGAAATTATTAGGAGTTGATTAGAAGATATTTGGGGGCAGGGGGTGCGCTATTGTTATTGAGGGGTGGGGTCATTGAGGGGTGAGTTAGTAAAAGTGCGCTAGAATCCCCATTTACCCTCTACTACTGCTGTCATTACAGTAGCAACTTTAGAATTCAGTATTTGGTCTGGATTTTATTTTAAAAAGTTAAGTAATATGGTCACCTATCAACACTCAGTACCATTAACTTTCAATATCAGTTTTGTGTTCCCGGAGAAATTAAACTCGTCTAAGTTGTATAAATTTTTACACTGCAATACATAACAGTATTATCACATTGATGTATGCAAAGCGGCAGATATGCTTAAGCAATTACATGATCATTTAAAATTTTTTTTGCATATACCGAAACCTATGTTTCATAAGCCGGCACCTAAGAAACCTAAGAGCGCGTTATTGGGTTTTATTCGCAATCTTCTAGGATATTGTTGTGATGTAGCTGAATCATCAACTGTAGATGCTTTGCATCAAAAGGAAGAAAAGTTAGAAGAAACTGTATTGCAAGTTCAGAAACAATTATTGAAAAATAACATATTTTTACAGAATTCATCTCAAGAACTTTCAAATTTTCAGTCTCAAATTCAAAACAACTTCCAGAGAATTAGAAATTTTTCTCAACATTTTAGAACAAGAAAAAAGATTAGGCAAATCTCTTAACACGCTAGATTCTAAAGTGACGGCTGAATCGTATGCTTTTATCTCCGAATTTTATTAAATCACGACACAATTTTTGATTTTTTTGGAAATTTATAAATATGATTTATTAGTAGAAAGCTGTAGAGATGGCAAACCCAATGCCAATACCATACCATATAATGTTCTTGATGCACAACTATTAGCTTTAGAATCTACTCTTATTAAATCTGGGTTCGTTTTAGCCAATGATAGAAACCTATTAGAAATTTATTACACTATTTCAACGCTGTCATGCTCTATAACAGAAAATTACATATATTTGCAACTGAAAATTCCTATCCTGGAAAAAGATTCTAGCTTTGAAATTTTTTCTGTAAAAAGTATACCGTTTGCAATCAGAAACCAGACATGTGTCGTCAATTTGGAACCTGCTATTGTAGTTGTTCAAAACAAAAAGACTATAATTCCCATAATAGGATCTGATATGTTTGGTTGCAAGTTTCGAACTATTCGCTTATGTAAAATTCCCAACCACGTTATTACAAATTCTCGCCAAACAGAATGTATTACGCATGGTTATAGAGGACAAACTGTAAAGGATATTACTTCTGCTTGCGATTTTCGATGTGAATCAGTCACAACAGTTCAAATAATGGAATTAGATGACCACCAATACTTATTAACGCACTCTCCAAAATTTGTTACCCTATGGAATAATAGTATCCCAACCAACTTCTCATTACCTGATCACTTGAATATTGGTGCTGTACAAATAACTCTACCGTGTAACATCAAATTGGAAGTCACTCAGCATCTCTTTGTAAAAACAAATTTTCCCTGCTTCAATTATGATTTATCAAAACCTAAACTTCTACATTTATTTCTGGCAATGATTGTAAACAATGATTTATTTCTCGTTGGACAAAAATTCAAACCCAATGTTTTCTTTAATGTCAATACATTAGTGAATGATTTATGGATTCCATCTGTTAGCCACATGAATGTAACGCCTTTTTCATTGGTTGAAACATCATTTGAATGTCCTATCTTTGAACATGACTGGTTTGTTAACGGAATCATTTTTCTTTGGCAATTAATACTCACCATTTACGTAATTTACGCTCTCAAACAAAACAAAATGTTAATTCTGCCATTTTGTTCCAACCTGTGAGAGCAATAGAATTATCTTCGGCGTTTCAAAGCTTTTTAGGAATTACTGACCTGCTAATCTTTATAACCCTAGTTCTCATGTTATTTGTGTTAATAAAAAATTTTCGATTACTACAAAAGAAACCATCATCTCTTCATCGTACTTTTCCAAGATTTTTGCCTGCTACTGCTAGAAACAACGCCTCGACAGAAACACGCGAGGACTTGCATCACTCCACGCTAGAACTTACTCCGAGAAATATCTCAGCATCGTATTTAAACAATTACATCCTTTATGTGTAACGTATTTTAGCACGTGGTATCCCAGTCATTTAACTAATCTGGAATAGTGCTACTCTTCATATACCGTTACCGAGTAGTCCGCGGTATATCGGACTTTTCAGGCACTTAGTAGAGGAAATGCTACTAACCAAATTAGTTAATCTAATTGTATCCTCCCACAGTCTAACACCCCCACGAATATAAATTTTAACTAACACAAACTTTTACGAATATCTAAACTTAGAGGGACTTTACTTTGCATATGTATAATATATATATTATTTATCTTATATGTTATTCATTATTTATAATTTATCTTATTTTATTACATATATTCATATATTTATTTTATATATCACAATTAAGTTAAGGAATCATATAATCATTGTATATAAACAAGTCACAATTAATTTTTCTGTCAAATGTCATTTTTTCCTTCTCACTTAACCCCTTACTTGTATCTCAGCCATAATCTATATTAATAATCCCATATTAAAATTATTACACTTACCTCCCATCAAGATTGCATAACACCACACTTCCTGAAGTACTATGAACTAATTCGTTTTATTTTTCTTTCATGTAAAAAAATCTGAATCAGCGCAACCTTGAATTGTATCCTTCTACATCTTCAGTTTCTACGTAGTAATGAAAGCGTCCACCAGAGGGCAACCTTCAACAACATATTATAATTGATTAATACCTGACTGCCATCTTAAGGACATCGGAGAATTACTACAGCATCTTTTGGTCATCAACACGCTTCTCCAGGAGAACACTCCGAATTTTTTTTTCAAAATCGTCGTGGAGAAATAGAGCAGGGAGTGTAGAGGATATCAGGCCTAGCGCCTATTTTGAATTCTCCCTGTATGTTGTTATTGTTCTTCAAACAAGAAATTGTAATTATTAAATAATAAAAAAGAGACTTCCCTATGTTGTCACCTCATCCCAATACAAATTCATGCTTACTATTTCCTTCCTAGTTTCCGTAACTTCATCAAAACAAACTCAGCCACGCCGTTTCAGCAATTAACAAACTTCCCTATTGACCAAGATAATCGTGATGAGCCAGTCACCCACGTGCGGAGCACCAGGAAGAAGCGAAAGCAAGGAAGAAGAACAAAAGCGGGGGACACGGGACCCTCGAGGTGAGAAGTGTAATAGAGGCCGCCAGAAACACACTTTGGACCGCTATTCAGAGGAGTCGTCCTAACAGCAATTGAGAGACGGTCGGAATGCCTGGGCCCTCACCATCCACTGCATGACAGAGGTGTCATTCCGAAGGACATCTGGGAGCTGTTGCCCTGAGGTCGAGAGGTTCTTCACTCTCGAACGTGAGGTCCAGGATCGATACCAGACGGAAACACACAACGGATTGGAGGATAAGGCTTCACCCGATAATTGAAGAGGCTCATCACATCGAGATGGCTGAGGTACAGTGAAACCCTTACCTTTCCTAACCTTTGCGTCTCTGTGATTTCTTCTATTAGAAAATAAGCATTTCATTTCATTCATCCCCAATTAATTACTTCAGCGCTGTACTGCTTAGATCCCCACGTACTTTCTCTCTTGGTATGCGAAGTGCTATCCCCACATTCTTTTAGTAAAAGGTGATAATTGAGACATATTACTGTGGTTGTAACTCCACAGTACAGTACAGCAAAAATATTATATATATATATATATATATATATATATATATATATATATATATATATATATATATATATATATATATATAAGTGATTATCGCGAACTTTAGTAAGATTGTGGCTTAAGTCAATAAAAATTACATGATGTAACCAACACTTATAACAATTAGCGCGAAGAGTGCCAAATCATCATAATCGAATTGAGTGTAGAACTGAAAAGAAAGAGAAAAAAAACCTTCGCATTGGAATACTTTGACAGATTCCACATATATGAATGATCGTAATTATTACATAACTTTGGATTATATATACAAAGTTGTCACATTATAAGCACACTTTTTTTGCTTTTACACTGTGGAGTATGCTAGGGACGTTTTGGGGTTTAACTTCTCGTAAGATTTTATGGAGTAATAAATATGTATTATGTCAAAACTCACACTTTGTATTTCACTATTGAACTTATTATCATATAAACTTCTAACTTTATTATATACAGTATATTACCTGTCCTTTTTTCCGTCTTACTCTTATAAGTTCTCCTAGTAGAAGTTGCATACACACGTTTCGTTCGTGATGCCCTTCCACACTTCATGCCCTAACATGTTTGTGATACCCCGAATTATGTGAAAACTAAGAATCAGTGACAACACCAGAGGGGAATGGGAGGGCGTCCGTCCCATGGGACGACGCCTGCTTCTGCAGACAAATTGTGTTATGAAATAGGTGAAGTAATATAAAATTACCTTTGGGATTGAAGGTATTGTAGGTATTGAAGAAATGATCTGGAAACGGCTGCTAAATCGTAGTGTGAAATATGCTAATATGAAAGGTGTTCAAATACATATCTTCACATATTAATGTCTGATGATTGCATAGGAATTTGGGATTAATTTTGAAGAGTTTTTATTTTGACTAGAGAAATAATGTAAATACAGTATAGGGAGTAAAAGCACAGATTTGAAGCATCAATACACTGTCATCTCTGAAAAGATTCGTATTCTCAGTTTTTCGATTTATTGTCTGATGTGTTAAATTAAACACCAGAACATCTATCACTGATAGCGTAGATCGTCTTACTTTTTAAAATTACCTCTGTAGCATATTTGTCAAAACACTCATCTCCAGCCATGATGTAGAGAGAAGAGAAAGAAAGAGATACAACATCTGTAAGATTTATAAGATTCACAAAGGGACTATAGGAATTAAAACATCCGAGTTAAACACATGTAACAGAGTGACAGTGAGATCTAGAAATCTGAACTTCCAGAAACTTCCTAGAGAGGTGAAAATATAGTTAAAAAGTAGTACGAAATGGATCGATCTGGGCCAGACCTGGGCCAGCGTTTAACAACTCACAAGCCACTGGGAAAATGACCACCGTGCACCGTGAGCCCACGGTCTTTTACGACCTCCATTTTAGGGGTGAATTTATTCCCTTTTATGAGCACTTTTAAGGGGGTGGATTCGTTCTCTTTTACGAGCACATTTTAGGGGGTGAACTCATTCCCTTTTATGAGCATATTTTTCAACCCCTACGAACACATAACAGAACAAGGGTATACTCGTTGTCTTTCATGAGCACTTTTTCAACATAGCAGACAATGAACATAGCAAAGGGGTACGAACACATAACATAACAAGGGTGTACTCGTTTTCAACCCCTATTTTAACATAGGAGATAACACATAAGATTACGAACACATAGAAGAGAAGATAACACATAACACTACGTAACACACAACAGAACAGATAACAAGGGTGTACTCGTTTCAACCCCAGTTTAACATAGGAGATAACACATAAGATTACGAACACATAGAAGAGAAAATAACACATAACACTACGTAACACACAACAGAGCAGATAACACATAAGAGTACCTAACATAACAAGGGTGTATTCATTCCCTTTTATGAGTATATTTTTCAACCCTTATTTTAACATAGCAGAAATTACACTGAGATTATGAACACAGAACAGAGCATGGCTTATTTTCCACCTTTATTTTAACATAGCAGAAATTACGAACACATAGAAGAGCAGATAACACATAACATAGCAAGGGTGTATTCGTTCTCTTTTATGAGCATATTTTTCAACCCCTATTTTAACATAGCAGAAATTACACTGAGATTATGAACACAGAACAGAGCATGGCTTATTTTCCACCCCTTATTTTAACATAGCAGAAATTACACTGAGACTACGTAACACACAACATCCTCCATTTTAGGGGTGTACTCGTTTTCCAACCCCTATTTCAACATGACAGAGACTACGAAACATGGCGGACATATCACAGGGGGTGTATTCATTTTCTCCACCCCAAATTGAACATAGCAGAAATTACACTGAGAGTACGTAACACACAAGGGTGTATTCATTCTCTGTTATGAGCATATTTTCCAACCCCTATTTCAACATGACAGAGACTACGAAACATGGCGGACATAGCACAGGGGGTGTATTCATTTTCTCCACCCCTAATTGAACATAGCAGAAATTACACTGAGAGTACGTAACACACAAAAACCTCCATTTTAAGGGTGGACTCGTTCTCTTTTATAATCACTTTTCCAACCCCTATTTTACCATAGCAGATTTTTCAACCCCTATTTTAAGACAATGAATACCTATGTAACATAGCGATTTGATACGCTCTTTGAACCGATTTGGATGAAACTCGGCATATGGAGGTTTTCGATCATGCTGAGTACGAATACCATACTTATTTTTACCTGGGTCTTATAGTTTATGTGGGATACGCCCTTTGTATGACACTTAAAACCCAATCACTCGTAAACGAAGCAACATATTGAGGTGCTGTTTCCACATTTAGCAAGAGGTCATCAACTAGTACAAGTTCCAAAAATAATGACCATCGAGGTCAAAGGTCAAAATACTTAAAACCTAATAACTCGAAAACGGAGCCAAATATTGAGGTGCTGTTTCCACATTTAGTAATTGGTCATCAACTAGTACAAGTTCCAAAATAATGACCATCGAGGTCAAAGGTCAAAATACTTAAAAGCTAATAAGTCGAAAATGGATCCACATACTCAGGTGCTGTGTCCACATTTAGTAATTGGTCATCAGGTACTACAAGTTCCAAAATTAGTGGTCATCGAGGTCAAAGGTCAAAATACTTAAAACCTAATAACTCGAAAACGAAGCAACGTATTGAGATGGTGTTTTCACATTTAGTAATTGGTCATCAACTACTACATGTTCCAAAATTAGTGGTCTTCGAGGTCAAAGGTTAACATACTTAAAACCTAATAACTCGAAAACGGAGCCACAAATTGAAGTGCTGTTTCCACATTTAGTAACTGGTCATCAACTAGTACAAGTTCCAAAATAATGATCATCGAGGTCAAAGGTCAAAACTCGAAAATGGATCCACATACTGAGGTGCTGTTTCCACATTTAGTAATCGACCACCAACTACTACATGTTCCAAAATAGTGACCATCGAGTTCAAAGGCCCAAATACTTAAAACCAAATAACTCTTAAATGGATCCACATATTGAGGTGCTATTGTCACATTTAGTAATTGGTCATCAACCACTGCAAGTTCCAAAAAATAATTAACGCCCAATAAACCAATGAATGCGAATAACTCTTAAACAGAGCAACGTTTTGAGGTGCTGTTTCCAAATCTAGGAATACGTCATCAACTACTACATGTTCTGAAAACACTGATTATCGAGGTCAAAGGTAAAATATTTAAGCCTTAATAACATGTAAACAGCGTGTCGGATAAAAAACTTGTGTGACCTATTCAGTTTTGTACCAAGCAGAGAGAAGTGAAGAATGAAAAAATATGACTGGCTTACTTCGAGAAAGAAAGCAACGATATACATTTTAACTAGCTGCGTATTTTAAATCATTTTGTACTATTTAAATAAACAATCGGATAAATTTAACCGGCTCAGAAGTTCAATACTATTTTGTACTCTTGAGTGAGCTTTCCAAGGACCATTTTTTAAACTAACTCAGAATTTCATTTCATTTTGTAATACTCAAATTTGGATGGAGTGTTTAGTTTTGTACGAACCAGAAACATTTGATTGGATTATTTCCTTATGTACCAACTGGAAAAAGTGAAGGGCCATTATTCAAATAATCAAAGGAATAGCAGAAAAAAATAACTGAAGAATGAATAAAATTTAGGTGGATTATTTTCTTTTGTACCAACTGGAAAAGAGAAGAATAGCTACTTTAACTAGCTCATTATGTACTGTTTAAAGAAACGGAAATTGACTATTTAACTAGCTCAGAATTTATGTAAGAATAATTTCGATGTTCTACTTTTTATACCAACGAGAAAAAATGAACTAGCTGAATATACGAAACAATAAATATAAGTTACCTATTCAATTTTGTACCAATGAGAAATGGCATTATACCATTTTGGAGTATTCAAATAAACAAAGGAGTTATAATTTGTGTCAACTCTAAAATCAATTAAACGAAGTAATGCATTTGAAAAACCGAAGTTGAGTATTTTATACCATTTTGTATTATTTCAACAAACAAAGGAATAAGCAAAAAAAGGATAATTTTATATCATTTTAAACTAGTCTAATAAACGAAGGCATAAATATGAGTGAGCTATTTAATTTTGTAGCAACCAAAGGATTTTCACGAAAGAACAAAATTGTACTAATCAGAAAAAGCGAAGAAGACCCATTTTAACTAACTGAGAATTTCTGTACCTTTTTGTAAATTTGAGTGGCCTGTTTTTTGTACTAACCAGAAAAATCGAAGGAGGTCTAATTTAGCTAACTCAGAATTTTATACCATTTTGTACAACTCAAATAAACGAAAGAAAAAAGTGAAAAAAGACCAATTTAACTAGCTCAGAATTTATATATGTTTTGTACCAGCGTGAAATGCCATTTTAACCAGCTCAGTAGTATTCAAATAATCAAAAAACCGAAGAAGGATCATTTTAACTAGTTCAGAATTTCTGTACTTTTGTGCCATTCAAACAAATGAAAAAACTAAATTTGGATGGAGTATTATTTTTTGTGCCAAGCAGAAAAAGGAAAGGCGAAGAAGGATCATTTTATACCTTTATGTGCTATTTAAATAAACGAAGGAATAAATTTGAGTGATCTATTCAATTTTATACCAATCAGAAGAAAAGCAAAGAAGGGCCATTTTAACTAGTTGAGTATTTTTGTGCTACACAAATCAACAAATGAATAAATTTGAGTGACCTATTCAATTTGGTATCAACAAGAAATACCATTTTAAAAAACTCAGCATTTTATATCTCTGTGCTATTTAAATAAACGAAGAAAGCGAAGGAGGTCCAATTTAGCTAACTCAGAATTTTATACCATTTTGTACTAATCAAATAAACGAAGGAATAAATTTTTGTGACCTATTCAGTTTTGAAAACAAGCAGGAAAAGGAAAGAATTAACATTTTGTACTAATCAAATAACCATATTAACTAACTCAAAGAAACGAAAGAATAAATTTTGAGTGGCTTAAGCAAAGAAGGTCAATTTGTACCTTTTGTGCTATTAAAACTGAGTGACCTATTCAATTTTGTTTGCAATTAAAAAAACGGAGAAGGTCTATTTTATGTACATTTTGTACTACTCAAATAAACAAAGAAATACCATATTCTGCTACTCAAACAAACGACGGAATAAGCTCAGAATTTCTATACCTTTTTGTGTTATTCAAATAAAGGAAGGAATAAATTTGTGTGACTTATACCATTTTGTATTACTCTATTTCATTTTTGTAACAATCAGAAGAAAACAGCTTAGAATTTTATACCTTTGTGGCGTTACATTTTGTATATGTTTGTGTCATCAGAGAACAATTTAAATTGACTCTCACTGACAATTCAGTTGCCAGAGTCCAATGTTTGTAATATTACAGTACTACAAATTGATCCAGTTAACAGTTCAAGTTCTTCTATTTTTACACAATCAAATGCATATGCTACAGTGGGCTCAGTGTTCATTTACAGAATTAAATAATTGTTTATCTTTCTCTAAAAACATTTCTACTATTTTGTTGATATAATAATCACACTCTGTAATGTATTCATATACCAGATTAAATTTTTTCTCCAAAGTATAAGTGTTCTTAATATTACAACTTTTAAAATGCTTCTTTATATAAAGTTTATAGATTTTTTCTCTCATTTCACGTTTAAGATCGTCCACACCTTTTGCAATAATTCGTAATCATGCTGCAGCAAACAGTTGTGATCTTTTTCATTCTCATTATGTTTAGAACATGCTTCACATAATAATACTGAATTTGGTGTATACTCATTAAATAATTGTATAACACATGTATGACTAATACTTTCACTAGTACACTCGCACTCATTAGCTTCCAGTTCAAAACAGGTAATATTTGAAACACTGTCATCATCACTTTCCGGGAGTATTTCATCATTATATCTATTATAGCGTCTAAAATAATACACTTCTTCTATTTCTTGTGTTGGATATATGATTCTCACTTTATCACGTAATTCATCTGGCAAATCGGGGTCAGACGGCTGGATTAACATTATAGGTTTTTCGTTTTCACGCTGAATTTCTTTTTCTCTAGGTGAAACATAAACAATTTCCATGCTAGTCATTTTTTCTGCTCTTCAGCAAAAACAAATCAAATAAATAATTTTATATATCTACAATAAAAACATTCTATGCATTCTCCGTGTTTAATAATATGTTTCAAAACAATACAACATCATGATGTATGTTCTATTATTTCCAAATATACTGCATAAACTTATATTCCATTATAATAAAATACATAAATGCAAAAATATATATTTGTCTT
Source organism: Thermobia domestica (assembly GCF_964235325.1). Classification (NCBI taxonomy): domain Eukaryota; kingdom Metazoa; phylum Arthropoda; class Insecta; order Zygentoma; family Lepismatidae; genus Thermobia; species Thermobia domestica. The sequence goes on from NC_137456.1 coordinate 328,909,897, forward strand.
TTTGGACTTGGACGAGGAAAGAAAGTTCTAAAAAATAATTGAATCGTTGAGCAATAGGCAGTACCTTAGCAATACAAATGTTAGGTAACGCATTCGCAACGTTGCTTAAATATCTGCTTTTCTTACTTTTATATGATCTTTTTTTCTGCTGTGATCCAAATTGGCCAAGCAGGCTGTCACGATTGTCGTCCTTCATCAGTTTTCTTTAGTACGCTAATTGCTATGGAGTCTGCTCTACAGAATTATGACTCAACTCTGGTTTGTCAAATCTCACGTTCAAATATTTTATGAGCCTTTCTTAGTGACGGGAGAGTCAATTTAAATTCTTCTCTGATGACACAAACATATACAAAATGTAACACCACAAAGGTATAAAATTCTGAGCTGTTTTCTTCTGATTGTTACAAAAATGAAATAGAGTAATACAAAATGGTATAAGTCACACAAATTTATTCCTTCCTTTATTTGAATAACACAAAAAGGTATAGAAATTCTGAGCTTATTCCGTCGTTTGTTTGAGTAGCAGAATGTGGTATTTCTTTGTTTATTTGAGTAGTACAAAATGTACATAAAATAGACCTTCTCCGTTTTTTTTAATTGCAAACAAAATTGAATAGGTCACTCAGTTTTAATAGCACAAAAGGTACAAATTGACCTTCTTTGCTTAAGCCACTCAAAATTTATTCTTTCGTTTCTTTGAGTTAGTTAATATGGTTATTTGATTAGTACAAAATGTTAATTCTTTCCTTTTCCTGCTTGTTTTCAAAACTGAATAGGTCACAAAAATTTATTCCTTCGTTTATTTGATTAGTACAAAATGGTATAAAATTCTGAGTTAGCTAAATTGGACCTCCTTCGCTTTCTTCGTTTATTTAAATAGCACAAAAAGATATAAAATGCTGAGTTTTTTAAAATGGTATTTCTTGTTGATACCAAATTGAATAGGTCACTCAAATTTATTCATTTGTTGATTTGTGTAGCACAAAAATACTCAACTAGTTAAAATGGCCCTTCTTTGCTTTTCTTCTGATTGGTATAAAATTGAATAGATCACTCAAATTTATTCCTTCGTTTATTTAAATAGCACATAAAGGTATAAAATGATCCTTCTTCGCCTTTCCTTTTTCTGCTTGGTACAAAAAATAATACTCCATCCAAATTTAGTTTTTTCATTTGTTTGAATGGCACAAAAGTACAGAAATTCTGAACTAGTTAAAATGATCCTTCTTCGGTTTTTTTGTTTATTTGAATACTACTGAGCTGGTTAAAATCAGGGGTGGATAACTTAACGTAACTGTAACGTAACGAAAATAGTTCTCTGTAACAAAATTATTGGTTATTTAATGTAGGTAGGTACAAGGTATACCACCAATTTTTGTTACGACACCGTAACGTTATTCGAGCATGTAACGTTATTGTACCGTAACTAATTGGAGGAACAAATCTGTTTCGGGTATTCCTTTCACGCTTGGTGGGAGAAAATCAACAACTGGTACCAGTTGAATGAGATTCTTTCCTCTGCGGGTATCTAATGGAACGAAAATGTGTGGAACAGAAGCTATTTCGTTACAAATACTATTTGCCACATGAGTAACACAGTTGATCAGACAGGTTTGGTAAAGGTATTGTGTTCATCAGTTACAGATCTTATCACATCTTTGGAGAGTTCCTCGGACATGGTATCTATTGTATTGTTCTTCAGAGGGTCACATAGAATTTCGTTCTTCAGGTGGTGAAGCAGAATGAATATTTCACTTTCATATGTTGTTATTGCAAATATGAAGTAGAGACAGGGAGAAAGAAAGAGATCGATTTCTGTGAATATCATAGGAGGAAGTCAGTCACATACAAGGCAAAAGGCAGTTGGAAGGGGATAGCAGGGTCAGGGGGAAGCACAGAGTGAGACAAAAGTAGCAAAGGGGAGGGAAAATAGACAATCTCTTTCATTCTTCATCTTGCTTTGTTTTCATAGCGCTCTTAGCTGTCCACAACAAGAGTAGGATTAATTTATGTTAGAACTGTTCCATGAATGGTGGGCGCAAGCCTGTGAAAATCATATTATTATTATTATTAAAACAAAGCCCACAAAATAGCTAGGAAATTGTGTGATGCATGGCCATGTCATTGGCTATCAATCTGCATTATTTTTGGAATATTTCACCGTTGTTTGCTGATTCTTAATCCAGGCACATCCCCAATTTGTTCACTATATTGAATCAAACTATATTATTATTATTATTATTATTATTATTATTATTATTATTATTATTATTATTATTATTATTATTATTATTATTATTATTATTATTATTATTATGTCTAGCGAGCATAGCCTAGTGGCTAGCGTTCTTCTTTCGCAAAAGGGAGATCCTGGGTTCAAAGCATGTGGCCTGGTACCCTGACCGGTTTTACCAGCTTTTTTCGTTGTTCCACAAAGTGAATGTCGGGAGGTTATCTTTAAGGGGATGTTATATCTTTTGCCACTGGTTTCTCAGTCCCCATAAGATAACATGTAAACTTTATTTCATGAATACCTAACGAAATATGGTACGTAACAACTTAAAATTTTTCATACGTATACAGAAAAGCAATAGAAATGAAATGATTGTTTCAATTTCACGCTTAATGACGTAGATCAAGAGTATTGAACTTTTTAAAGTAACATTGTAATGAACTATATATTGAAGGTTGTGTTTTCCAATGTGATCTTCGCGAACAGATGTCCTGTTGACAGGCAGGTATTTCCCTCCCCCTCTGAAGTCCTTTTCCAATGGGTGTGGTAGAACGCCGCGGGGTGCCACCCTCATCCCATTTCTTTCCTCCGTTTCTGCAGAGCGGATAGATTTTCTGTAAATGTTACAAAGAAAGAATATTTGCTTCCAAGACAATTTGAAATATTTGCTTCTTGCGATTTCATGCTGTATGATGTATACTGCGAAAGCAAAGATCAGGTAGAGAACGCCAATTTCTTCATTACTAGTAACTCTAGTTAGATAATTATTGCTAACCACTAATTTCATATTAGTACGTTCCAACTCTTTGTAATAACACTGCCTCAACAGTAGAAAATAGGGGAGAGTATATACTTTGAAGAGGAGGATCAACAATTTGATACAGATCATGGTTGAAATTTAGCTTTCCTTTGCAGCACTAAGTTTGTATGAGACGTTTGCATGGATACAAACTACAGAATTCCCTCTAGTAACTGAAATTTGAAATTCGTGACAGGTAGTTACTTTTACTTTCTGGCAACATTAGCTATTCAACACATATTTTTCTGGATGTATTAAAAAAATCAACTTTACTTCAAGCTAAATTCAACAGATTGAAACGATGGATTGAACCCGATGAACCAACTTTCCCGTGAATAAACATACATAGGTAACATTCTAAAAAATACAATAACCCTCCCCGTTCGTCTGTCTAGTGGCTAGCTCGCGCAACTTTGGGTCAGAGATCTCGGGTTCGATACCCGGCGGAAGAGCCTTGAAATATCAACAGATCACTAAGGACTCGGATTCCACTGAAGGCTCACGTCTCTTATAACATCGGTACAGAAAGGGACAATAAACTCTAAACCCAACAAACCAACCAAGCTAATGAAGAACGGACATAGTAATGTCACTATAATTTAGACTACGTGAACGATTTTTTAAAGTTTTCATTATGGTAATAAATATAAGTGGAACTAGGGCCTCGAACATTTCTAGATCTTGTTACTCGAAAATAAGCAAATATAATATATACACATGGTGTCAGGAAATAACTTCGGGATGTGAATCCTCGGACGAAAACATGAAAAAGCCTATAGACCAACCTTGGTGCACAGTTGCGTTATTTCAGATATATTGTCCACAGAAAATTGGTCGTAACGGTACAAGAAAGCAACAACTCGAGCAATATTTTGGAGTTTTCCGAAAACGCCTTTAAGTTTTGTTGTATTTGACAGCAACATAATTTGATTTAACCTAAGAAATTTAAGCGAGAATGTTTTTAGTACGGTGACCCGTAACTTTCACTTTATGTTCTCGTGTAAGGATTAAATTCCTTAAGTAATTTGATGTCGTTTTCGAACACCCTGTGAACATACATAGCGAGACCTCGGGTCACGAACTTTATATCTATTCCACTGTAGGGATGGATACGAGTGAGTTTTCTTTGAAACTCGACTCGACTCGAAGCAGACATTTTTGAGCTCGGCTCGAAAAATTTCCTCCAACTCGACTCGAATTCAGGTCGAGTTTCGACTCGAGTCGAGTCGTGTGTAGTTTCAATTACTATTTTTAAGTATCCAACATAGATAATAGGTCAATGATACTACTACTACTACTACTTATTATTATTATTATTATTATTATTATTATTATTATTATTATTATTATTATTATTATTATTATTATTATTATTATTATTATTATTATAACATCATGTATAACCAAGAAAGTAGGCGGGGTGTACCTGTATACTAAAAACTAGTTGACTTCCGATCTCGGTCACCGAGAAGTCTTCAGGAGGCAAGGACATTGTTCACGAGGATCTGGATTTGAGTTCCGGAGAAGAAAGTATTCAGGCTCGAGCCAAAAATTGTTAAAAGTTATAGGGCGCCGGTCAAACATGTTCAGAACGGCTCGGCTCGGGTCTAGGGTTGTCAGTGGCTCGAGCGGCTTGGTTCATAGCTCATTCACTATCGAGCCGAACCGAGAAGTGAGCCAAGCCAACAGCTCACCCAACCGAGCCAACTCGAGCAATCGGCTCAGTTGAGCCGAGTCGAACCGAGGCGATAAACTCGTTTCAACGGAGCTGGCTCGAGATGATGGCTCATCTCAGCTGAGTTGGTGAAACATCTGAGCCGAGTCGGTAGCTCATCCCAACCGAGCAAGCTCGGGCCAAAAGCTCAATTGTGCCAGCCGACGGCTCGTCTCAACCGAGATGGCTCAAGCCATTGGCTCAATTGGGCCGAGCCGAGGCTCATCTGATCCAAGCCGGCTCGAGTTGTTTACTCAGTTGAACCGAGTGCCGAGCCGATTGACATCACCACTCGGGTTGGGCTTCTGCTTGAGTTCAAAAATTCGAACGTGCATATCTCAGCTTTGATAGTAAGAGCTACAGTATATACTTATATTGATGCTCATGACATTTGAGGCTGTCTCGTTATAAAAAATAAAAAAATATTGTCGTCTCGTTATCGAGATGAGACGAGATGCGAGTAGTGTTCCTTGTCGTGAGCAACACTAAAAGTATTTCACACTGCTGCTTACATTTCTCATGGCTTTCGCTTTCCAGTCTAATCAGACCATTATTTCAAAACGAGTTAAAACGAGCTGAACGAGCGAGCCATTTAACAAACTCCACTCACTCGAAACTCGACGTCAAAAACAGTGACTCGGCTCGGAACTCCACTCGAGAAAATTACCTTTGACTCGACTCTAAACTTTACTCAAGTTTCGAGTCGAGTCGAGTGTTAGCTCGACTGGTGCTAAAATTATCCAAAGATCCAAAATTATTTTCCTATTGAAGTTCATAGAATTTGTATGTGTATGTTAAACAAACAATTGATTTAAACCAATAAAATAATATAAATGGTTCAGAACCAGAGTGAACTCAATTGATTCATATCTTTATTCACTTCTTATATTTATATGCAAATTAAATTAGGTCGCTAAATTTTTGACTCTGTGAACTAACTTGGAGGAATAAAGTATATCTTCTGTACTTTGTACTGATTTAACTTGTGCAGTTTTTTTTTCTCTTCTCGTAAAGCGATTCTTAAAATGTTCACAAGTACAGTACATGCAATATCAGTACAATATATCTTTATCAGGTGTTCTCCGTGGATGAGTCTGTAGAATTGTCACTTTTGTAATCAGGCAGGGGTCCCAGGTTTGAACCCAGCTAGAGGGCAATTTCTCTCCGATTCAAACCGAGTAATGGTTTGTAACCCACTTTAAACTGTAGGTCCCGTCCTTCATAACCCCCCTGTTACATAAGAACGGGTTAGAAAATACTTATTTCTATCCATATGTAATCTAAATAAATTAAAAGTTTTGTAGCCATGGCCCCTTCTTTAAAAAAAAATGAATAACTGCAACTTGAGGGTGCTAATTCGACTGATCTCGGTCTCAATCTTAAGAAGTGATCGCTAACCGGTCCAACTCGAGGTCAAAGGTCAACTAGCTGTTTTCGCTCAGAATCAAGACTTTCATTACAAAAATGTTTTATACTTCCCGCTTTATCCCAACTTAGGCTCTAGCCCAATCTATCTTATTCTCTTATCAATTTCTTAACTGTAAGTTTAACTGTGTGAACCAAATAACCTCTCAGATGTTTAAGATTTTTTTATCCCTTATTACAAATCTAAAGTATGTTTTATTCATGCAAATAATCTTATGTATTAGCTTCCCTAACTCACTCCTTTGTTCAGAGACGCTACTCGGTTTGGCTTATTCAATCTTGAACAGTAATGAATGGGCAGACTAGTAAATAATTTGTACTCTACTGGTAAATCATTTGTAAAACTAGTTTACATATGTACTCGAGTTTGACTTATTTTATTATTTAAAAAATAGAGGCCACGATTATCCACAAGATAAAGAAAATGGTTCAAAAACAAGTAGCAGTGCCACGTGTACATCACGCAGAAGAGTTTGGTGTCTGTGGTACGATATTTTCACAATTAATATTGAAACTGTAAATTGTAGTAGATTTCTACCACTTCCGGTTTTAGTAGAGAGATTAGGCTAGAGACGAAATATATTCTTGGAACGCCTAATAAATTGTAGAAAACCGCTTCTTATCTATTACAGTTTTTATTCTATAGCCATCAAAGTTAAAATCGGTAGTAGTTGATTTCCACATTTTTTGGAAGACAGAATATAGTAGTTATTTTTAGAAAGCTGAATAGAAAGCAAAAACCCGCTTCATTCCTGTTCTATGGAGATCACTATTGAAACCGAGGTTTCAATTGGAGATCACAAGAAGAGATGAAAGGTACACCTGAGACGCTTGAGAGCTGCTCGATTGGAAGAAACCGTTTTCATCTATTTTTTTTTACCGTTTTTGCTATATATAGATCAATATTTATTGAAAGCAGAAATTATAGTTGATTTGAACCATTGTAGGTTGTAGTAGAGTTAATAATAGAGTTAATAATATATTCTTACGAAGCAGAAAACCGGATCTCACTACATATTGCCGTTTTCGATCTATGGTGATCAAAGATCAAACCAGAAATGGTTTATTTAAATCACTTCCGGTTTGGGTAGGTAGTTTTAATGACAAATAAAATTCCTTACTCTTGACTATATTTTGAGCAAATTTGGTGATGATCCATCAAGCAATTCTTTAGTTTTTTCTTTTACTTTTTCTTTCTTTTTTTTTCACACACGTGCACACACAGGTATGGTAAATATATAAAGGAGTAGGTAAACCAAATTCTAGTTATTCAAAAACCAAACAAGGAAAACTTGGTTTTTGCCACCCCTGCATACAATTAATCCATTCTAACCACAGAAACGTTGCACTGTCTGTTTTGTATGATAAATAATATAAAATGAAATAAAATCTATCCTTCCAGAAAACAAAAGATAGGTAAATAAGAAACATTTAGACTTTTCTTCGTTGTATAGTTTTGAGTGGCAGAGAGGTGAAAGCTACTGCTTGAAAGAAGAATCCATCCGTTTCAAGGCATGGGCGATGATCATGGGGGTCCAAGGGGACCCGGGACCCCCCAAAGCACATGTGGGACCCCTTATTGTATTTAAGAATATATAATATTTGGAATAATTTGAATGCAATTTGTTTTAAAATCCTCATATATGCCTTCTCCATCTAAATGAGGCCCCCCATTTTACAGAGAAATCGGCGCCCTTGTATACAGGCGCGGATCCGAGGGAAGGCTATAGGAGCTATAGTCCCCCCTTAACGATCAGGTATACATTGGTTAAAATGGGCTTCAATTCTGCTTTACACTGGATAAAGCTGCAAGCTATGGTTTAGCCCCTCCCTTGTTCATATCCTGGAACCGCCACTGTATCTATCTATCTATCTATCTATCTATCTATCTATCTATCTATATATATATATATATATATATATATATATATATATATATATACAGGGCCGGATTTAGGGACTGCAAAAAAGGTGCACTTCCCCCCTTTGTTGTAAATATACACTATCTAAAATGAGAAGCGAGCAGTGAAAATAGCAACACATTCCCAAACTTTTTGCCATCATGTATCTGTTTGGGGCTTAAAAGAAAGCAGAGCTTTGCAAAAGCATGATTTTCTGAAGGTTGAAGGAAAAGAATTCACCAAGCAAAATAATATAACTTTTGTCAAGCAAGTAAGAAAACGAATTTAGGACAGAATGGCAGGAGGACAATATGGCAGGGGACATAATGGCAGGAGGACAAAATGGCAGCGGACGAAATGGCAGGAGGACGAAATGGCAGAAGGACAAATTGGCAGGAAGTTAATTTGGCAAAAATTATAACTCCTAGGGCTCGTATTTTTAGGGTTCACCTTTTGTGTTTGTTAGTATGCAACGGTTCTCGATTTAGTCATTTCTGCCTCGAATGTCCAAAGCATATAAATACAGCTAAATTCAACCAAGAGCGTAAAAGAGGGTAAATATCAGATATCTTAACTTAAAATCTTAACTTTTTTCTTAAATGTATTTCTTTGTAACCATCTTCCAATTGATATTTTGGTCGTATAACAATTCTAACTACAAGAAAATATAGATTGAAAGCAAACAAGTTAAGTACAAAACTGAAAGAATGGTTACTATTTATTCTTCAATACTAATATATATCACAGAACAGGCCTACGAAATTCCCCTACAGTTACAGGAGTTACAAAGTTTTTCTTTTCTAGTTTCCTATAACATATCTTTTAAATTATAAAAACAGCTTGTAGTTGTAAGAATGACTAATTACGTACATCTTTCTTAATTCTCAATAATAACGCACCGTGTGCGTGGGTTTTCTCGGGGTTCTCCCGTTTCCTCCCACTTTCTTCATTCCACCATTGCATTCATCACTCATCATCACCGTCTCCTTTAGCCTAACCGGCATAGCCGTGGGACGTACAACTCAAAGATTTCATTTCATTTCATTTCAATAATAACGGATATCGTAGAACTGACTAAAGAAACACTGCAGTCGTCAGAATGACCAATTACTAACATCGTCATTAATTTTTATATAACAAAGCTAGCCTTTGGCTAGCTGGGGGCTCCGCCTCCAGACTTCCACGACTGCTCGGCCTCGCATTACTTGTCTATCGACCTTTGCATCAACAATGAATTTCGTGAACTTGCTCTTCGTATTTCCTGAATCTGCCCATCCGGGGGCTTCGCCCCCTCCCCTTCACTGTCTTTGCTCGGCCTACGGCCTCGCACTCTTAAACCCATAATTCTATCGTTTCTTTTCCTATTTCAACTATCTAAAAGATAAGATTTTGTATCCCAGGAAAACGTCCGTTTAAATAACATGGGAATCTCTTCATCCCCGTTTAGACCCCTAAAAAATTAAAAATATTCACTTTTGGCAATTTTTCTGTGGGTTTGTTCCGGAAAGCTACAATCATGTAAATTTAATCATGCGGTTTTCAAAACGGAAACAGCAAAAGCGATTTCCAACATCGAAACCGCAAAAGCGGTTTTTGGTTTTTGAGAAACCGATTTCAACAGTACCAGTTAAAACCCTTTGCGCTCGTAAGAATGACGAAACCATAGTCCTTAATTTTATGTAACAAAATATATCATAATATAGACTATAAACACACTTTGCAGTCTTATGAATAACTAATTACAAACCAGACAGGCCCGTATCCAGGGGGGATCTAGGGGCCGGGCTCCCCTAAATTTTTGCAGCCCCCCTTAAATGTTCACGATGGTGATGAACTATAATATGGTTGGATCGGGCCCCCCTCTAGCTTCAGCCAGGTCCCCCTTACATTTTTGGGCTGGCTACTGGCCTGATACCTGGTCGTTAACATCTTATAACACATATATTAGAACAATATAAAAACATTCTGCAGTTGTACGAATGACTAATAATTTCATCGTCTTTAATTTTATATAATAAAATATATCGTAATATAGACTATAATTATAATTTGCAGTCGTAAGAATGACTAGTTACTTACAGTGTCGTGAACATCCTATAACACACATCCTAGAATATGCTATAAAACATTCTGCAGTCTTAAGAAAACAATTTGCAATCATAAGAATGACTAACTACTTACATTGTCGTTAATTTCAAGTTGTGAGCAATTCCTCGCAAGAATTCCTCAAGAGATCTTTTGTTTGTCTAATAATCCACACATAGGTTCCTCAGTCTATGCTGCAGATCAACATAAACCTTTTTAGTCTTCTTGACGGGGTATTGTCCTCTTTCGGACTAGGAAATGATAGAATGAACGGTGGAATTTCCTTTCTGTAGGCTTTGTATGAGTTTCCATACCGTTGGGTGGTTGTGTCCAACCAAATGGAAAAACTTAAGATTCCACCCCTCACATAAGTTATTTGTGCGAGGATTGTTACACACAGTTGCCTCATGAGAATTCCAAACTTCCGGCGGAGTTGGCACTCTCTTAATTCTTACGACATCAGAATTTTCAGAATTGAAATATTATTAGCAGTTCGAATTTGGAACATAATGAATAAATCGAAAATTTATGCTGAAAACTTCATTTACCAAGTAAGAAACAAAATAGTTTAAAAACCCGAGAATTCAAATTATACTTTCTGCCTTTATGTCCTCCTGCCATTTTGTCCCCTGCCATTTTGTCCGCCTGCCATTTCGTCCTCCTGCCATTAATTCCTGCCATTTTGTCCTCCTGCCATTCTGACCGTTCCCCTAAGAAAACATAAGGCAAGAGGAGAGAAGGACATTTTTGTCCTGCATTCCACTTGCGTCCCTGTTTAAAATATTTCGGCCAGTAGTTACTGAAAAAGAAGATACAACGTACAAGACAAGTCTAGTCGAGACTGTCGGCGACCGAGCCCAGACATAATATATAAGATCTTTCTTCCTTAAGCAATACTTGGAAACCAAATTTGATTTAAATCTGACCAATAGTTACCGAGAAATAAAGTACAACATACAAACAGAGCCGAACCGAGCGTGTCCTTTGCCGAGTCGGCCACCAAGTATAGAGATGTTTATTCTTTGGATAATGGGCTATCTGCACACCAAATTTCGATGATATTTGGCCAATAGTTAAGGAGAAATAAAATAGAACATACAAGGCAAGCCGAGCCGAGCCTATCGCCGGCCAAGCTCGGCCATCACATGTAGTGATTTTTATTCCTTAGATGATTGGGTACTTGTACATCTAATTTGGTTTAAATTTAGCTGGTAGTTACCGAGGAATAAAGTACTACATACACACATACTTAATTACATCTGGAGTAAAACTACAAGCTCCCTTATGCTTACTAAAGAAACTGAAAAGAAAAGTTCTAACATTACAAATGGAACATACTTCATGTAAGCAGAATCCACTTTCAACATTACAACACTAATGGGGAGAGTTTGAGGCGGGTGAGCCCCCCTGACTACGCCACTGCACTTTTGAGACACTTGAGAGCTATCCGAATGGAGAAAACTGCTTTCATCTACCGCTCTTGCTCTATGTAGACCAATATTTATTGAAACGAGAAATTATAGTTGAATGAACCACTTCCGGTTTTATTAGAGAGTTAATAATAGAGATTAAATATGTTCTTACGAAACTGAAACCCGGATCTTAATACGTATTACGTTTTTCGATCTATGATGATCAATGATCAAACCGGAAATGGTTTCTTTAAACCACTTTCGGTTTGAGAAGACTATTTTAATAACAAGCTCACTTCCTAATTCTTGACTCTTTGTATTTTTACCAAATTTGGTGATGATCCATGAAATACTTTATTTATTTATTTATTTTTGTTACACACTAACACACGCGAATAAGGTAAATATATAATGGAGTTTTGATAAACCAAACTCTAGTTATTAAAAAAAAAAAAAAAAAAAAACTTACAACGAAAACTTGATTTTTGTCATCCCGGCACACAATTAATCCGTTCTAACCACAGAAACATCGCACTGTGTGCGTTTTTGTGATAAATATTATAAAATGAAAAGAAATCTATCCTTCCAGAAAACAAAAGAAATAGGCAAATATATAAGAAACATTTAGACTTTCTTTGGTTTACATTTGTGAGTGGAAGAGATTAAAGCTACTGCTTCGAAGGAGAATCCATCCGTTTCAACCAACAAAAGATGTAGAAAAGCAATTGGAAAGACATTCCATACTGAGGTTTCAAAGATCATTATCTTTGTTCTACGAAGTATTTTGTTGACACGTGAATCACACCAACTTACGCCGAAAAAGCACATTCAGATAGTTGTGTCGTAAAGTTGTGGGAAATCAGTGGGAAGTGGGAGTGGAAAGGGAGACTGCTCAAGGCATAAATGATTATGAAACTGGAGGGGTAGACACGGGTTTCACTTTTCAAATTGTCATAATACATCCCTCCTCAGCATTTGTTCTTCAAAGAATGTCATCCATAGTAATTCATGAGATTTGCAAGTGGTCTTTTGACTCTTTACCTGCAGTAACTCAATACGGAAGAATGCATTACAATTAATCCAAGTAATTAGGTGCAAAATTGTGACAGTCATCTGAATTGTATTACTCTTTGACAACAAAATTACCAGTTCCTAAATGCAGTATTTTCTAAGATATTCATGAATTAAATTTTACATGTTATCTTATAAAGATTCTGAAGCCTCTGATGATGGGAAGACATCCCCTTAAGCTGTAGGTCATGTCTGACAGTGGCGTAGTCAGGGAGGAACACCCGGATCAAGCCCCTCCCCCCCCATTAATATTGCGATGTTGAAAGTGGATTCCGCTTACATATAGTATGTTCTATTTGTGATCCTGATGTTAGGACTTTTCTTTTTAGTTCCCGGAATAAGCTGACCGGAAGTTGTACTTTTACTCCAGATGTGCTGTAATTGTGTGTGTGCATATGTAGTACTTTATTCCTCGGTAACTATCAGCTAAATTTAAACCAAACTTGATGCGAAAATACCCAATCATCTAAGGAATAAAGATCACTACATGTGATGGCCGAGCTCGGCCGGCGATAGGCTCGGCTCGGCTTGCCTTGTATGTTCTATTTTATTTCTTCGTAACTACTGGCTGAATATAATCGAAATATGGTGCGCAGATAGCCCATTGTCCAAAGAATAAAGATCGCTATACTTTACAAAGCGACAGGGCAAAGGACAGGTTCGCAACAACAAAAGAACTACGAATATATTTTGCTTGATAGAAGGTGAAGGGGCTGAAGTATAATCTTGGGTGTGAGAATGTGTTCATTTGGCCCTGTACATTGTCAGTTATTCGCTTCAAACGCCATATTTCTTACCTTTTCATGCCGGCATATGTAATGACTTCTATATATTGGTTTGCTATATATTACAGGCACGCCACGAAACCTCAAGTCTGAATCCAGCAGCAAGATCATATAGTTTTTTCTTTTTCCTTTTCTTTCTTTCTTTCTTTCTTTTTTTTCATTTTTTTTGCAAGATATAATTTATGCAAATGTCTATCGCCAAACTGAAATATTCAGTCATCATTGGCGATCTCGCGATCGAAAATTCCAACCTGGCGACCAATTTGGTACATGGTTTTGTTTTATATTACTTAGGCACCAGACAAGGGTTGGAAAAAATAGTTTTTTTTTAAAAAAAAAGAAAAAATCGTGTTTAAAACATAAAAAAATGTTCAAAACGTTTTAAACATGTTTTAAAACACAGACGAAAAAAAATATGTCAAACATTTTGAACAGTTTAAAACATGATTTTTAACATGTTTCAAAATCATGTAATAACTTATTTCTTAGGACTTTTTGTTCTTTACTAGCAACCGACCTTTTCATTTATTTTATCCTGATTAATACCACTGTGCTGGGTACAGAATATTTCAGTATAGATTAGTAATTCTCAACTCAAATACAAATGGAGTCATGTTACGTGTTTTAAGGCTAGAACTTTACCAGAAATACGCTTGTGCGGTTACTTTAGCCTTAAAACAAGTCATTTCGGAGTTACTGCTTCTGAAAATTTCCTAATTATGCTCTTAGGGGCTAAGATCGCGTATCATGGAAGCGGGTGTGATTTTTAATTGCAAAAATTTGATTACTATTTCAGAACACTCATAGATACTAATGAAATTATCTTAAAATAATAAATTTTCGAAAAGTAATGATAGTTTGAAGCACACTTCATGTTGTGCTAACTTTAGAATATTTTCTGCAAGCCTATGTAATTGGTTGTTTTTTAAGTCAATAATTCATTGAAGAAAAGTAATATATGAGGCGTTCAGAGCACTATGGATCCAAGTCCATTTTCAATAAGGTTCAGGTTTGCTCGGCAAATGAATTCTATTTCCAAACGTAATATTTTCGCAGTCAAGAGTCCGCAATAAATATAACTAAAACCACGTTAAAGGCCGTGGGATAGTTTCATATGACAGCCGCTAGATAGGGGCGTTAATGGGGCAGGAGGGCATCCGCCCCCACCCCACCTTGAATTTCAGACTTTGGGGGCAGTAAGGCAGTTTTAAAAACCTTTCGATAAGCAAGATCCAACAAAATAAGTTTGAGGTCCTTACACCGAATAAATAAGGAGGAAATACAGATGATCGAAACTGGAAAGTTGTTCCAAATTATGTAGTTTTTTTCTTCCCGTAAAACTAATGTTAAGCGATTCCAAGTTGTACGGAGACTGACAAGGTACATTCGCGAAGTGTCCCCTCGGAATTTGTGTAACATTGATTCAAATGCAAAGTTCTCCGTGGCCCAATGTGTATTGTACTAATTTAAGCGGTCCATACCGGTAATTTCCATATTTATGGGCCTTCATATATCCGGAATTCAATCATACACTACTATAACACTCGGACACAAAGTTGCTTTTAGTTTCTTTAGATTTCACTGGACATGAATATGGGCATATGCAGAACAAATTGAATCAAGTACTCCTTCTCTGACATATGTTACCCACCTTGGCCGCCATCTTGGATTTAACTTTCGGTTTTTCAAATGGCAATAGGTTCAAATGATACATCAAATTAATGTAAACTTTTCTCGGAATTTCATTGGTGTACTGAGTTTTATCGTAGCTTGTATATACCATTAAATGTCAAGCACTTCATATTGAACCAAATAGAAAGTTGTGCAGGGCCCCGTGTGTATATGCAATTTTTTATGTGTTATCGTTTATGAAATATTCTCTGAACTTATATACATGCAGACACACAGATGTCAATACGGAAATGGTAGGTCTTCACCCAAATCTGGCCGTATCTGGATCTACATTAGGCATTTTGACAGTAATACAATACTTCCTTATTATAGTATAACATGGAAGTAATAACAATCACTCATGGAAATGTAATAAGATGTAAACTCCTTACACCTACGAGGATGTAAGGATGTACCTATGTAAGATGTAAACTCCTTACACCTATGTTGTAAGGAGTTTACCAGTTAGAAATTGTTTTGATTTGTCAACACCAAAAACGTAAGCGTAACTGATATTAACCTGCAATGTCTATTCGCAAAGTGGCTGGAGGGAATAAACATGTAATACCTTCCAAATGGTACAAGCTACGGTAAAATACATTACACCAGTGAATGTAAACGTAAATGTCCGATGTAACACTTGCACCTATTTCCATTTGAAAAACCAAAAGTAAAATCTAATATGGCAGATCTAAGATGGCGGCCGGGATGGGTAACATGTGTCAGAAGCAGTACTTGATCCAATTTGCTTTTCATATGCCCATATTCATGTCCAGTGAGTAACATCTAAAGAAACTAAAATGAATTTTGTGTCCGAGCGTTATGGTAGTGTATGATAGAATTCCGGATATATGAAGGCCCATAAATATGCCAATTACCGGCATGGGCAGCTAAATTTAGTACAATACACATTAGACAGCAGAGAACTTTGTATTTAAATCAATTTTACACGAATCTTGAGGGGACACTTCACGAATGTACCTGGTGAAAACCAACACGAAGGCTACTATATCAACGAATGCCTGCGATATATTAATTTCAGAACCGCAATTTAGAACCGCAAGAACCCTATGTTTGTTTTCTGAATACAACATGAAAAACAATATTTCCATGATAATTCTTTTATTTACTTTTTAATATCAGTTCTACAAGGGGTACAACCTTCGACTATGACACTTTCTCGCAAGTTAACTTATAAGCATTTAAACAATACAATGAACATTAAAAATCAAAGGGAGAAAAAGAGACAAAATAAACTGTAGATTACCATATTGTCACGAGAAGTCAAAACATTCACATGAGAAGAAAATAGTCTTCTGAATGGGTAGCACTTTTTGACAATTTTCTTTCTCTGGCAGATTTTTTTTTTTTACAAAAATAAGATAAAATAGAAATATGTTTAAAGGTGCAAAGGTGCACGTGCACCCCCTTCCTTGTAAATATACACTACCTAAAGTGAGAAGCTAGGAGTGAAAATAGCAACACTTTCCGAAATTTTCCTCTGTCATGTTTCGATTTGGGCTTAAATCAAAGGGAAGTTTTGCAAAATCGATAGTTTAAGTCAATTTTCTAAAAGTTCAACAAAAGGATTCACCGAGAACAGATACTTAGGATATCCAGGGCATTTCGTCATTGACACCACAGGTGCCTAAAGGCATTTAAAAAAATCCAATTCAATTCAAATGTAGGCCTACTGGTAGTTATTGGTGCACCCCTCAGAAGATCCTTTCTACCAAATCTTGTGTGTTGGTCCCCCTTGATGAGTTTCTCGCTACGCCACTGATGTCTGATATGTATTTGATTTATAAACTAAATTGCTTGCAAGCAAATGAAATGTCCTTCCTGCTTCCCTGGGGGCCAGTATATGTGTAACTTTGGTGAATGTAGCTCCGGGTTCGATCCTTGTTGGGAAGTGAGCTCGAGCTTCAACCACGTTGGTCAGTGCAAGACTGTTGTAAAATAAACATATATGGTGACTACCGGCAGTGAACTCCTTCATTCCTAACGCTTAGCGTACGCGCCTTTCGCCTGGAAGACCCGGGTTCGATTCCCGGCGTGAGCACATGTGGTTTCGATTCCATGTTAATCAGTAGGTCCCGTCTCATAAAGCCTCGCTGCCGAAAAGGACGTTAAACTTCAAATCAACTCAACTATCGGCAGTGTTATCACAAGAAGTAAAAATCTTATCAATAAGCTTACATTAAAAACTTCACTCTTTGATCATTTCTCTTTTTCCTCTTTTTAAATACAGAGCAATCAAAGTAATGCTATTCTCAAAGGACATGTACCTGAGGGCTTAAGGTAGCGTTTCCCAACCTTTTTCAACTTGCGGCACACTACAGGTGTAACTTGAATTCTCGCGGAACCCATATATATATATATATATATATATATATATATATATATATATATATATATATATATATATATAATTACCGTGGTATTTTAATGTAATTACTAATTTCCTTGTTACAGAGAAGAAAGCTCGATCACTGATTTTCCCCCGTGCTAAATCATTATACTTATTTTTCATTCTAATTTTAAAATAGAAAACAATAGCAATGAAATATAGGACTCGGGTTTTTAAAAATCCACTTTCTCTTTCGAAAACTGTGTCTAACCTCTAACTAAAAGGGAAGATCACTAAATAACGAACAAATAAACAAATCTCCTATACTTTTAAAACACAAATGTAGGCAATTTGTATGCATGCTTGCTTTGTTGAATTTATTGAATGATATGTTAAAATTTCAAGTTACGAAATAGTCTGCAACAATAAAGAAGTAATAATGGTCATGACAATGATAAATACGTTTTTCAACATTAAAAATGTACAGAAAAGTAACACAGTATGAAATTTAAAATTGTAGATTTATAGTAGAGGTTCATAGTAATGTGAAATATAAATATACATTGTCCCCTGTCTTGCAATTTGGTTCGTATAGAATTAATAATTTGTTTCGATTTTCTCGCGGCACACCAGCGGCCCATTCGCGGCACACCGGTTGGGAAACGCTGGCCTAAGGTGTTTACTGAATCTTAAGTATGAGGAAAATGAAAACAGACTGAAAAACGTGGAATTTATTTACTAGTATAATGGAGATTCTTTTAAAGCCAACCTTAGACTCCCTGTCGCCAAGGATGTTTAAACGTTACTCAAGCGTAACTCCAAGACCATCAGAATTGAAGAAGATGAAGTACAGGTACAAAAGGTAACAGATAAAAAAAGAGAGAAACATAGAAATGGTACTCATCATAACAAAAATATGTCTACTTACACAAAAATGTTCTGCAGAATTTCAATACGTTTCATATCGCTAAAATCAAGGAACAAAACCCTTTGGGTTCGAGAGAGAACTGGTATTCAGTGGAACCAGTTTTATCTTAACAATCTCAAGCAGGTACGACATACGTGGGTATTTCGAGTAACGCTAATCCCTTGGTGACCGTAACTACAATACCAAAATGCAGAATGTTCCATTGAGTAACGTTACTCAGCGTAACATAATTCAGAGCGTACCATTTTAAAAGTTACACTGACCAATAACGTTATTAAGTAGGTGCAGAAATGGGTTACAAAATAGTAACCGTAACAGGTAACAAATTGTAAATATTGCACATTTCGTTAAGTTATCCACCCTTGGTTAAAATGGCATTTCACGCTGGTACAAAACATATATAAATTCTGAGCTAGTTAAATTGGTCTTTTTTTCACTTTTTTCTTTCGTTTATTTGAGTTGTACAAAATGGTATAAAATTCTGAGTTAGCTAAATTGGACCTCCTTCGATTTTTCTGGTTAGTACAAAAAACAGGCCACTCAAATTTACAAAAAGGTACAGAAATTCTCAGTTAGTTAAAATGGGTCTTCTTCGCTTTTTCTGATTAGTACAATTTTGTTCTTTCGTGAAAATCCTTTGGTTGCTTCAAAATTAAATAGCTCACTCATATTTATGCCTTCGTTTATTAGACTAGTTTAAAATGATATAAAATTATCTTTTTTTTTTGCTTATTCCTTTGTTTGTTGAAATAATACAAAATGGTATAAAATACTCAACTTCGGTTTTTCAAATGCATTACTTCGTTTAATTGATTTTAGAGTTGACACAAATTATAAGTCCTTTGTTTATTTGAATACTCCAAAATGGTACAATGCCATTTCTCATTGGTACAAAATTGAATAGGTCACTTAAATTTATTCTTTCGTATATTCAGCTAGTTCATTTTTTCTCGTTGGTATAAAAAGTAGAACATCGAAATTATTCTTACATAAATTCTGAGCTAGTTAAATAGTCAATTTTCGTTTCTTTAAACAGTACATAATGAGCTAGTTAAAGTAGCTCTTCTTCTCTTTTCCAGTTGGTACAAAAGAAAATAATCCACCTAAATTGTATTCATTCCTTTGATTATTTGAATAATGGCCCTTCACTTTTTCCAGTTGGTACATAAGGAAATAATCCAATCAAATGTTTCTGGTTCGTACAAAACTAAACACTCCATCCAAATTTGAGTATTACAAAATGAAATGAAATTCTGAGTTAGTTTAAAAAATGGTCCTTGGAAAGCTCACTCAAGAGTACAAAATAGTATTGAACTTCTGAGCCGGTTAAATTTATCCGATTGTTTATTTAAATAGTACAAAATGATTTAAAATACGCAGCTAGTTAAAATGTATATCGTTGCTTTCTTTCTCGAAGTAAGCCAGTCATATTTTTTCATTCTTCACTTCTGTCTGCTTGGTACAAAACTGAATAGGTCACACAAGTTTTTTATCCGACACGCTGTTTACATGTTATTAAGGCTTAAATATTTTACCTTTGACCTCGATGATCAGTGTTTTCAGAACATGTAGTAGTTGATGACGTATTCCTAGATTTGGAAACAGCACCTCAAAACGTTGCTCTGTTTAAGAGTTATTCGCATTCATTGGTTCATTGGGCGTTAATTATTTTTTGGAACTTGCAGTGGTTGATGACCAATTACTAAATGTGACAATAGCACCTCAATATGTGGATCCATTTAAGAGTTATTTGGTTTTAAGTATTTGGGCCTTTGAACTCGATGGTCACTATTTTGGAACATGTAGTAGTTGGTGGTCGATTACTAAATGTGGAAACAGCACCTCAGTATGTGGATCCATTTTCGAGTTTTGACCTTTGACCTCGATGATCATTATTTTGGAACTTGTACTAGTTGATGACCAGTTACTAAATGTGGAAACAGCACTTCAATGTGTGGCTCCGTTTTCGAGTTATTAGGTTTTCAGTATGTTAACCTTTGACCTCGATGACCACTAATTTTGGAACATGTAGTAGTTGATGACCAATTACTAAATGTGAAAACACCATCTCAATACGTTGCTTCGTTTTCGAGTTATTAGGTTTTAAGTATTTTGACCTTTGACCTCGATGACCACTAATTTTGGAACTTGTAGTACCTGATGACCAATTACTAAATGTGGAAACAGCACCTGAGTATGTGGATCCATTTTCGACTTATTAGCTTTTAAGTATTTTGACCTTTGACCTCGATGGTCATTATTTTGGAACTTGTACTAGTTGATGACCAATTACTAAATGTGGAAACAGCACCTCAATATTTGGCTCCGTTTTCGAGTTATTAGGTTTTAAGTATTTTGACTTTTGACCTCGATGGTCATTATTTTTGGAACTTGTACTAGTTGATGACCTCTTGCTAAATGTGGAAACAGCACCTCAATATGTTGCTTCGTTTACGAGTGATTGGGTTTTAAGTGTCATACAAAGGGCGTATCCCACATAAACTATAAGACCCAGATAAAAATAAGTATGATATTCGTACACAGCATGATCGAAAACCTCCATATGCCGAGTTTCATCCAAATCGGTTCAAAGAGCGTATCGAATCGCTATGTTACATAGGTATTCATTGTCTTAAAATAGGAGTTGAAAAATCTGCTATGGTAAAATAGGGGTTGGAAAAGTGATTATAAAAGAGAACGAGTCCACCCTTAAAATGGAGGTTTTTGTGTGTTACGTACTCTCAGTGTAATTTCTGCTATGTTCAATTAGGGGTGGAGAAAATGAATACACCCCCTGTGCTATGTCCGCCATGTTTCGTAGTCTCTGTCATGTTGAAATAGGGGTTGGAAAATATACTCATAACAGAGAATGAATACACCCTTGTGTGTTACGTACTCTCAGTGTAATTTCTGCTATGTTCAATTAGGGGTGGAGAAAATGAATACACCCCCTGTGCTATGTCCGCCATGTTTCGTAGTCTCTGTCATGTTGAAATAGGGGTTGGAAAACGAGTACACCCCTAAAATGGAGGATGTTGTGTGTTACGTAGTCTCAGTGTAATTTCTGCTATGTTAAAATAAGGGGTGGAAAATAAGCCATGCTCTGTTCTGTGTTCATAATCTCAGTGTAATTTCTGCTATGTTAAAATAGGGGTTGAAAAATATGCTCATAAAAGAGAACGAATACACCCTTGCTATGTTATGTGTTATCTGCTCTTCTATGTGTTCGTAATTTCTGCTATGTTAAAATAAGGGTTGAAAAATATACTCATAAAAGGGAATGAATACACCCTTGTTATGTTAGGTACTCTTATGTGTTATCTGCTCTGTTGTGTGTTACGTAGTGTTATGTGTTATCTTCTCTTCTATGTGTTCGTAATCTTATGTGTTATCTCCTATGTTAAACTGGGGTTGAAAACGAGTACACCCTTGTTATCTGTTCTGTTGTGTGTTACGTAGTGTTATGTGTTATCTTCTCTTCTATGTGTTCGTAATCTTATGTGTTATCTCCTATGTTAAAATAGGGGTTGAAAACGAGTACACCCTTGTTATGTTATGTGTTCGTACCCCTTTGCTATGTTCATTGTCTGCTATGTTGAAAAAGTGCTCATGAAAGACAACGAGTATACCCTTGTTCTGTTATGTGTTCGTAGGGGTTGAAAAATATGCTCATAAAAGGGAATGAGTTCACCCCCTAAAATGTGCTCGTAAAAGAGAACGAATCCACCCCCTTAAAAGTGCTCATAAAAGGGAATAAATTCACCCCTAAAATGGAGGTCGTAAAAGACCGTGGGCTCACGGTGCACGGTGGTCATTTTCCCAGTGGCTTGTGAGTTGTTAAACGCTGGCCCAGGTCTGGCCCAGATCGATCCATTTCGTACTACTTTAAAAATTGGAAAAGGAATCACGTAATTTATCTTTCTTATATTATAGTATATTTATTTCAGCATCCAAACATGTCCATCTAGGATTACGAGATAAAGGAATGAGAGAAACATTTCCGTTTTAAGAATTAAATCAGAAAAGAAAATTCTATTCTACCTGACCTAGACTCGAGCTTACAAACTTTGAATTTGATAATCAGAGCCCTACCTACTTCAGCTAATAAGTGTTACCAGCGCTTTTCACTCTTTAGGAATTTAACACGACCCGTTCGCAGGACACTTTTCTAAGTCCTAAATGTATGCGTGAATTATTTCATTCGCTTGACTGACCTTATTTGAGAATGGAAACTGAATATGCTGAACGTGAGTATGTTTCGCTGTTGTAAAGCAAGGGCCATAATAAATGTAAATAAGGTTCTTATTATTATGTAAAACACATAAGTATTTATTCCGTGTATAGCACAATATAATACAGCAACTAAACAACATGATAATCACTAACGCCCCCAGAATTTTTTCCAACGGGGGTGGGGCAAAAATCGATATAGAATTTCTCGATTTATTGACCTAAAAATATATTAAGCTAAAATTCATAACGTTTATCATTGATAGTGTATATCGTCTTACTTTTTAAAATCGCCGCTGTAGCCTATTTGTCAGAATATTCATTTCCAGACGTGATGTAGAGAGAAAAGAAACAATGAGATATGCCCAGTGGCCTAACTACTTTTACTGTGCCCTGGATCGATTTGCTCATACCCCCTGTCCCACGCATTTCAGCTGCTGCGTTATATATATATATATATATATATATATATATATATATATATATATATATAGGCCTATATATATATATACTAACAGTATACAAAGTTATTTTTGTTAAGAAATCTAAGTGTTTACTAATTTTTTCCCCAAGTTATCACTACATTCTTAACTCGCAGCTACGATCGTGGGATCAAATGTGACCTCAGCAAACACATTTCTAGCTGTGGACAATATATATATATATATATATATATATATATATATATATATATATATATATATATATATATATATATATATATATATTTCACTGAGCCTTCAGTCGTCTATTCTCAGTTGACCTTGTTAGGGGCCCGCGGTGGCTCAGTGGTAGAGCATTCACCTCTGGTGCATGGGGTCCTGGGTTTGATCCCAGCCCGCGCAAAGTGAACCTCCCGAAGATAAACACCGTGTGCGTGGGTTTCCTCGGTGTTCTCCAGTTTCCTCCTACTTTCTTAATTCCACCATTTCATTCATTTCTCATTATCGCCGTCTCCTTTAGCCTAACCGGCATAATCGTGGGTCGTAAAACTTAATGGTTGCATTTTTTCAAGTGATCTTGAGAACTCGTAGGTGTTCGTCTCCATGCGCTTTGTTGTTTCGATGGTTTCGGACCTCGGGTCAAACTCTTCCCCAGGATAGTAATTGCGCTATACGTTTTCTGCGTTACATGTTTTCTGTGTTTTTGTTGGGGAGTGTTACAGAGATGTGTGCAGAACTCGGAAGTGGCAGATCGTGCAGAAGGTTGTTTCCTGCTAATTTCCCCAGAATATTGGACGTCGCATGCTTAAATAGCCTAAGAACCAAGAAGACTTCAGAGACGAGACTTCATGACAAGTGTTGCCATTACTTTCATTCAAGATCACCTAAAAGTAAGAGGCAAATGCGGACACTTTTTCGTAGGCTTCGGCAGTCATTGTTACGACTAACTGATGGGAACATCAATGAACGCCGTCCGCAAACAGATTCTCCAGCTAAAAGGAGGATATGTGCTATTTGTCCTCGAATTGATTACAAAAAACGTTCTTGGATTTGTTCTCTGTACAGCCGAAATGTGATAGGTTTCAGATAAGAAACGACATGGCCTTGAATTGGATTCACACGGCGTCCAATTGGCATTGAGCGGTGTTGACAGTTCGCGACAAGCAGTTCTGCACGCTGTCTTCTCGCGCTACTGCGAATCTTGACAATATCACAGGCGCTACTTAGAAATATTGTACTAGCACATTAACTGTCCACTTTACCAAGTAGAGAAAAGAATTACGGACAAATACGTGAAATCTACATCTTTCTATGTCAACTGGTTGTCATGATAGACGCTTCGAAAGGTTTCCATATAAAACAATTAGTAAAACGAGCGTTGAGTCCCGCGTCTAATTTCCAGTGGATTTTGTTTCGATTTGCAAATAGAACTCACAACTTTTATTACAGGATAATCTGGGGTGTAGCCAGCAGGTTGTTCTAGGAGAACATTACTTTCAGGGGGAGGCAAGTTTTTCACATATTAAAAGCAGAACAAATTACCTCTTTCACAACATGAAAGCATTTTCACTCACCATACATACATACATACTATGCGCATATAATATTTTCACAATGCTTCCTTATCAAAAGACGGATCTTGACAGTACTGAAGTTAAAAACCGGAGTGTAAAAGATGAATCAATAAGCTATTCATAAGAAAATATATGCTGTTTATAGCAGTCTGTTTATCTGACTTTGTGTTTATGTAGGTTAAAATACTAAAGGGAAAAAAACTCGAAAAAATATTAACTCCGATATTATTATGCAATAATATAGTAGTGAGTTCACAGTGCACCCAGTTAGGGAAATTAAAATATAAAGCATATGATTAATTTTAGTTGTTTCAATTAGGTATAGAAACCGTATTGATGATGATTGATTTTTTTTAAAATTTTCATATTTTATTATAAAGTCCTTCATTTGCATTAACTGTTAAATAAGTTTATTAAACATATACCAGACGAACCTCATTTTGGAGCTGGAAATAATTCGGAAAGACAGAGCCCCCTTTTCCCCCGTGGCTACATACCTTTGTAATCTGATTCATATGCTGTATATACGCCTAACATCGTAAGAATAAAGCATGGGAAGTTTGTAATTTGTTTTGAAATTTACTTCAGGATAGACCCTTTTTTATTCGACAGAAGGAAAGCAGTATGTTTTCTGTTTCTTTTTTTTTTACGTTACATTGCCTTACTATGTGCGACTTTTAACACCCTCTTTTCTCTTCTATAAGGGAATCAAAAGCATCAGGCGTCTGAATGGTGTCATAAATTATAGTAATCCAAAACAAACTCGAGCATATCGAGTTGCTTAAGAATCAGATGGATTACTTCCGTGGCACCTACACCAAGCTCAAGCGTGCTACTTGTTATGAAAACGGAGAAGGAAACAAAGGGGCTAGTTGTGTGTGTAGGAACTAACTTAAGAGAATTCATCAGTGTCTCGTTGCTTTCTTTCGTGGTAGTTAATTTATTCTTCAAAATTATAGTTGGCAATGTTTTTAAGCAAACCCAGTACAGCAGAAGTTTTATTTTCTGTCTTCTTTTTTCTTTCTTTCAAGTGCTACAAAGTCAGGGTCGAAGAATTATTTTTTGTGTTTACAGTTTTTGGAACCCATAAAAATAAATTTACAAGACTCAGATTGAGACAAAGACGAAATATTAACTGACATAGATGATAGTGAAAGTAGTATTGAAGGCAAGTGTTTAGCATTTCCAATGGAAAAGTTAACAAGTAAGTAATTTAGTTGCTATATATACTTCTAGGATGCACAGTCAAAATTCTTGAGTTTGCTGGAATAGCACATTTACATTGTGAATAATGTTGCCAATGTATGTGTCATAATCTCAACTGGAGGAAGAGCGAGAAGGGAAAGGGGAGTCTGAAATCCGGCAACATCACGCGGAATATCGTGCTCCATTGGCCACTGCCCGTGATGCTTTACATCTGAAACACACAGTAGTCCCACTGTGGATACGGACTTGTAGCCAAGCAACTGATGAAACACAAAAGCATCAATTGTCAGTTTTTATTAATTACAAGTTACATTTTCTCAGCACTAATACTTGAATGTACATGAAAATAAGTTTATTTTCATATTTTTTTTATTTTCGGATAACAAAAAACTATTTCATTTAAGTATGTTGTTTCGCTTTGTAATAATCGAAAAGACCATAAGACCATTACCAAAAGACCATTAGTAAATAAATATTTTGAAAATATTTTTTGTCCCCAAAACTAGTTAAATCCATTAAAGTATAGCATTAGTAAACGGTCCAAAATCAACTGCCAATGGTAATGCGTTTTAACATGTTTTAATATCAAAACAAATAATGGGGTTAAAAACTTGGCCCCACGATAGTACTTATACAGTATAAAAATAACGATATTAGTGAAGAGTTAATATGAATTATGTTAATAGGAAATTTAATTAAAAATAGTTTACTGTACATAATCTAAGAAAAATAACGATAATAATAAAATAAAATAATGCAATAATAAAAAGATGGTAATAAAAAGTTTTTAAAGGTAATCCTGGAATCTCTTGTGTTAAACAACATGGCTTTCCTCAATGCTGAATCCAGAAGGGCGAGAAATATGTATTATGAAGCTCTCCAGTTCACATTTTTGGTTAGCCAACCAAATACCGAGAAATGTCTCAAATTTACTTTTCAGACCTGCCCCCTCTTTCAAAAATTCCTGGATTTGTCCACGATATCGGTTGTTGCCAATTAACTGATAATAGTCATAGCGTACCTTTTGAAATGTTTTCAAACGCTCTTTGCATAAGGAACAGTTTTCCGTATTCTTTCTTTTTTCTTTTCTTTTCTTTTTTTCGCCCTTTTACTGTGCTGGAAAGGGACTCCGAATATGAGCAGTGGTAGCATAATAATCAATCTACGTGAGCAGTGTTTGGCATACACTATGAGAGAACAGCGAGCAGCTCTGAAGTTGAATGTTTTCAAGGCCAAAGCTACCGACACATTTTGATAAGTACACTGTCGTGTGACTCACCCTTAGGGAGTGAGTATGCCACAGCACTTGCACTGTGTGTTTCCGTATGATACTGAGATATTTGTTTGGCAGGAAAATAGTTTTGTTAGGAACCAAAGAACACTGAATATAAAAACATTTAAAAGGTATACTCGGCCTGCAAGACTTACATGCCGGGCTTTATTTTGATGAATAAGGACAACCACTACCACAGTACATGTTGTGGCACAAAAGATGTAGTCTACGTGTCTGCTATGCGACGTTGCCAAGTGACGCCTAATATTTTGGTGTGATCAGTAAAGAAATCACAGACATGTGTTGTTCAGCTGGGTTTATACACATCTCATCAGGCTTGCCTTTTGTTTATTGAGAAAAGCACCTGAAATCCACTCACAATTCGATATGAGGGTTTCAACATGTGATAGTTCTTGTAGATTGTTAAATCTTTGGAGTTCTAGTACCTATTTTTTAGCTACTAAAGTAGTGTCTTCATTATTCGATTGAAAAAGAACCAATAAAGCTTTTTACTTTGGCTTTTTGTTCTTTCAAGTCTAAAGGCATTGTAGAACACGTTATGTATGGTTTCAAGCCTTTTTGCGTCGAGACATAGGAGGTGATGACGTCATAACTTTAAAAAAATATTTTGTTGTTAGGCCTGTATTTATTTTTTATTTTTTTTGTGGCATACTTTTGCACCTAGAAGATCGAAATTTTGCACATACATTCAGTCTACCGAGCAGTATTTATCAGATTTTTCAGATCTCTCCGTTAACACAGGGGGTCCATACGGGCAAAAAGGTAAAAAAGTATGTTTTAATCAAAAAAAAAAATTCGCGATTTTTACGCCTTAGATACACGATGGTGACATGTGAATGGTAGGCCTATTGTTTGAAATGCAGTTATATTCTAGAGAGAATTATGTACGAGCCACGATCCTAGGATAAATAGGGATGTCTCAAGGAAATTTCTACACAAGATCCTGTTTTATGCGGGAATCTGGGGTATTATGAGTATATTATTTTTTGACAGGCTTAGTTTTGCACCTAGAAGATTGAAATTTAGACAAATATTCACTCCAGCAAATAGTATTTATCAGATCTCTGCGTTAAAACAGGGAGTTCCAGAGGGGGTAAAAGTTTTAAAAGGATATTTTCACGAAAAATCATTTTTTCGCGATTTTCCCGCCTTAGATACATGATAGAAACATGTGAATGGTACCGTTTGAAAGGTAGTTCTATTCTCAAGAGAATGATGGTGAACCATGATCCTATAATAAACACACATGTCTCAGGAAATTTTTTTACCTGCCATCAGGGTCTTTTGCGGTTGTCTGGGGCATTGTGGGGATTATTGATAAATTAAATACTTTTCCTGCCCTTACAATTCAAGATAGAAACTTGAAATTTTGTATACACATATAGTATTTTTCAGTTGATTTCCAGGTATCTGCGTTTACACGAGGGTTCAAAGGGGCTAACTTTTTTTAAAAATCAGAAAAATTCTGATTTCTCTCAAAATTTTTCACTTCAGGGACACAATAGTGAAATCTGAATGGCACACTCCGATTCAAAAAAAAATTGCGACAGCTAACGCCGTGCAGTTAGGCCACCAAATATACACCTTCTTATCCCATAATCGTGTCAGGTAAAGAGACCCCTCTCTCATCTCCTTTCTTGTCTCCCATACTAAACTTAGCTAACAACATGAGCATAATTCTTATTTCAAACTATACATTTATTAGTTTAGATAAAATGAAATAACAAAACCGAGACAAAACAAGATTCGTAAGTTAATTTAGGGAGAAACTGAAACACCCACAATGAAAAATTGAAACCAATGAATGTCTATTACACAGAGATTCAGAAATGAGGCAGAGAGAGAGAGAGAGAGAGAGAGAGAGAGAGAGAGAGAGAGAGAGAGAGAGAAAGAAAGAAAGAAAGAGAGGAGAGGAGAGGAGAGGAAGAAAAAGAAAAGGGAGAACAGATAAAACTGTGGAATTCAAACGTAGTAAGAAAAGAACTTAACATTATAAAGTTTTATTTCTAGAAATTCAACAGTAATATAGAAATAACATTTGTTTTTACGTATTTTTTCAGAACTATTTGAATATATAGAGGATGCTTTAAACACTTATTATGTAACTTTCATAATGGATAGCATACTCAATTTCAAGTAGAACTGTAGATTTAGGAGACACATCTAGGATAAAGTGAAACGTTTAACACACATTCTTTCTTTCCACGTGGTTCGATTGCAAATTCGATAGTGTTCATTGGACGTACTGATCCAAAATACATTCTAATATACCCAGTAGATAGCGTTGGTCATATCCTCCATTTCCTACTACTAATGAAAACTGACGAAAAAACGAAACGAAAAGAAACGAGAAAGAAAGAGAAAATTCATGAGTGCTATTTTATTGCTAAATATCTATCAGATATAACCTATATTAAAAGTCCAAACTGTATCGTAATGAAAAGTAGCAAATGTTGGAAAGGAAAAGTTTATGTTTCTCATAGATGTAGCATGCTTCAAATTTCAACGTGGATAGAACACATTGAATTTTAGGATGGGAACAAATATTGTGTCAAACTAGTATAAATAAAATTTTGTTTTCAAATAACCAAAGATGTACCATTTTCTAGTCTTTTCCGAAGATTTATCTGTTCCGAACATGCAACCTTGATTTCATCTCTTCCGAATATAACGCAATTTGCACAGATAGAAAAAAACACGCTAAGAGCTCAAACAGATCATCATGTCAGTCGGATGATGTTGGTTAGGTTATAGATCACCACTGGATCGAGGATTAAAATCCGTAATGACCCGGTAATTAGACTGAGACTCGGTAACCCAGAGGATAAAAAAGAGATTTTACTTATTCCCTTGCGTTTAAACAGAATTTCTGTCAGAGATGGCCAGGACCGTTGATGCTATCCCCAGAGCACGAAAAACACGACGCCGAAGTTAACAGTTAATTAGATTCTCCGGATCAGGTATATCGGGCTTCTACTCCGTTTTAACTTTGGAATATGAAGTGCATGTATGTGTGAGAGGCAGAGAGGGAGAGAAGTGAAAGATTCAAAGACAGGATAGAGAAACGTGAAGAAAGCGAGAGAGGGACGGGACGAATAAAAATATGAAGCATACTTATCATTGCAGTGTGTGATGTAGAACGCGCACTCTGTTTCCTTGAACTATCGCCAGTGATGCCTTGTAAGTTCTCCACCAGAAGATGAATTTCTGTTTGCAACCATAATTTTATGTAAAAAATCATACTACCTGATGGGAAATCGAACCAAGATTTTTCCATTTGGAAGTCTGACGCGTTACCACTACACCACCAATTGTTTTAGCCAAACTTTGTTTAACAAATGGTGTAGTGTTTCTTTCTGAGAACGATAACACGAAAAGTGCATACAGCAGATCAATGATGTCTTTGAAATGCCCTGGTAATTCTCTTGCTCTTTCCCAACCAACATTCGTAAATCGTCTCTATCATGATACAGGTGTTTGCTTTCACATTCTTACGTATTGCTTGTCCAGTATGATAAGTCGATTCTTCACAATCACATTGTAAAAATATTAACTTTGACGTGAATAAGATTTGAACCTATGTTAGATAGTCTTATTAGTCCTAAGATCATTGCGTTACCCCTACACTATCATGCCACCTGAAGTTAGAAGCCAAATATTACTTACTTTAGTTCTGAACTTTGGAACGAATCAAAGTGTACAACGAAATTGATTTATTCGACGGCCTACAGAGCAATTAGTGCCCACTAATAAAGGAAATGCATATAATCCAAGGAAAAATTACAGAAATAAAACATATTTTTCAGTAATTTCGTCGTGCAAGTTCAAAAGAACGTGAATTATAATAATAATAATAATAATAATAATAATAATAATAATAATAATAATAATAATAATAACAATAAATGTAAACATTCACAGTATAGTGGTATATTATTTTATTATTATTATTATTATTATTATTATTATTATTATTATTATTAGCATCAATTATCCGCTTCGTTGGGTTAAATTGAGAAAAAGTAGTTATATGTTCCGTTACTCAGTCACTGTTTAGTATTACTAAAGCCCTCTTTGACATCGGTCATTTTCGATGAGTTTTATATATCCCCTCCCCACTCTATGTTGTGGGGTACTGCATCTACAGTGTCATTCTTGATCTTAGCGAGCCGGAAAATTATGAATTCGACACTGATATTGGTTATTTCGATCATTTTTATATGTCTCCCACTCCTTCAAGTTGAGGGACTGAATTTGGATTTAAACAGCATCAGATGTGTCACTGTTAATCTCAGCGACTCCAAGAATTATACATTCGCCACTTATACCAGTAATTTTTGGTTCTTTGTTAAATGTCGCTCCCCCCTCTCCATTTCTTAAGTTCCATCGTCAATGTGATATGACAAAAACCATCTCAGGTTCAAACTTCATCTAAGTTGAAAATTTGATCAAGATTGGTTTGGTGGTTCAAGAGTCATTAAGTTTTATTTATTTTATTTGTTTATTTATTTATTTATTTATTTTATTTATTTATTTATTTTATTTATTTATATATCTTCCACTCCCACTTCCCTCCCCAAGTTCTCCCGTGAAAGTGAAATGAAAAAAATCATCTCAGGCCCGAAACCTCACCTATTTTACAAATTTGATCGTGATTGATCCTTTGTTTCACGAGTTATCGAGTTTTATTTTTACTTTTAACCTCTCCATCGCCTCAACCCTAAGTTATATGTCAAAGTAAATAGATAAATACCATCTTTGGTCCGAACCTCATCTGTGTTGAAAATTTAATCGAGATCGGTGGGGTGCTTCAAGAGTGATGAAGTCACAAAGACAGCCACTTTCATTTTCAGTTTTTTTTACATGTATCTCCCTCTCACCGGCCCCTACGTTGTACTTAGGAATGCGCACGAGTCGAGTCGAGTCGAGATTTAAGCCTGTCTCGACTCGTCTCGAGAAAATGATGTCTCGACTCGTGTCTCGACTCGACAGTCTCTGTCTCGACTCGACTCGAATTCGAGTCGAGACGTCTTGAAATTCGAGTCGAGACAAAGTATACGAGTTAAAATATACACACACATCAGCCAAACCATCATTACTACCTACCTAATTGTTAGTATGTCCACCATTTGGAACGAATAACAACCGTAACGCGTCTTGGGATGGTCGCAATGTTCCTCGGTGGGTTGATGGAGAGAGTTGGCACCACATATGCACCCACAGGTCATCTAATTCCCGTAAAATCCGGGGAGGGGGTGATGCTCCCTCACGTCAGGTTCAATCACATCCCAGATGTAATCCATTGGGTTCAGATCCGGAGAGTTTGGGAGCCAGCACATCACTTGGAACTCGCTCGATCTCCACTAGACACATGGATGCTCACCAGAATGTTCCCCAGATAATAATTAAGCCGCAGCCAATTTGTGTCCGTCCCGCAGTACAGATGTCAAGGAGCTGTTCCCTTGGAACACGACGGATTCGCACCCTCACATCGTCATGATGAAGAAGATATCGGGATTCATCAGACAATGCAACGCTCTGCCATTGTGCCAAGGTCTAGCGGCGATGGTCACGTGTTCATTTCAGTTGTAGTTGCCGATGTCGTGGTGTTAACATTCGGCATCGTTAGGAGTGTTCGGTGCACTGTGTTCAGACTATTCTAAAATTCACCTTTAGTTCGGAACAAAGCGGAAGTGAGGGGAAGCGAAGTGCAGCGTTGCCGCTGCTTAACGCGAGGGAATGGTGTCGTCTGCTTCAGACCAAGGAGTTCCAATGTCGAGCACTGAACAGGCAGGAAAAAAAGAAGGAAGAGAAGAAAATAGTTTCATTGTTTTGTTTTCAGATACTATTTTTTTTAAAAATATAAGGTCAAATAATATTAATTACGTTCACACTGTAACATCAGTTTCGTAGTAAATTATCTAACGTGAACTATGAATTTCATAATTTAATTGCATACTGTGAGAAAGTAAAGCAAATTCATGGAAATGAAATGGGAGAAATACATTCGTCGGAAAACTTACCATGTGAGGTCAGTCTTGTAGAATACTAACTCCGAGATCGTCTTTGTTTTCCATTCCTTCGTCCACTGCATTATCAATTATTCCTTCCCAAATGCAACAACAACCCTCCTCTTCAGAAGTAGTAGACGTGTCACTCTCGAGATTTATTAATATCTTGTCGTGTATTATTTTGATAAGACCGTTTAATTCCCACATTTTCTTTTGAACATTTTTTACGCAATCAACAACGATTTGCGGCCACGTTTTATAAATTTAAACCCCATACCAATGATGAATCTTCGAAGAGTAGAAATAGAAAACTTCGGTAGGTCACTATCTTTATTTATAACGCTCTGAATTTTCGCTAAAGTAGGGAGTTCGTTTTTTCTATACATGTTATGAATTTTGCGCCGTGTTGCTGCTTGTGTAAAGGTATCATATTTCTGTAGCCGAGTCACTTTCCTATCATTCGGTCTCTTCTTCCTAGGAGTGGACACTTGACCATTATTACTCAAAAATTCCCGCTTAACGTTCATAATAGTGCAGGGAGAATTGAGAGTTGCTTCAGATGTTTTTCCCAAAGTCTCTCTAATACTTTCCATACCCCCCTTTTCCCCTTGATTACGGAAGTATGTATACACATTTAACAACATTCTTTTCTCTCCTGTAGTGAGAGGTTTATTTTGCTTCCTCTGCTGTTTGTAGCAGTGAGGAGAATTTGAAGCCATTGCGATTTATTCGCAAATTGAAAATAAAGAATAACAACTAAACACAACACACACAACAAAACTACAAAACAAAATGTTAAACACTACCACAAACTAATATTAAAACAATGTAGATAAAACACTTGTCACACCACTGCTCAATAACTACAAAGACACCAAAATGTCAAAGTAAATTGACAACCCGTGGCAACGTCTCCTGTCATTGTTGTCGGACTTTCGCAAAGACTGCGTGAATGCATTAAGGTTAATGTTCAAAAGCCATATATCACACACAGCAACACGGGAAATCCGACAACACTGACACCCACCCCTACCAAGGCCTACCCCTCTGTCAATGAACGGTTGCCAGTGCATGACCTATCTTCTTAGAATTCGGCTAAAAGGGTGTTCTGGGATTCATCAGAGATTGACTTACTAGGACAGTGGGGTATTTACGGTTTTGTTTCAGTGGGCTTTGCTAACTTTATTCCTTGAAATGTGAAAATTGTAAACCTCATATTCATACACTAATATTTTTCGAGAACTTGTACTTAGCGTTGTCTAGTACTGGGGAAGGAAGCTGCTTTCTCTTTCGTTTGTCATATATATAATTAAAAAAAATACATAATTATGTATTTGTGTGTTATTTAAGAACTAAAACACTAAACATTTCTTTTTTATTCCACATATTTCTGAAAATGAAATACAAATATTGAAGACAGCCCTGCTCCTCTGATCTTATACAACATTGTTTTTCAACTTTATAAATATCTTAACCACCGCTTTTTTTAAAGTAGATTATGCAAACGCCCTTGCCCGTCCCACCAATGTTGAAAACATATCTGCGTCCATAGTACCATATGAAGTCCATTTACAGTGGAAACGTTCCCATATTATTTACTATACATTTGTCAGAAGTATTTGTGTAGCACGATCTTAATTGCTAGAGAAGCTCTATAATAATAATAATAATAATAATAATAATAATAATAATAATAATAATAATAATAATAATAATCAATAAGGTTGAAACTCTCACGCTTTTTTTTTTTGTCAGTTGCAGTTCACACTTCAGGTTGATATATTTGGGAAGAAGGAAACTTTTCTTGATCTGCTATCTCAGGGCTAAGAAATTCAGTTGTAATTCAACTTTTACGTTCCACAATTATGTCTGTTAGGCTAAAGGACGTGTCTGTTAGGTAATAACGTGCTATTAAATCGGTATTACCAGATAATGCTAAATGTGATTAACTACTGTTAATCAGCATAACTTCAGAACGAAATGTATCTCAGATATCAGTGGAAGCAGTAGATATATTCATTCATATTTTCACTCACAATTCCGTAATAAGGTTCGACTCGCTGGAATACCCAATGAACATGGAGGGCCTAGCAAGGTTTGTACCCGAACCACAAAGAAACCGCGACTTGACTTTACTCCCTGTTTGTTAGGTTGGGGTTGTGAACCAATAACATCATCCCTTGGGTATTGCAGAGAGCTCGAATCCTAGGGCCTCAGACATTGTACTTTCTAATTATTGTCCACTTGCTAGTATGCCAGTATTGTTAAATTATTTTCTCTGGTCTTACTTGGTTGTTGGTATAACCTAGGGTTAAATATGAAGGTATAACCTAGGGAATATATTAACTATCGTATTAATCTGAGCTCAGTAGAGGAGCGCTAGTGTATGTTGCTGTAAGAAATGACTTCTCCCTTTAATTGTAAAATCCTCGTGTAAGGATTCCTTAGGTTGTTCTACAACTTTGTAAAATTAACTATTTATCAACCCTACACCATTTGCTTAAGTGTTTGTAACCACTTACCAATTTGATACTAATTACTGATATTATTACCAAATAAATGCTTTGCTGTAAACCCATTGCTATTATCTTAGTATTGCACACTAGTGAGCCTTGTCTCTCATTAAGTAGATATTTTTGTAATTCAGTTTACTTTTCTTTCCACTATGTTAGAAATAAGCTTCATTATTTACAATAATGTTAGTAATGTCTTTCAAATTCAAAATGGGTAATAATATCTTATTATAAAATAGTCATTGGACTGTAAGCGGGCATACTCCTGTCATTACCAGAAAAGTTGACTGGAATACAGGGACATCCTATACTCAAATGTTATAATTCACTGTTTTAGAGTTTGCTGTTAGATGACCTTGTCCCTAGCTGTTGTTGTAATGAAAGGTATTGTGATGAAAGGTCGCCTTATGATAATAATGTTTATTTATGTTTATTACTAACTGCTATGTTCTACTTAGATACTTTTTTATTATTGAATCTTGTTAGAGATGTGCATTTTCGGCCAATTTATGTTAATTCGTACCACAGTAGAAGTTCTGTAAGGCAATCCTTTCGGCCCTGCTAAATGGTTGCAATAGCCTGTATTAATAAGAGAACGTACGCATCCTACCTTCTTAATGATCAGGTTGAATATTGTTGTTAATGATCAACTTATTTAATTATCTCATGATTACAGTATATGCATGAACATAGGTAAGAAGGACCAAATGGTTGCACGACCTTTCATCCAAGAGGCTATTCCAAACGACCACGTCAATCCCTCCAGGATGGACCTATTTTTAACTCCGTCAATCTTCAAGACCGATCTTTGTTTTACACATCTTATAAAACAACATAGCCAGCGATTTATTTCCGTTCTTTTGTTCCCCTTTGCTTTCCTTTCCGAGCATCTACGGGATGCACTAAGTGAATTTGACCTTGGAGGAAAGTCAGTTTCGAAACGGAATGCATTTTTCTCTTCCTTGATTCGTTGTTTTCTTTGCGAGTCTGCTAGGCTATGCCTATTTATGTGCAAGGCAGATACATAAGTATGTCGCCTCTTTTGTATCGAGAGATAACTTTTGACTTTTTTCTTTTCTTTTTTTTAAATGAGTCGAGCCAAATTTGTTACATAAGGCGCGTAAGCCTGATGGCCGGCTTTCGATTCCTGGATTGTGAACTCCGCGCTCCTTGTGGGGAACGTGGAGGCATTAATGGGACGGAGGAGGTTCGGGATGACTGTATCGGGGAACTCGTTATTTACTTCTGTTAACCTGGTTGCATGGGCCTCCTAGCCGGCTGAATCCGACAGAAGGGGCTTCAGGGCTGAGGAAATTATGCATAAATAATTAATATAAATCGTACTGTACCTTGTGTGACACAATGGTTACAAACAAGGAAGTAAAAAAAAAATCGAGAAAATAAATAAGATATAAAAAAATGCGTATTATCGAAAATATCCTTGGCGAAGCATTTCTGTAGCAAATAAAGCCGGTTGGATTAGCCGTTTATCCAACAGGTTGAAACATGGCGCTAGTGTATCTTGCTCGAAGCATACCCCCACCTCCCTCCTTCCACTCTTTTGTAGCTCCCCACTCCACCTCCTCCCACCGTTTTCTGTCCAAGGTCGACCTTGGGCAGGTATTATATAAGGAGCCTTGATCCGTTCCGGTCTTCATTTCTTCTTCGACTTCCAATCTCCGATACCAATCAGGTGTGTGTGGACTTAGCCGCTGCACTGAGTTTTTCTGTAAGATGTAGTTTTCGAACTTAGAATTGGCGACCGGCCTCGCCCTGCACATAGCCTGGGTCAAGCAGACTTCTATGTCCCTTTGGAATAACTTGAATCACTTTAGCATGACTTTACTCGTTTCTTCGTTTTCTTCTCCTTTTATGATTTTTATTCTTTTTCGCGACTTCAAACAGAAGTTAAGAGAATAATGGAATCAAAGACATATATGAGGACTTAGTCGTTTGGGATAGCCAAGAGACAATATTAGACTTGAATATGGTTCCACTAAGTGATTGTGACTTTAATATTCATTGAGAATTTAGTATGAATTGAGAATATAATATTTATTTCATTCGGTCTTCTTGCTTGTACTCGTTCTGTATACTATCATATCATTATAATAAACTCTACTATTCTGAAATTTCTCTCTTCTTTGAAATTCTCCTAGAGTAGAGTAGAACCTGGGTAGATTCAGGTACCGACAACGAATTAACTAAGCTACAACTCCGATGCGTTTCCTCTTTCAGCCTTACTTCATACCAGCGAATCTATGAGGATAGGATTATCCGAGATTAAATACGGAATGTACTTACTCACAGCCCCGTCTGGCTGGGCGAAGAACGAGAGAGAGAAGCGAGTCCTAACTCCGTATAAGTCAGGGTTCCTGATGATTCTTGTCTTAAGCAAAATAGTGTGTGCTCACGCTTCGTCACGAACATACAGTATGTGGTTTCAATAACACGTCTTAGTTATGGTGGAGCCCCCGAGATGTTAGTATTAGGCCACCGGTTTCCAATCGGCGGCCCGCGCTAACCATTACACCCCACTACCCGTAACAGTGGAGTTTTGCCGAGCATGAACGGTGAGCTCTGCCGCTACACACTCCCATAACCGTAGCAGTTGGTGGAGTTTCGCCGGGCACAAACAGTGAGCTCTGCCGCTGAGCCTAGGTATATTGTAGAGTTGGTGGAGTTTCGCCGGGTGTGAACGCTGCAATCTACCACTGAACCCCCCAATACGCGTAACAATATATATAATGTGTGTGTGTCTGTGCATGGGTGTGTGTTGTTAAAGTAGTTTTGGCAATTTCACATCGTCATCCTAGGTAGTTACCAGTTTCTGAAAGTATGCATAGGTATTCCCTTCACAAATGGTTGAAAAGTAGTAAAAAAAGAAAAAAATCAATTCAGAAATGGCTGCGATGAGCGAAGGTGAGACAGGAGGGAAAAGCACAAAGGTTAGTTGTTATAATTTACTGGGCACGTGTATTTTTAAGTTATAAATTTCTATAAAAATTCGAAAGTAATGAAATGATATTAAGGTTGTGTTAATGGATTGCTCCGAACATCAGGTAGACGAAAAATATAACGTACAGAACAGAAACTGAAGTTTAATGTACTCTGGCAACAAACTCTACGATACTCGGCAGCTATGTTGTATTGACTAAATAGTATACTTTGTTACTGTTGCCCGTTTAACTGTTTTTTTAAATGTCAGGATGTTTACTCAGTGTTTAACAAAACTTTTGGAAACAAAATTCATATTTTCACCAAACAGCTTACTATCCATTTGAATTCATGCCTTATAAGTAGTAAATAAGATATGAAACTATAAATAAATGCATAGGAATGTTTAAGCTTTGGAAACATTCAGTTTCGCACTGCCACCTGTACATACATTATTTCAGAAATGTGGGGATATACCGTACTCGTACTTACCCCCATGCCGTAAGCGTCGCCAAAACCTAATGGCCCAATTGCGGGTAAATGTCGATCGTCGATATAGCGACGCGTCGAAGGATTGTGCCGCTAGTGTCCCACTGGCGGCAAGGTTTCGTAGAGTCGAAACAGATATCCCGGGTCGGGGTGTTCCAGTTACTTCGTTTTGGTCCGCGCTCCTTCGATTCGTTGTGGAGAATCGCGAAGCGACCAACACGACTATCGCCAGCAGTGTTTCTTTCAGACATGTTTTTTGGGGCAACTGCCCCCGGAGCTCTGAGAATGCCCCCGAAAGAGACCAAAATAATACGTCTATAATATAATAATGAATAAAATAGTACCAGCAGTGCCCCTGGAATAATACGTGTGATCAACCGGAACTTTGTTCTGAATGAACGACTGATCGCCAGTCATGTGCATGCGGTTATTATTATATATTATTTTTTCCTGGTGGCTTGTTCCTAAAGTAAGCTCCGGGGGTCAAGAATAACCTCTGCGTCAACATCATGAAGTGAAAAATCTTGACATAAGTGCGATTAATGTATGAATTTTGATGGCAACTCTCGTCGATCGTTAGAAAGTGAATATGAGAGAACTATGAAATTAAGTAAATAGACACGCGTCATTTTCTTATAAAATTACATGGCGAACGCATTTTTATCTTATCCCAAACAGTTATTGTCTCATATATACGG
Source organism: Thermobia domestica (assembly GCF_964235325.1). Lineage (NCBI taxonomy): Eukaryota > Metazoa > Arthropoda > Insecta > Zygentoma > Lepismatidae > Thermobia > Thermobia domestica. The sequence goes on from NC_137456.1 coordinate 328,949,666, forward strand.
ATAAAAGAGCACTCAGATTGACCAAATTAAAACCATCTCAACGATTTATCCCTTTACAAGTGACGTCTCGTTCATCGCCTCCGTGGCGAAGTCAGAAGAACACCCGCCCAGTAATCATAAGTTTGGTGATTCGAGCCCCCTCTGGCGTATTTTTTTAGTGTTTTTTTAGACTCACCTTAACTTAAAGAAATCGCACATATAGGCAATTTAACATTTTGCGGGAGGAAATTTTGTGGTTCATTAGCGTTTTGTCTCGTGTCTGCCGCTGGTGGTATATTTTCAAAACGGAATAGGGGCCACCGTGGATCGTCGCTGCGGGGCCGCCAATTTCCGGCGAGATATCGCTAGTTCCCCTTCGGGGGTCCATCGACGCTTACGGCATGGGGACAGTATATATTTTTCTGGGGACGGAGACAAGGTTGGACGACGACAAGCCTGAGTACTTAATTTTGGTCGCTCCCGACAAGGTTGGACAACGACAAGCTTGGACACTTCTCAATTTATCCTCTTGCGCCAGACTCGAACGAATTCCTGAGGTGTCCAAACTTGTCGTGGTCGATCCCGACAAACCTGGATACATCTCATTTTGGATCGTTGACGACAAGGTTGGACGACGACAAGCCTGGACAAATTCCTGGGGTGTCCAAGCTTGTCGTGGTCGATCCCGACAAACCTGGACACATCTAATTTTGGGTCGCTGACGACAAGGTTGGCCAACAACAAGCCTGGACACATTCCAATGGGCCGATTTGGTGCATTCAAAGCACGTAGATCTGACAAATACAACTGTTTATTCACTTGTGTGGGTGTACAAAGGCAGTTAGTGTTATCAATGTACAAGGGCAACTGTTTTCTCTGATTATACTGCAGTGTTATTTTTGTACCACCGTGATATTCATAAAAATCGTAAGAAGTACCACAGACATGATTAGTCAATTACAATATCATATATCAATACTGAAAAATAAAAACCAAGTTTAAAATTTAAAAATCGAGGATTAAAACCCAAAAATGCCTAGGGATCAAACCTATTAAAGCCATCAGGCTTTGGGACCGCTACGTTTCGACGACACCGTTTCGGCGCCAGCTCAGTTTGGCGAAAATTTTATGTACAAGGGCGCACATCCCATTTAATAATTATTTAAGTTAAACGAAAATTTTGTAAATAATAAAAATCTCTTTTAATAAAAGATAAATAAATTTAAAATAATTCGAAAATCCTCTAGTAGAGGGCAGTAGCTGACTGGCGAGAAACAGCCAATAGCGATATAGGTGCGAGCCATGCAACTCTATATTGAAGGGCATGTATGTATGAACTGGAAACGCCTTAACTGGTAGAGTTTGTTGGAACAGACATTTCAAATTGGGTCGTTGACGACAAGCCTGGACACATGCCTGGGGTGTCCATTTTTGTCGCGGTCGACCACGACAAGCCTGGACACATCTCATTTTGGGTCGTTGACGATAAGGTTGGACGACGACAAGCCTGGACACATTCCTGGGATGTCCAAGCTTGTCGTGGTCAATCCCGACAAGCCTGGACACATCTCATTTTGGGTCGCTGACGACAAGGTTGGCCAACGACAAGCCTGGACACAAAAAATGTCCAGGCTTGTCGTCGTCCAGTCTTGTCGTCGTCCAACCTTGGCGCGGTCCCATTTCTCAGATATTTAAGAAAATAACACATACATATTCTTTCGTTATTACAATGCGATGGAAAATGTGTTGCTTGTCCTGAGCGTAATAATAATAATAATAATAATAATAATAATAATAATAATAATAATAATAATAATAATAATAATAATAATAATAATAATAATAATAATAATCCCCAGTTGTTGGCAATGAAGCTTGAAATTTGTATATACGACAATATGATTCATTGTATTATGCTTGAACAGAATAAAGTATTTTGCTTGTACAGAATAAAGTGAACGAATTTTTTCATTTCCTATAATACTTGCTAGCTTAAAGTTTATTAAAAATTTCTGGAAAGACAAAGTTTGAAGTGCGCAATTACTTACAAAGTGTTAAAATAACGAACTGAAAAGCACTTGTCTAAAATTTTAATGTACACTTTGTGGGACTTTAAGATCCGAAGTCTAGGGATTGCATACAAACATTATAATCAGAATGATTTCATGGGTGCTTTGGAGGTTGATTCTTGCAAGAACATTGCACATATTAGATTAGTGGGAAGCATGCAGTGTTGCACCCAGTTATGATACGCAACAATGTTTACTTTTTTCCTTCCTGGCGGCTCATTTTTTATTTGACGGTAGAAAACTTCGAATCTCTTCTTGGTTTTATACATATTTTTTCACCTTTCTTCCAACAACTGTATTATCTAATTCTAGGTTGTCATAAGATAAAAAAAAAAAAAAAATAAGGACACACATTCCTCAACTGTTTTTCATGGTGCTGTTTACTTTTTTCTTTTTTCACTCACCTGTCATGATTTTATAACGTTGCATAACTATTCACGTCTACACATTCTTAGTATTGTACAGAAGAAATGGCTTTCTTTCAAATATGCTATTTTAAGTGTTTAATCTTTCATTATGCTTAAGTAAACACATTTCAATAATAATACATTTTGTAATTTGTAGTTCAATTTGGAATTTGGAATTGTAACTTTGTATAGCTTGAGTCTCTCGTTTGTATAGTTTAAAGCCAAAAGGTCCCAGGTTGAATCCCAGTCATGTAATTTTTTACTCTTTAAAGTTAACATAAAGATCCTTACTTAACAGCAAGCTCATAATCTGATTTTAATTTTGATCGTTGTGATGTTGATTATACATAGAATCAATTTTCCTATTTTCTTAATTTCAGAAAAGAGAAAATTGGAACGCAGCAAGAAAGAAACTCATGATATGTCAGGGAATGATTGTGTGTAATGTAATATAATAGTTAAATATTATATACCCATATATCTATGTAAACTAAATAGGTTCAGTATATATTTTCTTCTACCAGGTTAAAATAAGCTTGTTTTTAAAAAGTCTTTATTTTAGTAACAATATTATGCATTTTTAATACCTTTTATAATGTCAACAATAATTGTTTTACAAACAGGTATTAAAAAATTTTGATATCATTCTTATGCGAAAAAAGATCATTACGATCGTATTCAATATGTTCGAAAAAGCAATATTGTGGACTAGTCTATCTACAAAGACTCCAATATAAAAAGCATTGTTAAGAACTTCAAGATGTAATTAGAGGTAACCCAATAAAGTATATTATCTTACACGTTTGCCTCTATGTTACCCCTTTCTTATACTTTAATGTATATCATTTCAATAATTTGAAATGTACTCAACCTTTAAGAGACGTCGTGTTTTGATTGAAGTCAATATTTCTCCTATTAATACGCAATAAAAGAAAAAAAAAGATATTGTTAAAAAGTTTTGGTCAATTGTTTAAATACGAGAAGTGAAGCATAGCTTTCTTGTCTGTTGCTCATACAAAGGAAAAGAGAAAAGTAATATTTTAGAAATGAATTATGGAACTAGAATGAATCGAGGGACATTTTTACATCAAACTTAGAAATAGGGAAAGAGGGCGGCGCGACGCAGGAACGAAGGTGTTTAGATAGGGTTTTCAGTTTGTGATATTTTTCTACGTATCTACAAAGAGTGGAAGAGGATGCAGGTTTCAAGCTGATAAATTAACAAATTGTATTAACTGAAGCGTATGGGGAGAATACTTTACTTTGTTAATTACATTTTGAGTTCTTATATTCGGGAAATGAGGAAGCATTATTATAGTTTTTAAACTAGCAGTAATTAATTTCATAGGGCATATTCTATTTCATACTTGTTTAGATTTTGATTAATGACTAAACGATGTAGAATATTTTAAATTTTCTTTGTACTTTCTGAAGCCCAGTGACCTTCTATTAAAGGAGATGGATCAGTAATACTTGAATAAATATATGATATAACCTGCGTTAGAAAAAATGTCATTCATGTAAAACTTAAACTAGATTTTCTATTAATACCGAATAGCTTTGCCTTTCAGTAGATAAAAATCGAAACCCAACTATTTTTATGGTAAAAAGAACCAGAATTTTGACTGTAAAGGAACGAAGTCCTAAACGTATTCTTTACAAAATTCTGACCGTAGTAATGTCTCATTGTTTTTTGTTTCCACATAGAACTTTATAGTATAAATGTTGACTTGTGTATTTATTGACTTGTAGTAAAAATTGATGGAACAAAGGTTATTTAGATGTTACTTATTTTATGGTGAAAGTGGTGTTAGAAATATATTGGTTCTAGATAATATGGCTTCCGTAGCGGGGTTTGAGTAAACAGTTCTGACATAGTCCTTTAGAACATTCAGTCCAAGTCCATAATTGTTTCGTGTAGGGACCAAAAATAGTCACAATGTGTTCAGGTTCCAATGACATCCACTAGGGTGGTCCTTATTTCTCAAGAGGTGTATACTGAGACCGCACCCCTTAATCTTTTGCCTTTTAATGAGAAAACTGTTATCTGTAAATTTGAGTTCGTTATGACGGCGATAAATGGTGCCGCAAAGACATTTTAATCTTTATAGGAATAATATTTATATATGGAAAAATCAATAGTTTCCTATGTTGCTCAATAGATGGCAATATATTCATATATTTAGATTATTCTATTTAATCCCATTTCTTAAGTAATTTGGAGCACATTTATGAACAAAATTAAATTAGAAATAATAAATAAATGTCAAACAATTATTTTCTACGACCGTTTACAACTAAATCACTCTCTCCTTTGTTTTTAATTGCAACATGTATTTGAGTTGTTCCGATTTGCATTTATGATCTTTTGATATGATTGTTATTTTTGTCATCTTCATATCAGCTGTGACGTACCACACGTCAAACAGCTGTTTTTTGTAAATATCTTGCTCCTCCGAATTGTTCGGGTTTCCTGCCTTCATAGCGAGAAAGAATCGACGCAACGTAGACGGGCCTGAGCTAGGACAACGACCACGCTGCTAGCTTTCTGTATTGCTGTGTTTGGCCACCTAAGCACCTATCCAAACGGGGTGCTTTCTACCTATTACCTTTACCTAGTCGGCTGTACACAAGAGCGTGAGGGTTGCTATGCCCCGTGGGCACTCGCAACCGGCTAAGGGGAGTGATCCCAAACCTCCGCGAGGAGACTCTGCAGCTTCTACACCTGCAAATTCGCCTAAACGTCCTCGCACGCAAAGCGCACGTCATCCTTCAGACAATGACAGTAACCGCTCTCGCTCACCTCTTCCATCTACATGGGCTGAAGCATTATTGATGGATACTGGTGCTATGGACGTTGTCCATCCTTCTAATACCGATCTATCCAACTCACATCCTGGCCCCAACACCGCGTCTGATGCTGCTTCTGGTACAGATACTAGACACTCCACCGGTCGTTCTCAGTTGTATAACTTCTTACTTACTGGATTTGACACCCGATTCAAAACAGAAAAGCATATCTATCTTCAAATAGTCAAATATCTTCCACGGGCGAATATCCAGGAAATTGTCCGGACCAAAAACGGGGTCATCATAAAATCTTTTGATCCTCATTTTGGCACTACTTTGCGCAATAAAGCTTCCTACGAGATATTCGGCCCAAATGCAAAGCTCCAATCGCTGTCTAGTAGTACCAAAAAGACGCAACCTCCACCACGCCGAGCACCAATGCTCTCAGTTGTAATTCGAGGTGTTCCGCCAGAATACACCGAGGAAGAAATAGAAGCAGAGTTACGCCTTGAGGAATACTCTTTTAAGAAGTGCCTCCGTATTAAAAACAATACCGGACCAACGTACATGATTCGTCTTCTAACAGATTCTAAGGACACAATAGACGATCTGTTACAGCATGGTGCTTACATCTATCGTCGGCGCTACAGGGTAGAACCATCTCGCTCACCCCCTCCTCTGCTCATCAGATGTGAGCGCTGTCAAACATACAACCAGCACCCAACATCTCAGTGTCCAAATACTCCAAAGTGTGGCTATTGTTCCGGACCACATTCCACATCATCTTGCAGCAATCACAACCAAGCTCCACACTGCCTTACCTGTTCTGGCGATCATCCTACCTATAGTTACAAGTGCCGCGCCAGACCAGCACCACAACCTGAAAAACCAGAACTTACAGTTCCCATTCGTACAATAGATTCCTCAACTCTTCCGAACAATTCTTTACGTACACCACTCACGGTGGAAGATCTTCTGCGCTTCACAACAGTTGTACTTCAAAATATTCATCCCTTCTTGCGCACTCACATTTTATCACAAGTTACAGCTGCTGCAAAACTTCTTTTCAATCTTCAGCTCCATGCCACATATTCCGGAAACACAGTCCACTTCCATATCTCATCACTTGAAACCTCTGTCTAATATGGCTTCGATCTATTACATTATGGCATATACCTTTTTCTTCTTAAACATCCGCTCACTCAACACCCACAAGCTTATGCTTGAACAGCTCCTCCGTGAGGAAAAAGTTCATGCTTTTGCTCTAAATGAGACGTTTCTTACCCCACTTCATCAAGTCAAACTCTCCGGATATCAGTTCACTCGGTCTGACTGTCCACGGCATATAGCTCGAGCACATGGCGGCACTGCCATTGGCACTTATAACCATCTGCCTATCCGCACACATGTTCTTCCTCCTCACATGCAACTTCCTGAACATAATGTTATTACAATCTACTTACGCAATAGAGCCATCACATTCTGCACTATTTATGTCCGACCAGGTCAAAGAATACCACACAACTTTTTTCAGTATATAGACAACAACTTTCGTCACTACCTGATCATGGCTGATATCAATCTCCATAGTCGATCGCTGGGCGAAAAACAACGCTTCATAGATTTTATTAATCAATCCACTGCGGCAGAAATCTTAGATCTTCCTTCTGCAACACGCCCAATTAGTCAGACATCACCGGATATCGTCATAGCATCCTCTAGTCTTACTGTATCCAACATACGAATTCTGCCTCCTTTTGGTAGCGACCATGCACCGATTCTTCTCGATGTTCCTTGTGCGGCACCACCAAAAATTTCTCGAGAGCCCCTTCACTATTATGATTATGAGAGAGCTAATTGGCAATCGTACCAATTCGATATCGAACAGGCCCTAAGAGGAGTTTCTCCTCCCAACACGGACGTTGACCTTCTCCACGTCGTCGATACTCTTTCAAATATCATTACACACGCAGCAGAGGCCAATATCCCCCTAAAAAGCATATACCCTCATAAACCTCCAGTGCCACCTCAATACCATTCCATTATTACTGCATCTCGACAGGCGTTTCGAGACTACTTACACACTCAAAATCCTGAAGCTCTGCGGCAGCATCGTCGGTGGAACAGAATGGTACGAAACTATCTAGCAGCCTATAAACGTCGACGCTGGGCCCATACGTGCAATAGACTTGCAGAAACATCTAAACCTTCCGTTTATTGGCAGAAATTCCATCAACTTACTGGCACTAAGGCTCGCACTACTTACAACATTGTCGAACAAGGTCATGCCCTTCAAACAGATGTCGAGAAGGCATACGCCTTCGCTAACTATTTTCAGGATATATTTACGCCTCCTCCTCATCATTTTGCCACTCAGCTTTACCGACATATCGAACGCCTAACAGATCCTACCCGACCGCAACTACGCCCTCATTGCAATCATACCATTGATCCTGCACAACCTCTCACTCAGCCAATCATTTCTTCCGACATTGACACTGTACTCCACTCTAAACGAAATACTGCACCTGGTTTCGACAAAGTCACATATCGCCTCATCAAAGCTACACCTCCTTCCTTCAATACTTTCCTTGCTTCCGTTTATAATTTCATTCTTCGTACCGGCTTTTACCCTCCTCAATGGAAAGTCTCTAAAATACTCTTATTTTCTAAGCCCAATAAACCCCCTCAGGCTCTCTCGTCCTATCGTCCTATTCAACTTACTTCGTGCTTTAGTAAGATCTTCGAAAAAATTCTTGTAAACCGCCTTCATACCCATCTCACTACCTATAGCCTATTGCCAGTTCACCAAGCCGGCTTCAGACCTGCCATCAGCCTCTCAGATCAACTTCTTCGGCTTACCACTACTATTAGCAATCATTACAATTCATCTCGGCCCTCATGTCTCTTACTCTTTGACTTAGAAAAAGCCTTCGATAAGGTATGGCATATGGGGCTTCTGTATAAACTTCACCGTTTCCGCCTTCCAATGTGCTACATACGGCTCATCCTCTCATTTCTTACCTCTAGGCTTGCCTACATTACTGTCAATAGCGCTCTATCATATCCAATCTTTCTACACTCTGGTGTACCTCAGGGCTCCGTTCTATCACCTCTGTTATTCCTTCTGTACATAGCAGATATGCCTCCTTTGCCACAAAACGTAAAAGTTTTTCAGTTTGCTGATGATACGGCGTTTCTATGCTTGGGCACTACTGTACAGCATATCAATCGTACTTTACAGCCTGCTATAAATTCCTTTCTTGACTGGTGCACTCGTTGGAAACTGACTGTCAATTCTGACAAAACGCAAGCAATAGTCTTTCAGTCTCCACAAAGACGCTCACGTATTAGACGAAACCCCAATCGTCTCGACCTTACCATCGATGGTACTACCATACCTTCCTCGAAGCAGGTTACTTATCTAGGAGTAGTCTATGACCGCAAACTTCAATGGAAACCACACGAGCGGAAACTTCAATTACAAAGTACACGGAGACTTAACCTTATTCGCAAATTAGTTGGCACATCTTGGGGATTGCACTCTCATACCATTCTTACCACATACAAAGTATTCTTACGCCCTCTTCTAACTCATGGACATACTGCGTGGATATCAGCACCAGCCTCCTTCTATGAACGCCTCCAGATTATCGAAAGGCACGCTATCCGCCTTGCATTTCGTATTCGCCTGCCTTTCCCTACGGCTCCACTCTACCACCGTATCACCTTTCCTCCTATTCTACAGCATATAGAGTCTCTACGCACTACCTACATCACCAAGCGCATGAGCTCCGATAATCCTGTATTCTTTGATACTATCCATCTTGACATGGCTCATGACGTTCCTCCAAAATATATATATACTCCTCTTCAACATCTTCTGACCTTGTACTCTCAGACTCTCCCTGCCAATGACCCTCACAAACTGCAATATGACATATATCATCCACATCATTATTCTCACTACGTTTATCCATCTTTGCACTTGTGATATCCTTCCTTACTAACCAGGGCCTCCACTTGTCACTCATTGGTCTCGAGTTGCCCCGAGACAGAAGATAACTCTCATTTGTTACTTTAACAGCTTCTAAGTGTTGTCTCGTCTACTGCACTTCATTTCATATAAACCCAATACATGCCCATTGCCTACACTTAAATACTATAATTTATTTATATATTTTTTTTGTTATCGTTTCATTTATTTCATCTGTATCATCTTCGTCACTTTCGCTTCTCATTATGTGTATGTATGTATATGTCAATATTTCTTTCAGCAAGCGATGATCCTGGAATGCAGATCTATCTACACCTTGGGATTGATGCAGACCAATTGATGCTTAATAAAGATTAATTAAAAAATCCTGAAATGCAGAGAAATCTATGTAGAAATTGCTAGACACAATTGATGCTTAATAAAGATTAATAAATAATACCCCTTTGATCCCACACTACCCATAGACCATCCATAGCTATCCTTTCTCCCGTAGATTTTGCCCTCCTCTCTTTCCCAAGAAAGGGTGTACCCCTTTGACGGGTGAACAGTAAAAAAAAAAAGTTATTTTTGTTTCACTTTTCCAGAGCTTGTTCTGAAGCGTTATCAAGTGCATGATAACGAGTTTTGAGCTATCCTTCCTGTTCCACATCCTGAGCTTCTTGTCTGTCTCTTTCTTGAGATCCTCTCGTCAGACTTATCCAGTCAAGGGCGGTCGGATCTACAGATCGAGCCAGAAGGGCTGCTCCACCTGGACAGCTATCCAAACGGGTTGTCCTACCTTCATCATCCCATACATCTTTCATCTGAATCTCATCGGTCAGAGTCACGGCTTATTATTTTCCCGGTCTGCAAGATGGCGGACCCAAATGCTTCGGGTGGACCCATAGTGGATGGCCGACACGCTAATCTACCACCTGTTTTTCTTCCTCCTCCCTCCTCTTGAGCTACGAAGGTGGTCAAGCGGAAGGATACGGGTAATAGACAACGCATTCAATCGAGCAGTTCAACTGATTCTACAACATCAAACCTTTCCACGCGGTCCAGATCACGTCGAAGCAAGCAACTATATTCTGATACTGTAACGCAGCCTCGCCATCAGGCGAAAAAGCAGCATCGAGACAAACCTTCTGATTCTTCGGATATGGATGCAGCCGATGACCACACTGCTAATGAAACCAATCACGTCTCTCTGGATAAACCCTCTCTTCACTCATTTCTCCTTCAGCAATACGATACAAAGTTCAGCAACGAAAAGTTCATAACAATTCAACTCCGAAAATATGTACCTAGCATACCTTTAACAGAAGTCATTAAAACTAAGAACAGATATAGCTTCAAATCGCAAGACCCACAATTCGCCACTACAATCCGGAATAAGACTTCATTCGCAATATTCGGCAAACAGGCTATCCTCACCTCACTCAACTCAACTCGACGCAAACAAGCACCTCCACCAAAACGACCTTCACTACTTTCAGTAGTGATTCGAGGAGTCGACCCAAACTACAGTGATGATGAGATTCATGAGGAAATTCAATACGAAGGATATAGCAAAGTCATACGTATTCGAAACAATGCTGGTCCCACTTACATGGTACGTGTCCTCACGTCATCTCAAGACACCATCGATAACCTTCTCACGGCAGGGGCATTTATCTATTAACGTAAACATCTGTCAAACCATCGCGTTCTTCTCCACCTTTGCCTCTCCGGAGTGAAAAATGCCAGGTATACAACTCTCATCATACTTCTCAGTGTACAAACTCTACTGTCTGCGGTTACTGTTCAGGGCCCCATCAAACTCGCATCTGCCCAAACATGCAACAGCCTCCTAACTGCCCCACCTGCAATGATCAACATCCCGCATATAGTTATAAATGTAAAGGGAAACCTACAGCCAGAGCCGTAGCTAAGGGGGGGCCAGCGGGGCGCCCGCCCCGGGCGCTGATAGCAAGGGGGCGCCGAACGAGCGAGGAGAAAGAAAAAGTGGTGTTGGACATGAGTAAAATACGAGTCGCCCCCAGAAAGTATTGGCGCCCTATTAGATCAATATTGCTGTCGGTTATCAACGAAATACGCAGATTTCTTAAAAATTTTCTTGCTCGCTTCGCTCGCAATCCAAAAGTTTAAATAAGTCATAAGTTTTTACTTATTACTTAAAGGGTTTATTATAGATGATTTCTTAATAACATGTGGTATACAAGGTCCCGAATAATGACTTATAGTGTATGCAGGACAGTGGCGTATTTACGATTTTGTTTCGGGGGCTTTGCTAACTTTCGGGTGGGGCTTTGCCTGAAAATGTGAAAATTCTGCAAAATATTTCATATACTTCACTATAATAAGTAAGATTTCGGGAGGGGGTTAAGCCCGGAAGCCCCTTAAATAAACCACTGATGCAGGAGCATTTTTAAAATCAGAAAGAATCAAAGTCGTGTTCGGCATTTAACAGCGATGAGTTTGCTTAGTTCAAAACGTTTTTTTTATCTACCCAATCGGATTAATCATGACGCACAGTGGGGCCAAAGCACTGAACTCTTGGCAAAAATAAGAATTCGCAATATGAAGCAGAAAATTGAAAGAAAACCAATTAGTTCGGTGTGTGCAGTGGCTACAATAATGTTATTTCGACATTATTTCATCAAAAGCATAGTGTTTTACATCATAAAAGGAAATAGTTCTATTCCTTATATTCGCGCCTAAATTACATAGCAGATTATATGATTGGCATAAACAAACGCGTGGGCAATATGCTTTGATTTGGCAATTTACGATTGGTTTATATTCTTACGCATGAAAGGAAAAAGTGTACTTATTCATTTTACAACTGAAGAGTAATAAAATTGAAGAAAAGTTCTTGCTTCTCAAAATTATTTCAAACTTGTGGAGGATTCGTTATGACAATGAAGATGCAAGGACGCTTCAATACATAAAAATTATCTCATCACAAGTTCTCGATATGGATATATTATTAGATCTATTAAACATATTATGATTTACAAGCATCAGTAACTTGTTCAGTTTGTTTTATATATTGCATCGTGCATTACTTGAGCTCATTTCAGGGCTTGCTTGGAACATTCTCAGTTGGAGCGAGCGGAGGCTCATTACAGTTGATTTCAATGTCACTTATGTGCACGCATCACAAAAAAACACAATACTAAATTGATCAACATCATTTTTAATATGGTTCTACCTTATGGTCCGTAGATTGTTTAGCATTGGCGTTTTAAAATGTCGCCACCATTAATCAAATATATTTGACTAGAGTTTAGTTCTGTTGGTGAATGCCAGAGAAGTATGACTAGATGTTGGAAATAAGATGGGTCCTGGAGGCGAAACCCCAACGAGGTCTGGGGACAAAATTCTCAGAATCTACCTATATTCAACTTTGACACTGCGTGGATGGGGATATGAAAGTGAGAAGAGTGGAGGGACATTCAAGCTGCTGTTTGCGCGGGAATATTAAAAATAAAAGTAAAGAAGGGGAACAATAACATTTTCGAACTTCAAGCAGTTGTAGAATAGGGGCTTATCCCAACGAAGTTCGACTTTTTCAGACCTATGATTTATTTTAAAATTCCATTCCATATCAAATGCTTCCAATTTGGAGGAATTTATTGGGTTCATTTTTTCATGAACTTTTTGTATCGCAGTATATTATTTTGTGCATACGTGTTTAGTTGTGTGATGTTTTTATCTATCTACATACACACATTCTTTATATATGTACGTGTTTTGTATTTTAACATATTAATTAATAATAAGTACCTTAAATTCGGAACTTTCATCTATTAAGAAATTAAGTACTAAATAATTACTATAATTTCAGACATATGTAGTAGCCAAAGTATATTTTGGATTTTAAGTACAAACATTGAACATATCCATCGATCAATATTTACAAATTCACAAAGAAGGTTCCTTCTGAATTTCCATTACATTTCACAAAATATTTTTTACCGTAAAAAGATCGAAATTAAAATGCTATTGATGTCGTCACATACAAAATAAAATTAAATAGTTTACAATTATTACTGGCAATTAATGTCACCCATTTTGAATTATTAAAAGAACATAGTTTAAATGTATTAAAATTTCATTTCTTATCGTTAGTACGAAACGTTGTAAATAGTAGTAACTTTTAGTAGTATTAGTAGTAACCAAAGGTAGTTTTAACAAGTTTAACAAAAAAGTCCAAAATAACACTCTTGAAAACAACCCTTATTTGAAAAAGGTACATAATGATCGCGTTTGGTTTTTGCGATGGTCTTTCCAAGAAGATTAATAAAAATTCAACATAGCATAACAACAATAACAACAAAAGCTGTTTTGCTTATATATATATATATATATATATATATATATATATAATGATTGGTAAGTTGAGTGTAGGGGCGCCGAATTCTACTTCACCCCGGGCGCCGAAATCTCTAGCTACGGCTCTGCCTACAGCTCAAGAATCTCATCCAGAGCTTGTTGTACCTTTACGGGCTGCAGAACAGACCGCTTCTACCAACCGCACCGTTAGCAAACTACTTGAATTCATTCCTCTGACATTACAAAATATACATCCATTCCAACGTGAACATGTTCTTCAACATATTATTGTGCACCACAATGTAATGAAACAAAATATTTAATTGAATTTTAAAATGTGTATAAAACAGGCAATGTATGAAGTGGAGGCAGTTTGAATATTCTTTAGGATTCATAATCCAATGGAAAATTTAGATTGCCTTGACTTCTACAATGCAAATGACCGGCTATGACTTCTAGAACTAGGAAGACTCAGAAAGAATGTGCAAGAATGTTGACATGACGGAAAAATCATATAAATACTACCGGATTCTCTTCCGGGTAGGAGAAGTTCTATTTTGACGTCGAAACTCTGCGAGTCAAATTATTCATAATTAGTTTTTGTCACTCCGTCATTCTGTTTATCAGATGTTCTGCTCGTCATCGTTACCAAAAGTAAGTGATTATGCATTGTCTTCTCTAGTCTTTAAGTCATACCAGTCCACATCATGCTCTGTAGTCATTCAGTCATTCAAGATCAATTCATTAAATTCTTATTCTAAATTATTTCTGTGTTGTCGAATTTTACCTTTGAAATTCTACTCCCATGTTTCTAACTAATTTTGAGCTACGCTATCTACGCCCCCAAGACTTGCATTAGTTTAAATTACTTCTTGGAGGAACTGCGTGGATGTTAAGGCCATTCAGTAGTTTTCATGTATGAGAATTGTTTGGGGTTTGCGACCCAGACAAGAGGTCTCCGTTCGACATGCCTCCAGAAGTTTCTAACTGCCTTTTACGTCACAAAACCGGTCACGTTTAGGGTAGATTGCGAACCTATTTTTAAGGTTTTTGCATGGTGGAGTGCGCGGTCTTTTGGATAGTGTTACAAGCTATTTTGTATGTTGAAATTCACTGTTGAAATTGATTTCGGTATCATAATGTTTCACCAAGCCCGGGAGTGTGCAATCATATTTCAAAGTGTATTTAAACGTTTTAGAATTTAAGTGCTAAGGTTGTTTTTAAGGTGGTTTAGGAATTTAAGGTTATATTACATTGAGTACAATGTTATATTAATTATTTAAGTTAAAAGATTATTTTCCTTGCTTTATTTTGCTCATGCCCATTGATGAGTTAACAGAATTGTTAGATGACATACATTTACATGTAGTGAAATTAAAGAAAAAGTCAGCGCAAACGCAAACAAGATTTCCACATAAATATAATACTAGGCTAAACAGCAAAATGAATCAGGGAACGAATACAGAAACTCCGGCAAACAATTCGGTTAAGGTTGAGATTGCTCGAGATTTGTTGCCTATTCCGAGGTTCTATGTCAAAAGTGGTGATGATATACGTTTATTTATGGAAGAATATGATGATGTATGTAGGATCAATGGTTGGGACGAATCCAAGAAAAAGGAAATGTTACCGTTAGCATTTACAGGGCAATTTAGAAAAAGGTTACGGGTATTTTTACAGAGACAAAATGAAGAGCCACAATCTTATGACAATTTAAAAACACTTATTTTTAAGGAATTTGGTAGATCTACACTAGGTTTAGACATAGAAGATCAATTGCGAGAAAGAATACAAAAACCTGATGAACCAGTTACGAACTTTGTGTATGACATGCTTTTGCTGATTCAGATATTTGATGACAAGTTGTCAGAGGAAAGGGTGATTGCTCTTATAGCCTCTGCATTACAACCTTATTATTTAGAGCGTATTGGAGTATATGAATTTACACTGTAGAAGAAATGTTAGGTGTTTTAGTTAAGCTTGAGAAAAATAAAGTTCGTGTACAGAGAAGGGAAAAACGCGAACGTAATACTTCCATTACGAAACAATCTTGGAAGTCCGTACTTCCAAAGTTGAAAACTTCATTAACAGCAGATTCTTCCGAGGTCGAGTCAGATAGTGAAGTAGAGGTGAAAGCGCTGAACAATCAGGAAAAGAGAAAGAAAAAGAAAAAGTTAGTTAAGCAGGAAGTTAGTGAACCGAAAGTGCAGAGTCAATCAAGTAATCAGGCACAAAGTCCAGTTAGCTCCGATCAATTGCAGTCGTTAGGGAAAAAGTTAGAGAAGTTAACTTTACAGATTAGTCAGCAACAATCTGATCAGAATAACAGTAATAGTAGTAATAAACACAATGATAATAAAAACAGACAGAATTTTCAAGGAAAAGGGAATAACTTTTTCAGACAAAATAGAGGAAATCAGAATCATAACTCTAGTCAAAGAGAAAATTTAGAGGTCGATTCCGTGGTAACTATAGAAATTTTAGAGGCCAGTCGAAAAATCAATTTTATCCTAGAGGCAATTTTCATAATTACCAGTTCCAAACCTATGTATGGTAGTAATTATCAACATTATCCGACTCAGGCACAAACACATCCCATTTGTTCTGTTTGTTGTCATGGATTTCACACAGAGGATACATGTTTATTGCGGAAACAGTCTTTAAACGCGTAATGTCTGTAAATGTGGGAGGTACATTTACAGATAACGCAGTATTCGGGAAAAAGGGTCATGTTGTAAAATCCTCCATTATCACTCAAAACAATATGATTTTAATGCCAATACTGATAGAAGATAAGAATGCTCATGCTGTGTTAGATTCTGCTTCACAAATATCAATAATTAGAGAAAATTTAGTTTCACCAAAGGCTAAGATTTTGAATATTGATACACGCATAAAAGGAATTACTCAAAATTATCTTTTGATAAATAAAATAGCAATTGTTCTTTTTAAGATTAATGGGAGAACATTTCATCATGCTTTTCGCGTGTTAAACAATTTTTCCCAAGATGTTTTTTAGTATCTCAGAGAGCACAAATAGACTTGAATAGAAATGTTTTGTTGCTACGTAGATTTGGAAAACCTCCTAGGTTTGCTATAACTGATAACAGGGATATTTCAAAGGAATCATCACCACAGGCTAATAATTTAGTTTGTAATAGTATGAACCCTGCGTTTGTTTTGGTTAATGATCTTAGTATTCCGCCTCGAACGAAACAATTTGTTGAAGTAAAATTAGCGAATTCAAAGACAGGAAAAGAATGGTTACTTGAACCAAACAAATCGTTACAAGACAAGACAGGAATTTTGATTCCTAGGACAGTTTTATCTCCCAAACAACACTTTGTACAGGTTATTAATCCTTTTGTGTCTTCAATTTCGTTAGCGAAAAATGAGATTTTAGGATATGCCGAAGATCTAGCATATTTAAGTGATTTTCAATGTTTCAACGTACAGTCAGAGGATATAGATTCAGAGCAGTTGTTGAAAGATCAGAAATTGTTTGATAGTACAAAACTAGATGTTGGTACAGAGGTTAAACCTGAGATTAGAGAACAATTGATTGATTTATGCTATAGGTATGCTGACGTGTTTGCTTGGTCAGGGGATTCTATAGGGAGAATTAAGAATTATGAGCATGTAATAGAGTTAAAAACACAGGTTCCTTTCTATAGAAGACAGTATCCCATTCCTGCGGCCCTTAGACCACAAATTAGAGAACAAATCAATCTTCTTTTAGACCAAAAAGTTATTGAATATAGTGAAAGCCCATATAACTCGCCCGTGCTGTTTGTAAAGAAGAAAAATGGAGATTTACGTCTATGTTTGGACTCGCGTCTCCTTAATTCTCACGCAGTGTTACAATCCGTCTCTTTACCACCAATACATGACATTTTATCCACTATAGGAGGAAGACTCTACTATTGTTCGTTAGATATCAAGAATGCATTTCATTGTGTTCCTTTGGCAGAACAATCTAGACCTTATACAGCTTTTAATTTGCCTCAAATCGGGTCATTTCGTTATCGTTCAATTCCCCAAGGTTTCTTAAATTCTCCAGCAATATTTAGTAGAATTATGTCCATGTGTTTAGCGAACGTTTATCCTGAACATGTGATGTGTTACATGGATAATGTCCTGATTTGAACAAATTCTCAGGAGCAGATGATTGAGATTTTAGGAAAAGTGTTTCAAAGATTACGTAATGTAGGTCTGAAGCTTTCTGTTGAGAAATGTAAGTTTATCCACGATAAAGTAATAGCGTTAGGAAACGAATTATCCAGGTTTGGTTACAAAATTTCGGACAAGATCATTAATTCAATCAAAACATTTCAGACACCTACATCAACTAAAACATTAAAATCATTTTTGGGACTTACGAATTATGTTAGAAAATTCGTCAAGGACTATGCAGAAATAGTGGACTCTCTTCAAAAACTGACGAGAAAAAATGTGAAATTTCATTGGACAGACGAACACCAGAGAAGTTTTGCTAGATTAAAATCAGAATTGATGAAGACACCCATATTGAAGCCGTACGATGCGAAGAAACCTTTAGCTTTGTACACAGATGTTTTCCGAAAATCTGTGAGTGGAATTTTGATGCAATGCGATGAAGATAAGAAGTGGTATCCAATTGCCTACTACAGCAGGAATTTGCGAGACAGTGAGAAGAATTTGGACATTTATTCTTTAGAGTTACTCGCAGTGCTAAGTGCATTCAAAGCGCTTAGAGTTTTTTTAATTGGTCGAGAGTTCAAGTTGCTTTGTGACAATAGGTCAATTACCTACTTGAAAAATACTCCTAATCTACCATCGAAGCTAGCAAGATGGCAACTACAGCTAGCAGAATATCAGTATATTCCTATTCATGTTAAGTCTTCAGACAATGTCCAGGGAAACAAATAATCAACCAACAAAAGAGGACTTTGATGTTGAAGACCTGAATACATTTATTTCATTCAAGGAGGACGTTGATGTCGGCAAACTTCAGAGGGAGGACTCTTTTTGCGGTCCAATCATCCGAGTTTTGGAAGGAGAAAAACCGAAGGACGCGAAGACGGAAAGACAATCGTACTACTTTGAGATCAAGGACGGTCGCCTTTTTCGTAAACAAAAACATCCTTGAGGAATTAATTATTTATTATGTATTCCTTCTTCTTTGAGGGACTATGTTTTTGACTGTGTCCATTCTTCTAATCTAGGAGGGGGACATCTAAGTTTTTCAAAAACGTATTCAGCCGCAGTTAAGAAAGTTTACACGCCATCCTTAAAGCAGTACATACAGAAACGTTGTCAGCAGTGTATATCTTGTCAGGTGAACAAACGAAGATCTGGTCGAATCCCTCTACATCCACAAACCTATCCAGCATACTCTGCTATGAGTACGATAGTGATCGACGAGTGTGGGCCTTTTCCCTTATCGGCTACACACAGACATAAATACATTTTAACAATGGTGGATGCTTGTACAAGATATTTGGTGACTAAAAGTCTTCCTGACATTACGGCAGAAACGATAACTAATGCCCTCTATGAGGAAATAATTCTCAAGTTTGGTATTCCTCAATTAATTTACTTAGATAGATTGACATCCCACAAATCGAAGATCATGGAAGAAATGTCAGAACGATTTAACATCAAGTTGAAGTTTGCGAATACAGCTAGTAGCTATACCATTGGATTAGCTGAGAAATTTAACGACAAAATACAAACATGCCTTCGGCATTTTGTAAACAAGAAATCAAATGACTGGGACACGGCTTTGGCAAATATAACATTTTGTATTAATACCCACAAACATAAAGGTACCCGTTTTTCGCCTTTTTACCTTCTTTTTGGGTTTGAAGCGAGAACGATGTTGGATGCAAAGTTAGATCTTCCATGCAAGTTCGTGGAGAACGAAGTCCGAATTAAGAATGTACAGGATGCGAGGGAGATTGCAGCGAAAAATCTTTCCAAGAGATTTGAGTCGCAGAAACAATACTTTCAGAGAAAGTACTCCGATCAAAAATTTCATTTAGGACAGAAAGTCCAAATTCAAGATGTTAACCCGCAGAAAGGAGTTCCGGCTTGCTTTGCAAACAAATTTAGAACGCAAGGGACAATTGTTGAAAAATTGAATGAAAATTCGTACCGAATTCGCTATCGAAATTCGAAAAATGAAGAAGTCGAGGATTCATTTGACATTAGAAGACTACGACCGTTTTACGAAGATTCCAATTGCCAAATGGGAACGTTAGTGTAAAAAAAAAGAGTTTATGAAATATAATATTATTTAGTATAGGCATTAACTGGTGGTGGACTATCTTATTATTTTGCGTTTTGATATGCTTCAGCGAATTCTGGACGCTGAACCTCAACCAAGTCCAGACAATCGACGGAAGTTGACATAGAAATATGTTAACATTTTCTAAATTTCAATATCAAAACGTAATTTAATAATCTTCAATTGTGTCGTTTTCTATTCTATCCTTTTCGGTTAGATTAGGAATTATGGACTTTTCTTCCACACTTAGAGAAACGAATCGCCATTAGAGAAAAAAATGATCCTGTAAAGTAAACATTAGATTAGAGAACATCCTATAAATAAAATTTTAAATCTGAGATTTCATTTTCAACAAGCCGCTTAGTGGAAATTTTTATTCATTTCAGATGAATTGGATTTCCATGACTCTGATTCTTGTATGGTCCATGAGTAGCTACTGTGAGCTAAATCTTGACCCTCAGCAACAAATTACTTTAGCAGAACTAGGCATTGCTATTTCGCAAGCAGGCTTTGCAGTTCATGATGCAGAGAACATCTATATTAGGCTTCGGATTCATTTAGATATTAATTTCACGTTACCACACAATGATAGTTGTACAGATTGGACTCAATTCAGGCAAGAATTATTGGAACATGAAAGTGAATTTTTTTGCAGAAATCAGAGACGTTATACCATGTGCTTTCCAATTTTCGAACAATTCAGTTCATTGTGTACCTAAACATCGTAATCGGAGATCAATTGTATCTTGGATACTTGGTCTTACATCTTTAGGTTTTTCAGGTTATAATTTTTATCAAACCAGTCAATTAAAGGCATCTGTAAATGCGTTACAGAAACATGATCATTTGTTAACAACTGAAGTTCAAAATCTTAAGAAAGCTTTTAATCATGAAGTTAAAATTGTACAGAATGTAGCCTTAACAGTCAAACACACTATGCTGAAAATGAAATCACAGATAGAAGAAGGATGTTGTAAAGTAGTTAGCATAGAAACCTATTTGCTTGCAATGTTTACATACTATCAATCACAGCAAAGGATTATGAAAATGATATTTGATATTCTTCAAGATAGAGTGACTCACGAAATATTAAATTCAAAGCAAGTTTTAAGTTTAGTTAAAAACCATGCAATTTTAAGAGATACTTTGTATGTCCATGATATAGGTTTATTTTATTCAATTTCATCTGTATTTTTGGGTAACTTCAATTTTGAAACACTGAATGTAGATTTAGTTTTGAAAACACCAGTAGTAACACCAAACAAAATTTCAAAATTGTTTCAAGTTTCCAATTTAGGAATGTTACATTCTGATAAGTTTGACAAGTATAATATTCCAGAACAGGTATATGAAAGCGACAACAAATTCATGGAAGTCAATAAGTTGTTATGTAAATGGCATTCATTTTTATTTTTATGCGAGACGTCTAGTTTACGAGTCACTTCCCTATCGAAATGTTTAACGAACATGGTTTTCAATAAATCATTTACTGATTGCGAAGTTCAAACTATTCCACATAAGCTTGAGTATAGTCATCTTTATACTCCTGCAGGATTGTTAGTTAATTCCTTAATACCAGGACACATTACAAATAGTCCAGTCCCTAGCAATACCTTTGTAGGAATTTCATAGTTGACGACATTTCTCTTCATATTCATGGATAACATGTTTATTTGAATAAAAAAATATGAGGTAGACATTCTGTGTCCCGGGCATAAGTTCAGAATCCGCCATTTTGGAAAATGGCCGATTGACACCCGTCAAAGTCCGCAGACATGCACTTTAGCGCTCCTTATACTCCTTCTAATTATCCAATTGTCATAAGTGATACATCGTTGGAAAGGGCATAGAACGCAGATTAAAACGATATATAACTTGTGTTCATACTGTCTAAATTTTAGAAGAAGAAGAAGAAGAAAACTTAAAATTTAGGGGGAAATAGGTTTATTTCTATTCTTAGGCAGCTGGCAACACTTACACTTACCGTACGCCGACAAAAAAAATCCAGCGTGTAACTTAGATATTTCTGTAAAACATACGCAACAATCATGCAGATCGGTGTTATACAAAGTAAGAGAAAAAATCAGAAATCAAATATTGCCAATGAAGCACGTTTATTATAAGGCTTATGGAGCCCCCTCCTTTTCCCGTACTGTTCTCCACTAGCACTACGCAACTGAAACTAACTTGTCCATATACAATTCAACTTCGACTATAGATGTTGTAGCGTCATATATGAGGAAAAATTTAACAAATAACGTATGATATAGTTCACTTATACATTCACAGTAATCAAACGTTTGTGACACTTGATCTTCATTTATTTTCCTTATAAGCAGAAGTCATGAAGCACGCACAAACTGAACAGCATATAACATTTTCAGGTTTACAACCACATCTCATATTCGAACAACCACTTTTACATCCGCAAGATTGGACAATTCTGTCAGGAATGAAATTTATGTTCTGTACAGGCATTAAAACCTCTTCGTCAAGGTACCACCCATATTCCACTGGATTTAGTCTGTGATGAGGCGTCATGACTGATGCGCAAGTATGAACAACATAGTAACAACGTTTTAGATGAATATACAGAGAATGTGATGTAGGAGGCAGTTCATTCAGTGATTGCAACAAACTTTTGTTGTACATGTAGCATCTCAACTCATTAAATGCTTTTCCTTCACACTTAGGTTTAATAACTTTAACAAGGAATTCTTCAGCTTGAGAAAAACTCTTCTGATCTGGTGGAAATGATAGCCCGAAATCTTGTAAATAGAGTTCTGGATGTGCTTTCAAGACTGACGTTTTAGTGCCGATCTTACTAGTGACATCGGAACCTGTTAATATATGAAGAGCAAGTAAAGATTTACACAAAGGTTGACCCAAGCGTTCAGCTAATGTATGAATGGGAATTGTGTTGTTTACTGACCTCATCAACCAAAGTTCCTCTAGTCCATAAGAAATCATCATCTGATAAAAATACAGAAGTAGAATGGCAACATCCGTATCAGATGACATTACAACGATTATCGAGATTCCTTCCTGTAAAGCATGGATGCAGTGTGGTATAATTCTAAGATCTGCTTCCTCAATGTCAAATTCCAATTCAGAATGTGATTTTATTACAGAATTACAAATGTATATCGCTGGGGTCCTGGAAGAATTTGTTGCTGTGCCACTGATGTATGTTCGAAATTCTAATTCTTGTGCCTTTGAAATTATTGTATCTTTAAAATACTTTTGCAGCAACTCTTTGTTCCTAGAAGACGCCCAAAATGTTTCCATCTGCACCGGATAGCACGTAGAGCTATCAATTGTTAAGAGTTCAATTGGATCAGCCATCTTTCTTCTCTCTCTTGTTCCTTGCTTTATTGACCCTTCTAGGTAGCTGTCAAACACAAAGTCTACTCGACATGGTTTCCTACTCTTTATAGACATATCCAAGACCGTTTTGCACATTTCCTGGAAAGTTTTAATGTTTTTGGCTGGAATTTTTCTTAGTTGATTCATCACATCAACAACAATACAAAAAGATTTGTTGGTTGCAGTAGGAAATATACAATCATCAGGTACTAAATTCTTGAGTAGCTCAGATAATAGTTTGTGTTTCGTAGTTCCTAAAGTAAAGCCATCTGAATCAAACAAATTATTGGAAAGTGTGATATCGTACTTCAAAATTTCATCAATATCATAGCCTCTTTCCTTAGCAACTGCAAAAATCCTATAGCATTTTGTGTCCTTCAAAGTTTTTTTTTTTGCCATAAGATTGTTTAGCTTTAACTGGTTGGTCTCGTTTATATCTTGGTTCCTTCAGTCTTACAATATTATCAGACAATAGTTTAGATTTATTTACAAATCTATGAATACGAAAATCTTCGTAAGCCTTGACTCCTCTCTCTAGAAAGCTTAAAATTAATTCTGCATCTTCCGAATGAACAACTTCTTTAGTCAGAAAGTTATGCAACTTCACAATTCTAGCATGTGGTTCGTACGGATTGCCACAATGAGTCTGCATAAATTATAGAATGGACTGAACGTGAGATTCTAGCTGAACTGCAAGACTTCCTGTCAGTTCATGATGTAAGTAAAGCTCATAAGTGACCAATGTGGTATTAGTCAATTCCCTAAAAGTATTGCATATAGACAGAACTTCGTGGTAAACTAATTCCCATTCTGCAACATATTCTTTTCGCCGGGTTTCTCAAATTATCCCACCACTGGATTTTTGACTCCGGTTTATAGTTTGTTCTAAAGCCATATCAGCTCCCACAGCATTGAATTGAGTATTTGTACGCCGAACAACAAAATGACCTTCAATAAATTTGGTATAGATGTTTGGTTGATCACTGCTTAGCAAATTCATAGTTTCCAAGTACAATGAACACCATCTGACATAATTAATACAATTGAAAGTTCTAAATATTGGTAATAACTGTTGTACTGTCTCTAAATGTAGTAGCCATAGTCCTTCCCTATCAGCTCGAATAAGATTTTTTAGAAGTGTTACCATGTGCAAAAATCCATTCCAATAACGAGCCATTTCATTTCTTTCCATGCAATCTGAGACAAAAGCATTTAATTTGTGACGAAGGTCAGAAATTAAATCACTCAGCTTTAGATACTGTTCTTCAGCATAAGGCTTGTTCCTATTATGCACTTCATCTAAGAGGAATTTTGCTTAATCTTTTAATTTTTGAAACTGCTCCCCAAACATTTGAAAGAATGATTTCCATTGCATACGTTCAATAGCATCTGCTAGCATTAGAAAAGCTTTTAACGAACGATTGTAGTTGTTTCATTTTAGAATTGATGACATAATGTTGACACCGAATATCCTATTTTCTGTAAAAGTATGTTCAATTCCAGTTTCTGACAAATACTTTCCAACGCATTTCATAACAATTTTGGACATATGGAACGATCCTAACATCAATATAATATCTTTAAATTCTTCCGGGTTCAGAAGTTTTATAGTTGCAGCAATATGATAGATTCCTTCATCACAAACAATTGGAAGTGCTTCTTGACGCAGCTGTTTCCTTATGTCTTGGAAATTCTTCATAGCTGTGTATACAGCTGCCTCATTTGTTGCAGGATATGGGATAATTGGAAGAAATCCTACTTTTTTCTTTGGAACGTTGGCATAACAGCATTGAAGCTATTCCATGTAGGCACAGTAGAATCATACTTGTCCTCTACATGAGGTAAGGCTTGGTACAAACTGATAATTTTCTCTTTGTTTGCAGCTAAGTTACTTTCTTTATATGATGTTTGCAGGGCTTCTAGAAATTTAATTGATTCTGGAGGATGTAATACCCTTTCACGATGGTAATAATTTCTAAGGATTTGGCATGGTAGGTGCATTGGCATTCTCTTACTTTCATTATCTAAATTCATGGATGAAACACTTGGTTTTGTCGGAAGAGTCGTTGAGGCATCTTGAAAGAGTACCATGACAATGTCGTGTGTTCCATGTAATCCAGATAAAGTAGCTTCCTCATGATCAAAATTATCGAAAGCGCCTACTGTAAAACCATGTCCTGTTAGATTACTAGGTAGTGGCACACTACTGTTGCTTGAGCTAATGGCATATTTAGCTAACATTTGCCGATTTCTCATAAGATCATTGTAGCTTACAGATAAATCTATCGATAAATCTATTTTGTTGAAAGATGTAATAAGTAACTTGCTTTTGCATTTTTCATATATCGCATGAGCATTCATTAAATGAAGAGGAATTTTCTTCTGGTCTCTGTGAACATTGTAGTAGAGAATTTGAAATAGTGACATTGCTTTCAGTCCTTTCTCTGTTGACTTTTCAGAAAAGTTCTGTGGTTCACCTTCTTCTTCACATTCCTCCTCAATATCTTCGTTATTTGGAAACATTTCTGATCGTTTTATTCTAAATAACTCAACAAAAAAGCTTTGAACAACACTTGGTATCTTTGTACTTCTCCATGCTGTGTTAAGTTGCGAAGCATCACAAAATTTATCTCCCAAACCGAAATCAACATCTCTTAAAGCTGATTTAAGAAGTTGTGCTGCTTCTTTAACAACATCATATGCTCTTACTTTGTCTGCAATTTCTTCTGCACTAATTTTAGATGAAAACACCATCAAAGACTCTTTTCTTTCTTTAGGTTTAGAAAATCTAATACCTTCTCCATATTGTCGCAATAAAAATATCTTAACTTCTTTGTTGCTTATTACAATTTCGTTAGCAGTATCGTTTATCATATCTCTTATTTCGCTTAGTGTAAATCCCCAACCACTTTCAAGCAAGGGTGAAATCATGTCATTCACTCTCTGGAAAGCTGAAACTTTAATGTTGTCCACCTTAGGCACATTCTCACGACATTGACGTTCATATTTAGCAAAATATCCCTCAAGACACAATTTGTGATAATATACGTCGGCACCAAACACAGCAGCGGGATCTTGTAAATCACAAACACGTGTAAATACCTCATCTTGAAAGTGCGTAGTAGCATTTAGGAATCGCATCGCTGTATCACTTTCACAAATTCTGAACTTTTGTCTCACACCAGAATGTCTCACATGGTTACAAATAACACAAGTTCAACTATCTGCATCCACTTCACTTGCAGTTGCTTTTGATTGCCGCATTGGACGTTCTCTATTCATGAAGTTTCCATTCTCTAATTTTTCATCATCTTCATTAGTTCCTTGAGACATACTTTTAAGTTTGTCAAGAGTCTTCTTCATTGTATATGTTTTGTAACATTCATTATTTGAATGGTACACAAAAGATTGATTTTCTTTAAGAGTCTTCAATCGTTTTCCAACAGCATCACATCGTATGGCACTTGGCTCCAAAATTCGTTTGCGCCCACATTCAGATGTAGTTGGATCTTTTCCTGGTATGTCTTTTTGACAAATAATACATTTTGACAGATCAACAGTCTCTTCTTGTTCAATAGACCTGTTAAGGGGCACACCTTTCCCAGATTTAATATCCATAATCTTGGCTACTTAAATTTATTTGCAAGACGAAAAGGTACAATTAACAACTTTGAAATAAGAAACTAAAAAATAAGTTTACATCTAATTTTTAATAATTTAATATACTAATGCCATGCATTATAACTTTAAACATGTGACTTTCCTGGTTTAACATCACACAGTTCATTAAAACAGCTTCAATTGTGATAGAAAATAACCAGTTCCGACAATACCTCTATAGCATTTTCATACTGGAGGACATTTCTCTTCATATTCAAAGAGAATATGCTTGTTCAAATTAAAATATCTGAAGTAGACGTTCTGCGTAATGGGCGTAACCTCAGAATTTGCCACATTGGAAAATTTTGATTACTGTGAATGTATAAGTGAACTATATCATAGGTTATTTGTTAAATTTTTCCTCAATATGATTCTACTACATCTATAGTCGAAGTTGAATTGTATATGGGCAAGTTAGTTTCAGTTGCGTAGTGCTAGTGGAGAACAGTACGGGAAAAGGAGGGGGCTCCATAAGCCTTATAATAAACGTGCTTCATTGACAATATTTGATTTCTGATTTTTTCTCTTACTTTGTATAACACCGATCTGCATGATTGTTGCGTATGTTTTACAGAAGTATCTAAGTTACACGCTGGATTTTTTTTGTCGGCGTACGGTAAGTGTAAGTGTTGCCAGCTGCCTAAGAATAGAAATAAACCTATTTTTCCCTAAATTTTAAGTTTTCTTCTTCTTCTTCTTCTTCTAAAATTTAGACAGTATGAACACAAGTTATATATCGTTTTAATCTGCGTTCTATGCCCTTTCCAACGATGTATCACTTATGACAATTGGATAATTAGACGGAGTACAAGGAGCGCTAAAGTGCATGTCTGCGGACTTTGACGGGTGTCAATCGGCCATTTTCCAAAATGGCGGATTCTGAACTTATGCCCGGGACACAGAATGTCTACCTCATATTTTTTTATTCAAATAAACATGTTATCCATGAATATGAAGAGAAATGTCGTCAACTATGAAATTCCTACAAAGGTATTGCTAGGGACTGTATTAAAAAAGAACATCTCATAATGTTCTTCATACTGAACCATTAGTCTATGGTAACAACAAAACACAATTTATTCTGTATGAAAATTTTGAAAACATCTTTATAAAACACACTGTATTACCCTCAAGGCAAACTATTAATGTGGTCAACACGAATTTTGTTTTGACAATAAATATCTCAGCTCCACATTTAAATGTAACGTATGCAATTAAATCTTTAGATCAAATCAGTGCTGAATTAGAATCACTCAAACTCAATGAAAATAGTTTGCATATGTTACATTTTCACAACTTGCATAGCATTTTTTCAATTGTAATCCCGATTATATTAGTTTTATTTCTTGCTCTATTGTTGTATTTATTTTTTAAATTGCGAAAACTAGAGAAAAATTACGCTCACATGCAAACAATCTTGAAGGTAGTAATCATTGAACTACTTACCGAACTATGTGTATTTATTTTATCCTTATCAACATAGTTATGTAATTAAGTTTATTATGTATATCAGTAATAGCATATATACCTGGAAAATATATTAAAAAAAGAAAAGAGAAACAAAATATTAGTTTTCATTTTTCTTAAATACTTCCAAATATTAGTAGAAATAAGTTAGTATTGTAAGTTAATAGAGATAGTTCATAGGAATGTGGGCACTGTGCCTTGCATGATGCACAAGTACACTTCCACACCTCATTCCAAAGTTCAGTATTGATTTTGAGAACTTTTTTAAGTTTCCTCTAAATAATTTAAGATAGAATGACTATGATAATAATTCATATATGTATTTAATTTTTATTTGAATTAACTCAATTCATGATCTAAGGCTACCAAGGTGTGAGACGTCATGCTAAATTTGTTAGTCTTAGTTTCATGCAATCATGTTAAGAGTATGTTATTTTTGGTCTGCGTATTAAAGCGCAGGGAACATTTAGTTTTTATTGGAATATTTTATTAAGGACATACAATATTAATAGTAATACTAGTGTATTGAGGCACGAGATTCAACCTCTCTCCCTATTTTACAGGCTTGGGACTGTTCAGGACTTACACTATCCTGAGCTAGGTTAAGATTGAATAACGTACCTTTTGTTTATGATGTTTATAGAAACTTATAGTTGATCTCTAAGGTTCAGACAGACGAAGAGAACACAAAAGAAAGTAGTTGAGAAATAGGAAATAAGTTCTATTATTGCTTGTAGTTGTTGTAGATATTATGTAATTTTACTTTTTATGGTCAAAATATTTAGTAGTCCCTTCACTCTCTTTCTTTTACAGAGAATGGACGGACAAATTATTTTTATCATCGAAGCCACGACATTGGTTTGTATAATAATTGCAGTTATATTATTTATAAGACTATTCTTCAAATATGATTGCACCTTCTCGAAATGTTGTACGCAAAACTTGGCAACACCGCAACCCACTGGGACTCACGTACCTCATTGTTTCTAATCTGTCATTCGAGTCACGTGACAATCAATTTGTAATTGCATCTACGTCAAATTCATTACATTTATATGACGATGTCAATATTTCTATTCCTAGTAATTATGTTTCTAATATTCCTCTATCCAGTAATAACTTTACTTCAATTTCTTTGAATAAAACTCACTTAGCCGTTTGCGATATGCAAATGACTATTATCTAAAACAGAGCATTCCTTTACCCTATATCCTTCCTAGGCAATGCAGGTCACAAATTTTTATAACAGCTAAAAGCAACATGACTGATTGATTAGAGGATAATTTCTACAAGATAATTATAGTAGGACTAGTTATGAAAAGAGGTGAGGATGGATAAAGAAACGGAAAAAGAGGTTTCACTTTGATGCACAACACCTCTGAACTGTAATTGAATTCACGACATATTTTTTTCACTTTTGTTCAGAATCCACTTGAACTTTAAAAAAAACAAAGGACCTATCACTATATTGCGTTGGAAACATCATGAACACAATAAAATACGAAACACCAAAAACAGAAACTATTATTTTAACAAACTTTGTACTATTAACTGACTTCACACACAGACAAATAAAGACAAGATGCATTCAGCACCAGCTCTGTAGCATCTTACGAGGGGATTCTACCAATTAGTGTCATTCTACGCATCTCCAGTTTTCCCCCCTGCTTCCACTGTCATTGAATACTACTACGCTGCATTTCAGCTATCAACTGTGAATACTCAAGAGTGTTGCTAACTCTAAATATTCTAGAGTTACTGATACATAGTGAAGTGATTTAATTTACTTTTTTCTTCGTATTATTTATACATATTTAGTGATGACATAAGTGAGTGAGTGTATGTTACTAAACAATATATTTTTAGTGTTGTGTGCAAGCGCTTATTCCAGTGATTATATACTTCTTAAGTTGTGTATATCCACATACTTTGAGTGATTAAAACTTGGTGAATTTAAATACAGTTGGCAACGCGCTGTGAACATTCTTGAGAACTTGGTCTCTGAGCAACAACAGAGAATGGTCGTTTGTTCCCACAGACATAAAGTGGTAAATCGACAGAAACATAATCTGTTATCTAACATGACTTCATACCATCTTTGCTTATTTTACGTTTCTGGACTGTTATGTGTCTGCTTTTAACAGACTTTAACTAACAATATTGCGGAGCCTTATTTACCATTGCAATAAAATGTTTTCTTTTATATACAGGATGATGGATATATTCCAACGTGGATGATATTTCAGAACATTTTTTTAAATTTCAATCAAGCATTATTTTTCTTTTATACATTTTGACGTTCATTTCATACATCATGTATTACATATAGGATACTTTATATCACATATAGGGTGTTTCATAATTTATGGGTCAATATTTTAAGAAGAATTGATTATTATTACTATTACCATTTTATGTAACTTTTGGTTTTGGTTTAACTTTTTATTATTATTTTTTTCACGCTTTTGTTTCAACCACCAAAGAAACAAAATATTTAATTAAAGCACAGGGAATATTGTGTACCACAATGTAATGAAACAAAATATTTAATTGAATTTTAAAATGTGTATAAAACAGGCAATGTATGAAGTGGAGGCAGTTTGAATATTCTTTAGGATTCATAATCCAATGGAAAATTTAGAGTGCCTTGACTTCTACAATGCAAATGACTGGCTATGACTTCTAGAACTAGGAAGACTCAGAGAGAATGTGCAAGAATGTTGACATGACGGAAAAATCATGTAAATACTACCGGATTCTCTTCCGGGTAGGAGAAGTTCTATTTTGACGTCGAAATTCTGCGAGTCAAATTATTCATAATTAGTTTTTGTCACTCCGTCATTCTGTCCATCAGAGGTTCTGCTCGTCATCGTTACCAAAAGTAAGTGATTATGCATTGTCTTCTCTAGTCTTTAAGTCATACCAGTCCACATCATGCTCTGTAGTCATTCAGTCATTCAAGATCAATTCATTAAATTCTTATTCTAAATTATTTCTGTGTTGTCGAATTTTACCTTTGAAATTCTACTCCCATGTTTCTAACTAATTTTGAGCTACGCTATCTACGCCCCCAAGACTTGCATTAGTTTAAATTACTTCTTGGAGGAACTGCGTGGATGTTAAGGCCATTCAGTAGTTTTCATGTATGAGAATTGTTTGGGGTTTGTGACCCAAACAAGAGGTCTCCGTTCGACATGCCTCCAGAAGTTTCTAACTGCCTTTTACGTCACAAAACCGGTCACGTTTAGGGTAGATTGCGAACCTATTTTTAAGGTTTTAGCAATATCATTAATTCCGCCAAATCTACTTTTCATGTGTCATTATACGCAACATACTCCAACAACTACGTTCACTTCCACACCACCAAACTCGAAACAGCAGTATAATTCTATCAACTATGGATATCATTTTCTTATTTCTCAATATTCGTTCTCTTCTTAAAAACAAAGCAGTATTTGAGACTCTCTTACTGGAAGAAAACGTTACAGCATTTCTGTTAAATGAAACCTTTCTGAAGCAAACTACCTCCTGCACTATTCCGCGCTACACCTTATTACGTCATGATAGTTTCGTCCCAGCAATCAGAGTCAACGGAGGTGCTGCAATAGGTTTTCGTCATTCAATTCTATTTCGATCACACCAATGTCCTGTCTTACATATCCCCGAATACGTCATCACTACCTTATATTTCAAAAATATCGCTGTTACTCTAGCCACAATGTACATCCGCCCCGGCCTTCCCATTCCTCACGACTTTTTTCACACATTTCTCAATCATATAAACATTTTATTATTCTTGCCGACATCGACCTTCATAGCCGTTCTCAAGCAGAACGCGATGACTTTACGGACTTCATTACAGTCCATACCAGCGGCACTCTGCTTGCACTACCGTCCCCATCTCGTCCCATCAGTAATACTACACCGGTTATAGCATTGGTTTCCAACACTATCATCAACCGTTGTACAGTAACAGTTCTGGACTTAATGGGAAGCGACCATGCGCCCATCAAGCTCACTTATCATTCCAGTCTTACTTCTCCTACAACATCACCTTCACCACGTCTATCACCACGTTACGATAAAGCTGATTGGTCATCGTATCGCTCTTATATATCAAACGCACTGCCAGCATACGAATCACCAACCACACAAGATGAACTCACACACCAGGTTGATGCAATCACCATTGCAATTCAACAGGCTTCCTCTCTATATATTCCACAGTCAGAATCCATCCCATATCAGCCGAAACTTCCACCACAATATCTGGCTATTGTCCGACGCTCACGTCAGTCATAATGAGAATTCTTGCGCACTCGAAATCCTGAAGCCCTGCGCCTTCATCGTCAACTCCAAAGAACAGTTCATAACTACATTTCGGCTTATAAATTACGCCACTGGGTGAAAACCTGCAATCATCTTTCCGGCACAGCTCATCCTACCCTGTACTGGAAGCGTTTCAATGCACTCTGTGGTAAACACACCAGGACCCCATACCCTCTTCTACTACATGATGCTCCACATCATTCAGACACAGATAA
Source organism: Thermobia domestica (assembly GCF_964235325.1). Classification (NCBI taxonomy): domain Eukaryota; kingdom Metazoa; phylum Arthropoda; class Insecta; order Zygentoma; family Lepismatidae; genus Thermobia; species Thermobia domestica. The sequence continues at coordinate 328,982,533 of NC_137456.1, forward strand.
AGCAAACGCCTTTGCTGACTATCGGTAGGGAATATTCACCCCATCCGAGACGGACAACACAGACATACATCATCCAGTCGATCAATTCAATCTTAACACTAGATCTTTGCAACCGAACACCACTCACGCACTTCCCGACCATGTTCTCACTAGTCCTATCACAGTTTCTGAAATCTCATCTGTCATCCAGAGAAAACGAAACACTGCCTCTGGTTTCGATTCTATTACTTACAGACACATTAAAGAAAGTTCTCTAGCACTACTTACACTTTTGACATTTATATATACGTTTATACTCTGAACAGGATTTTTTCCTACCGACTGGAAAGTGTTTAAAACACTCATATTTCCAAAACCTAATAACCCTCCATCAAATGTCTTATCTTATCGCCCCATAGTTAACATCTACATTCAGCAAAATATTCGAACGAATACTTGTCAAACGCCTACATCCCTATTTACTCGACCGCCAACAACTTCCATCACACCAAGCCGGGTTTCGACCATCATTTTTAATCAACGATCAACTACTCCGCCTCACAACTCTTATCACCAATTATTACAACTCCATACAACCCTCCGTTCTTCTGCTCTTTGATCTCGGAAAAGCATTTGATAAGGTTTGGCACATAGCACTCATATTCAAGCTAATCAAATTTAAGTTTCCGATAACCTATATACGCATTATTTACCACTTCCTAGCATGTCGCATCTCATACATTGCCATTAATGAGCAGCATTCACATCCTATTTCTCTTATGTGTGGGGTCCCTCAAGGTTCTGCTCTTTCCTCTCTTATACATCCTCTTTGTTGCAGATCTTCCGCAGCTGCCTCCCGAGGTTCACCTCTTCCAATATGCTGACGACACTGCTTTTCTTGTTCTAGGCAAAACCATCCGAGCCATAAACATTTCATTACAAGCCGCTATAAATCGTTTCACTCACTGGTGTTCTCTATGGAAGCTCAAAATAAATTCCTCCAAAACTCAAGCCATCACTTTTGTTCCACCTCGGAAACGTACCAAAGTTCATCGCAATCCATCTCTCCTATCGCTCACTGTCCATGATACACTCATCACTCCAACTCGCACTGTCACATACTTGGGAATTATCTTCGATCACCATCTTACCTGGAAACCGCATCTCCAAAGTGTCAAAACTAAAGCCTACAAGCGTCTGAACTTGCTCAAACGCCTAACCGGTACTACCTGGGGTCTTCAAGCCAACGTTGTATTGAATACCTACAAAGTCTTCCTTAGACCAGTTCTTACGTATGGCTTTCCGGCTTGGATTTCCGCTTCTTCTTCCTACTATAAAAACTAGCCACTTTTGAACAACATGATTTTCGTATTGTTTTCCGAATCTCCTTGCCAAGTCCGATTCGTGATCTCTATTCCTTGATCTCATTTCCTACCCTCCGCTATCACCTTCAATCACTCCGTTTAAAGTTCATCACCCAACGTTACACACATCAACCTCTTCTCTTTGACACAATGCATCACCTTACACTTCACTCTGCTCTCGCATGATACCATTATACCCCACTTCATCTTTTGTTTACATTATACTGCTACACTGTACCACCAGACCACCTCGATCGACAACTTCTTGATGATTATCGTCTGCATGTTCATCTCCCTCATATTTTTTCATCATTTTGTGCACAGTGATTCCATCATTACTATCAGGGCTCACCACAACCTCATCAGCCTAGAGCAGCCCCTAGGCAGAAGATAACAGCATTTGTCTCTCTAACATTACTTATGATGTGTTGTGGCGTCAAGTGCACCTCATTTCATCTCTCATCTCCATCAGTGCTTATGAATTCAAATTGTACGTTAGTTTATATTCCAATTTCGTTAGGTTTTCCTTTATTGCTTATTGTTATGAGTTCGTTTATTCACTATATTTTTTCCGTTGTTATATACTCTTAAATTCGATAGTTTATTTCTTTTTTGTCTTGTTTTGTTTTGTATTCTTACATTTACTATATTATTTTTCGTTATGTTAACATTTATATAAAAATATGAAGTTCCTTCTACCTTGTTGTATGTTTATGGTCGAAAAGATCATAAAGACCTCACAGTAAAAAATGATGAAATAAAGTTATCAATAAAACAGCCCATTGCCCACCCCTCCTTTTCCAACTCCTACTAGACCTATAACTTCCCTTCCCTAAAAGAGTGTGTAGCCCTCTGAGAGGTTGCTAGCCGAAGGCTAGCCTTTAAAAATTAATTTGTTTTAGAACGTGCGATACTTTCGGTCGCAAGCATTTCTTTTTTGCTAGCGACAACCACAATAGCGTGGCTATTGTGCTTTTTGGAAACCTTCCTTTTCCATATTCCGGAGACTTTTCTGCGTCATTCCTACGAGCTCTGCTCTCCAGACTGATCAAGCCAAGGGTGTGCAGAGCTACGGGTCCGTCCGGAAATTTTCTCCTACCTTGGTGGCTATCCAAACGGGTCATCTCACCTTCATCATCTCTCATGACATCATTTTACACTGCTTTAGTACCTTAAGTTCGGGCTTCGGCCTACCTGTTGATCTCCATGGCGGGTCCTCCTCAGATCACTGGGGCTTCGATGGATGGTCGTCACGGAGGATTACCCTCAGTCTTTCTCGCTCCACCGGCACATGCCACGAAAGTGGAGAAGCGGAAAGAGGGTAGCAGACATCGTAGAGCCTCAGAGCGCTCCAATGCCTCCACCGTCTCGAACGCCTCCAGCCGATCACGATCGCTTATTCGCACGGAGAACTACGCTGACCGTGTCAGAAATTCACCACCCGCTAAGAGACTGCATGTGACTGAACCATCGCCGTCAACAGCTAACGCAATGGACCTGGGAACTGCGAATATATCTTCAGAATCACCTCTGAGCACTCTCTCAACATTAGATCATCAGCTTCATTCATTCTTACTCCAAAAGTTTGACCCAAAATTCGAAAATGTCAAGTTTGTAGTTCTGCAGTTACGCAAATATCTTTCAAGCATCAATCTCATTAGAGTCGTTAAAACCCGTAACGGAATTATACTGCAGTCGCATGATCCAAAATTTGCCATCAGTGTCCGTAATAAAGCCTCCTTTGAAATTTTCGGTAAGAACGCCACCATAGAAACTCTTAGTTTATCTCGGCGCAAATAACCTGCACCACCAAAGAAACCTCCTCTCCTTTCTGTGGTTATAAGGGGTGTCTATCCGTCGTACACTGACGACGAAATTTCAGAAGAGTTAAGGACAAAGGGTCTTACCATCACAAAAGCCCTTCGAATTCGCAATGATCAAGGACCCACATATATGGTGCGGATCCTCAGTGCCTCTCAAGGGACCATCGATATCTTACTTGCTAATGGTACTTACATATATAAGCAACTACATCGTGTGGAACCCTCTCGGTCCTCACCCCCGTTACCAATTCGTTGTGAGAAGTGCAAAGCATATAACCAACACACTTCTTCCAATTCCCGTAATACTGTCACATGTGGCTACTGTACTGGCACACATCCTAGTCGCTCATGTACGAATGTAACTCAGCCACCTCGGTGCGCTACTTTCAACGAACAACATCCCACTTGCAGCTACAAATGCAAGGGTAAACCTGCGCCAGAAACATCCCAACCAGAACTAGTAGCTCCACTGCGAACTCATAATTCGTCCACCAATACCGACTTTCCCGTAGAATCGACCCCCATCACTATTGATAAACTTATAGCTACTACAACTCTAGCATTACAAAACATTCATCCATTTATCCGTCAACATATCTTACAACAAATTACTCATGCTGCCCGCATCATTTTCCACGCCTCCTTCAATGCGACCTATTAAAACACCGATGTCTATTTTCATACCACAAATCTTTCGTCCAACTAATAACTACTTCCACATACTACCTCTTATCATGGGTATTGTATTTCTGTTCCTGAACATTCGATCATTAACCAAACACAAACTGCTCTTTGACACGCTCCTGTTGGAAGAAAATGTGAATGCCTTCCTTCTCAACGAAATTTTCTTAAAACCTACTGATACCATCCTCTTTCCCCGTTACAACATCCTTCGCTGTGATAGCCAGATTCTTGCTCAACGAGCTAACGGCGGAGCAGCCATTGGCTTTTACTACCATACTTTGCCCTTTTACTACCATACTTTGCCATACCTGTCCGCTTCCCAACCTTCCAGAACACGTTATCACAACTTTGTATTTCCCAAATATCGCAATCTCTCTCATCACAGTTTATATCCGACCTGGACATCAGATCCCTCTTGCTTTTTTTCAATACATCTCAAATACTCATAAACATTATCTTATCATGGCAGACATTAATTTCCATAGTCGCACAGATAATGAGCGTACTACTTTCTTACAGTTTCTTACTTCGCATACAACAAGAAATTTTCATGATCTACAAAAAACGTCTTTTCCTGTCTCTCAGACAACGCCATTTCTTCTAACTCTATAACTTCCCACTGCACAGTCGAAGTCCTCGATCTAATTGGTAGCGATCACGCACCTCTCAAACTTACTTATCAAAACACGCACCCCCTCAAATTGCCAACACACCACTTCCTCGATTAACACTTCGTTACGACAAAGCCGACTGGAAGAAATATCGTGATCATATTTCCCAATCTCTTGCTAATCAAAAACCACCAGCTACGGAAGAGCAGCAGTACGAGAGCATTACTACAATCAGTTCTACCATTTCTCATGCATCAGAACTCTATATTCCCCTGTTTAGCTTCTATTCCATACAATCCACAAGTACCGCCTCAATACTTAAGCATGATTCGCCGGTCTCGGCAGCTCTATCGCGAATATGTTCGTACTCGTAACCCAGAAACCCTTCATCACCATCATCAACTGCAATGCACTGTTCGAAATTATCTCAAGGCATATAAACTGAGAAACTGGGTTAAAACTTGTAACAACCTCAATGATACTAGTCACCCTTCCTAATTCTGGAAACGCTTTAACGCTCTGTGCGGTAAATACAGTAAACCTCACTATCCTCTTCTCCATAATGACACACCACTTCAGAGTGATCAGGAAAAAGCCAACGACTTTGCAGACTACTTGCAGGAAATTTTCACACCCACACCGCTTTCCGACATCACCGCTCAGCATCCTGTTTCCCACCTACCTCTGAACTCAGTACATAAGGAATGGGGATTCTGCAGACAAATTTATTATTAGCTCATTTTAACAATATGTCACCCTATCATCTCTAATAACTTCTAATCTACCCCTAATAATTTCTAGCGCACTCCCTATCCCCAAATAACATCTATCACATCTCAAATAACTTCTATCTTACTCATAATAATTTCTAATGCATTCTATCACTAAATTTAGTTACAAAAATCACTAAATCTGATTATAACCAGTTTTGACTTCAAAAAATCACTAAATCAGGTTATAACCGGTTTTGACTTCTAAGCTCACTAAATCTGGTTCAAAAATCACTAAATCTAGTTACAAAAATTAAAAAAATCACTAAATCTGGTTATAACCGGTTTTGACTTCAAAAATGATTAAATCTGGTTACAAAAAATTACTAAATCTAGTTACAAAAATAAAAAAATCACTAAATCTAGTTACAAAAAAGTCACTACATCTAGTTACAAAAACAAAAAATCACTAAATTTAATAAAATTACAAAACACTTTTATGATTTTACCATAAAAGTTAACTAAATTCTACATAATTACATAAATACATAATAGTTACAATTTAGTATATTGATAGCGAAATCTTCTGCTAACTTCATTCTCTATTGAAAATAATGATTTTTTAAACTCAGTCCATTTATCATAGTTCAAACTGAATAAACATCCATTGATTTCAAATACTACTTGCGTTTGATCTTGTACATCTTTCACAATCACATTGAATGAATTAGTAAGAATAAATTTCTTCTGAGGCTCCATACTAACAGCTCACTTTTTTTATAAGATTGTTTTTATTTGCATCAATTTTGTTACATACAGAACTCAACAGTTGGATAATTATCTTTTGAACCAGTATATTTGATTTTTAATCCATCTTTAACAATTTCCTCAATCATCTTATCAGTTAAGTGTTTTATAAATCTAGGTGGAAGAAAGAACTTAAACTCTTCACATTCAACTAAAATACTCTTACCAAACTTAGTTTTTATTTTTTTCCGTTTTCTCAATCTTATATTCTGTATCTAATTCTAATTCTCTTAATCCAATAACTTGTTTTTGTTCAAGACTTCCAAGCTTGTTTAAAAAATCAACGTGTTTTGCCATATTTATTACATAGAATTTTTCTAATAGTCACGAATTTCATTAAGTATGTCATTGATTCTGTTAACAATATCTCTTACATTTTCATCTGTTAATTCACCATTCATGAGCTTAATTACATTAAGCTCATCTTTAAACAGCCCAATTCGATTTATCATATTTTTATAATACTCTTTTTTTTAGCTATATTAAATCGTGTAGATAAACCGGTTATAACAGCAGAAGCCGAAGCAAATGCAGTTGTAATAATTGAATATACTGTAACAGGAATAAACACATTGATAAACCCTGTAGAAGCTGATAATAGAATTGATAACGTAATAAGAGTAGTACAAACACATTTTATTCGCTTAAACTTCCTTTTGTTTTTCATTAATAACTTGTCAAGATTTAATATAGTATCTTCAATTAACGCAATTAAATTCCCACGTGGAATGTTATCTGGAATAGTCATTTTATTAAATAAGTTTTTATGATAATATCATAAAACACTTACAAACTAAACAAATCTAATAAACATATAATTGATTTATATCTTCTCAATTATTTTTTCTTTTTCAACATCGTACTCTAAGTTCTTACCAATCATAACAACATAGCAAATCGTTTTATCTGGTACACCGCTTTCAAAATTAACAGTCAGTTTCAAATTAGTTCTATCACTTACAGTCACTGTTTTGTGTTTGCTTGTATTAATTACGAACATTGGCCTATTTTTTAAAAACTCCTTCGGGTAATAATACATCTCAGTGTTTCCAATTGTAGCTCGCTTATATATAGCGTATACATTTCATAAGCTTTCAAATACTTATGTTTTTCAAAATCCAAGTTTAAAGATTCTAATGGGATAGATTCATTTCTAGAATCACGAAAATGGATATTCTGAACTTTGCAATGATCAAAATAACTTGAATGTTTTTCTTGATTATCATTTCTATTTTTTTTGGAAAAAGGCAATTACAAAATTAGGCATATCAAATTCACTTGAGTTAAATTGTGTGGTTAAATCGAATTCTAAATACTTCCCACTAACAGTCTTCTGCAAACATTGATACGTGTTGAATGAAATAGTAATCTTACCTTCTTTTAACATATTAGATCTTAACAAGGTAGCATAGTTAGGTTCATAATTAACAATAGGCATTCTTAACTCCATATTTGTAATCTTAACTTTACCTGGATGCGGTTGATCGTCTTCATATGTTCCATCCTGCTTTTTTGTTTTCCAAATAGCAAATGCGTTATCATCAGAACCACTTCTTTTAAATGTATATTTCAATCCTCCTTTCCACATAATATCTTTTAAATCTGAACAAAATCCTGGCAAAAGTCTTAGCAAAAACACTATTTCTTCATCTGTTCTTGCCCACGTAATTCCTTCCCATCCACATTCATCATAATGATGTGCTTCTGGTTTTGAAATCGTACATGTGTTTACAGCTGTTGAAGCTAAACCAGGATAATCTATAATATCCAATATCTGTCCATGCTTACTAACTTGAATTTGAGAAAACAAATGTGGGAAGAAATTATTAATAAGTCTAATATTTTGACCAGTAGTATATTCTCCGTCAGCGTCTCTATCTCTAATTTCAAAAGTTACAAAAATATCAGCATAATAAGGATGTATGAAGCCATCACCCACGTCAATATCAAATTCAATAGACCTGTTTGGCTTATTTAAATTCTCGATTGTTTTTTGATTAGGTTTAAAGGATTGTAATTCATATGATTCTATCTTATCCATATTTATTATAAAAATATTTGTAATCGTTTTATGAATTAAGCCCATAAAATAAACCCATAAAAACTTAAATATAACTTCTCCAAATATCCTTATTCCTATTCACCTGACTAATAATTTCTAAAAAAACTATACCCATCTGTAAACATTTTTAACACTGTAATGCATAAATGTCCACAAATTATCTCGTTAAAATGTTGCATACGGCTGCTATTGTACTCTATATTTTGATTAAGATATTTTACGAGTGTTTTTGGTGGATTACCTCCAAATGAATCAAACACATACTTTCTATTTCCTTTTTTCCAATAACAAATCCAATATGTTCCTATATTTTTAGACGTATCAAAATTAACAATACCACACTCATTCTTCCTTGGTTGTTTAGGCAATTCATCACTTATAAATACACCTCTAAAGTTTCTTATCTTAAGTTTTTAAACAAGTTGTATTAGGTCTAAATTACTTAAAGGGTTAATTTTTTCTTTTTCTTACTGTTTTGGAGTTTACGTTTTTGGAAAGCTTACCACCTTGTTTTTCTTCCATTGCTAAGTTATGTAGCTTTTGTTCTTCTAATTCCATTTTATTCTTTTTTGCATCATCTACAGTGTTAGGGATAGCAGCCGCACCTCCAGCAACAGAATTTAGAGCACCTATTAAAGCTAAAATCGTTGGAATAGTAAATATAAAACCGCCATAATGAACTATATTATCATTTGTCTTCATTTCTTTGTTCATTTTCTTAAGTTGTGGTATAGAAAGAGATAGAGACATACATTGTCCTTTACTTAGTTTTGCTTCTTTTTGTTTGAGTTGTTTGTTAGTTAAAATGTGATCTATATTTAATTGTTTAAGTTCCTCATTAGGAATCGTAAATGTAAAACCTTTTAACTGCATATTTATTATATAATTAAAAGCTTTTTATGAAATATTTCCATAAAAAGTACATATAAACCTAAATCTAAAAATATTTATAAACCTAAACAAAATCTTACTTTTGTATTCATCACTAAAGCAGTTCTAAGAGCAGGCAGTTTTTCAGTTATTAAATTAGCATCTTTAGCAAAAACTCTTTCCCAAGCTTTATTTTGTAATTCCTTATCTGCAATATTTGATTCTGTATCTTTAACATCCCTATAGTATATATCATGTTCTTTACAAGCCTCATCTAATGCATTTATACCTTTATCACCTCTTTTTAATCTTTCTTGAAGTTTTGTAACCGGACCACAATATTGAAATCCTGGAATATGCAACTCAAATGGAAGTTTATTAATCAAATCATTTACTAATCCTTTACCATACTTCTCACTATTCAAAAATTTTGGTGGCAGCGTATTCAATATCTTTATCAAATAACCTATACCTTTTGGATCATTAGGTATAAATTGTGAGAGTTTAGAATTAATCATATCCATAATACCTACTTTCTCATTATAAAAGTTATCATTTCCAGATTTTTCTTCTCCATCGATTACAATTAAACGATCAATTAACTTCCTCACATCATCCATCCATATATATTCTTTTGATAATTCATTGTAAATCTTTATTGCCTCTCCATATTTTGGTGTCTTTTTTGAGGGTGTTGTTGGTTTTATATATTCATCCCAAATAGGTTTGATAATATCTTTATATTTTTTACCTTTATTAGATTTTTGTTTTCTTGTATTCGGATCATTATTATGAAATGCAACACTAGAATCAATTACTATTTGTTTGTATTTTTCTAGATCACCATCATTATAATTTGTTGGATTATGTTTTGTCAATAGTTCCCATAAACCTTCTGTTCCTGTATAATGTCGATTATTAATAACTAAATCATCACCATGAATCTTACCTTCTGCATTTCCTATCATATGTATAATTTTCCCATCTTCATCCTATGGTTGTATTCCAAAACTTTTATCATCTCTAGCTGCATAATATCCTGAGGCAATCTTACCAAAATGAGTTGTTGCTAAAGATTCTATTCCTTCTACTTTATATTTAATTTTTTTTGTGGGGTGTATTATTTCTTCTGTTATAAGCGTATCACTTTCATTTATAGGACTGTCATACAAAGGTGGTGTTTCTAATAAGCTTGAATCCACTCTCGCACTTTTAAACACAACTGGAACTAACTCTTGAATTAGATTCTTATTTTCTTCTGCTACTTTTGATATATCTTGCCCTAAATCTTTAATTGCATCAATAACAGGCTGATCTTGTTCTTTAGATTTCTCATACTTATTTCGATTACTTTGTTTAATTTCCTTAAATCTTTTAATAAGTTCTTCTTTTAACTTAATATACTTCTTAGCTTTATTAACATCCATTTATTATATAAAGAAAAGATAAAAACATAACGTAACATATCATAACATAACATAAACGTTCACCTGCATTCATATACGTTTAGTTTACACTTTTAGAAATTCTTTAATTTTATTTCTATATTTACCATTATTCACTTTCCTGGTCATATCTATTGTTAAGAAACCATGTTCTTCACTCCAACACTTATTACATAATATTGTAATTTTTCAAACGACATATCAGATGCAACAAATTCATCATATATATGTTTTAAATTTACATTGTCCTGTCTAAATATACAAAGAAAGTTTAAGTTGTCCCTAATTAATTGTTTTGGCGCTTTAGAATACGTTTGTCCAAGATAGAAACAGTTCAAACCCTTATGACGACCTCGAGTAAACTATTCTCTAACGTGATTTTGTCCTTCTAATATGAAATCATCCAATACTACCACAGAATAGTCCTTACATTCATCTAATGGAATAATCTCTTCATTGTTTCCTTTTATTATTGCTATTGTGTCTTTATTATTACGTTCTATATCTTGAAAAAGTTGTATTAAGTGTTGGTATTTAGGTTGATTTAGACTTTTAGAATAGATATAAACATTTGCATATTTTAACCATTTAGGCGCCAACAAAAAATTATCAATCATTAACGTTGTTTTACCACATCCACTAGGCCCAACTATTAAACATCTTATATCATCAGGTAACAACTCACCATTCCTCTTTATCTTCGCCGTTTCTTCTGTTAACCTTACTTTAATATCCCAATAATCCATTTTAATTATTTATTATATAATAAATGAAAGTATTTAATTTAAGTGGCTATTCATCTATATTAAACATGTCTTTGCACTACCCATTTGAAAACGATTTAGTAGTAGCTGTTGCAGGTTTTATACAACATACTTAACACCAAACATTACAGAAATAAATAATAAATTAACATTTTGCAGTGAAGAACCTGAAGTTACAAGCCAAGCCATACTTCAAACTGGTCAATATAGTTTAACAGAATTAGAGGAATATATTAAATCAAATCTTCCATTCTACACTGATGAATTCAAAGATACTTTTGAATTACGGAAGACAGGAAAAGAAATAGAGTTAAAATATTTAGTGAGGTTTGTGATATAACCTTAGATACCATTAATACTGTATTAGGTTTTAGTGAGAAAAAGTTAGCTAATAACATAGAACATATTAGAGATAAACCACCAAGGTTTTATCCGTTTGATACTATAAATATTCAGTGTGATTTAGCAGAAGGTATGATTTTAAAACACAATGATACAACACACAACGAAACAGACTTAATTGCAACATTTAGAACAAATGCAGAATTTAGAGAACCAATTATATATGAACCTAATGAAAAGATATTTTCCCAATACATCACAATAAATTTAATAATTTCAAAGTTTCAATTCAAGATGAGAATGGTGATTTGATTGATTTTGGTGGATCTCGTATAACTGTTCTCCTTGGTGTTAAATAATTTGAATTGTTATATAATAAATATGGATATCTTTGGTAATACTAAAAGGAGGACTACAAACCTCAATCATGTAAGTGAAGTTTTTACATCAAATAATATAACATGGGTTGATTTCAAAAACAAAAGACTTGTTAATGTAGGTGATGCAATTGACCAACAAGATGTAGTAACTTTACAACAGCTAGATTCAATAAATAGTAATGTTAATAGCGAATTAGAAAGTGATAGAAACAAATTTGAAGATGTATTAAAATCATTACAAGACACACATATAAAGAAAGATGATATTGAGGTTTTAAAAGGTGAATATATGGAAGAATTTAAAAAGACCAATAATAATGTTACTATTCTATTTAAAGCAAAAGTTCCTGTTTCAGAATTTAATCAATATAAGTCAGAAATATCATCCCTATTAAATACACTTACCACAAAAGAAGATTTCCAAATGATGAACAAGGAAGCTTTTAATTTAATTATGCAAAAGGAAACTATAAATTTATTTTGTCGATTGAGAATTAGAAATGTTCCAAATCCAATTTTCAGAATATTTAATCTCTAATGATTATGAGTTTCTCTACAATGGAAAAATAATGCATATGGAATTAAGTTTGGATAGATACTTTTTAGAAATATATTTAGGTGATACTTTGATTGAAAATTTACCTGTAAACATTAAAAAGGGTGATGTAATTACAATTAAACCAAATAAGAATTCAGCTATGGAAAAAGGGCGATCATTGTTTGTTATAATGTATATAGAAAGAGAGCTTTCATAAAACCATTTGCTATATTTAATCTATATAACAACATTCTAATTCAATCTATATTATAGTATTAATCATCAAATACCGACACCGTTAATTATAGTATTAATCATCAAATATCGACAACAGCATCAAACAAACATATGCTTGAATTATAGTTTTAATTAGGCCGATCTTTAGAATGATGTTGTTAGTTGATATATTGTTTGAATTAGATCGATCTTTAGAATGATGTTGTTAGTTGATATAGTGTTTGAATTATAGATTGAGGTTAATAATTTTCCATATAATAAATTGTATGCTGTATTGTGTTAAGTGTAAGAAATCAACAGATATAAAAATAGATAACATTAGAATAGAACAAACAAAGAATGGAAGATATATTAAGAAAGGTGTATGTGTTGTATGTGGTGCTAATAAATCTCAATTCATTAAAAAGTCCGATTGACTAGAAGAAGGTAAAGGTATTAGAGAAGACATTATAGAAGAAATTCATAAACCAGCAAGGAAAAACTATCCCAGGTTAAGTGTTATTGTTAGAGGTATTGATGACCTTTGGCAAGCTGATCTTGTAGAAATGGATAGTGGTGTGTTAAAAGGTGTTTCCAAAATCAATAAAGGGTATAAGTATTTGCTAACGATTATAGATGTGTTTTCAAAATATGCATTTGCTATTCCTGTTAAAGATAAGAGTGGGAAGAATGTTACAGAAGCATTTGAATCAGTGTTAAAAGTAAGAAAGCCTAACAATTTACAAACAGATCAAGGGAAAGAGTTTTACAATAAAGAATTTGAAGATTTGATGAGAAAAAACAATATTAATCATTACTCAGCATATAGTAGTAAAAAAGCTTCTGTTGTTGAAAGATTTAACAAAACACTTAAACAAAATATGTGGAAGAAATTTACTGTTCAAGGTAATTATAAGTGGTTAAAAATATTGCAAGGTTTGGTTGATGAATATAATAATAAAGTACATAGAACAATTGGTGTGAAACCTGTAGAAGTGAATAAGAAAAATGAACATGTGATATTGAAAAAAGTGTATAAGAAAGAATGTAAATCTGTTAAGTTAAAGTATAAGATTGGTGATTATGTTCGTATAAGTAAAATTAAAGGTTCGTTTGAAAAAGGTTATACACCAAATTGGTCAACAGAAGTGTTTGTTATTAATAAGGTTATACCATCTAATCCACCAACATATAAAATTAAGGATTTAAATAATGAAAAAGTTAGAGGAAGATTTTATGAACCAGAATTATTGAAAACTCAATATAAGGATGAGTATTTGGTTGAAAAAATATTGAGAAAGAAAGGTAATAAAGTGTTTGTTAAATGGTTAGGGTTTGATGATTCACATAATAGTAGGATAAATAAAAATAATGTAGTATTGTAAATGTTATATTTTTTGTTTATTTGATAAAAGGTATAAAGTGTTTATTAAATGGTTAGGGTTTAATAATTTGCATAATAATCAAATAAATAAATAAAAGTAATATAATATTATAAATGTTATTTTTTTGGTTATTTCACAAAAGGTAATAGTGTTTATTAAATGGTTAGGGTTTAATAATTTGCATAATAATTAAATAAATAAAAGTAATATAATATAAATGTTATCTCATAAAAGGTAATAAAGTGTTTGTTAAATAATTAGGGTTTATTAAATAATTAGGGTTTAATAATTGCATAATAATTAAATAAATAAAAGTAATAGAATATTATAAATGTTATCTTTTATAGCTATTTCATTAAAGGTAAATAGGATAAGAAGGTGAATGATAATTATGATGATGAGTGAGTTTATGAAAATGATTCAGTTTTTATCGTATTAATAATGACTTTGATGGGGTGATCCCATAAAAGCCCTATACTAACACAACACACTAATATATGTAGACAATGGCAGGAGTGTACAAGTATTAGCAGTTATGTTAGGAAAAATAAGTATGCTAATGTTGGTATATATAACATGAAAAAAATATTATGAAAATGAACTAAAAAATTTGGTGAAGATAAAAAAACGACACAGTACTTTTTCATATAAGATGAGTATATATAATATGAAATTTACTGGTGAGGAGATGAAGGAGATGTCGATTACAACTAAAACTAATATGTAAAGTCAAGAAAATCCGTAACTATAGTTCTTTAAATAAGAGTGAATTAAACAAAAAAAATCGAACAATATCAAAATGAACCAGATGAATTGAAAGTTATATACACAATGAAAGTTGATGAATTAAAAAAACATTGTAAAAGGAAAGGAATAAAGGGTTATTCAAGATTAAAAAGGGCTCAACTTATTGAGCGTATTAAAAAAAATGAAGGTGAACAAAACAAATCACAAATTAGAAACATATTTCCATTTAAACAAGATGTTTTTGAAGAATCGAAACCACAACGAATACCAATTAAAGTAGAAACAAAGGAAACAGCAATACAGAAACGATTACAAACTATCACAATTGAAAACATAGGAGGATATAAGGATACGGTGAAGTTTTTAAATATAAGTGGGAAAGTTGTTATTAATAAAATCAAGGAAGAATTAAAGCACCACCCATTAAAAGTCAACCTTGTATTCATTTGTGATTATATTAAAGATAAAGAAGTACAAGAACGCAATTTTAAAACTATGAATGAAAAAATATTACAATCAACAGGCCTAAATGAATATATAACCCATGCTAAACAAAAACTATGTAGAGAGATGGAGGAATTTCAAGGTAGAGGATCGGGATGGACATTACATCAAATTAAACATTTAGAAATCAGACTAAATAAATATGTGCCATTACGAGCTTCTTCCTATATTGACCTTCCTAAACCAATTAAAGATAAGAAATCAGTAATCAATATTAAAAATCAAGATAATAAATGTTTCTTATATTCAATTGCAAGTTATTTAAAACCTATTGATAGATGTTCTCAATATCAACGACCTTCACACTATACAGAAATTGTGAATGAGTTACAAGATAAATATTGTAATGGTATTGAATTTCCTGTATAATTAAAATATATAGTAAAGTTTCAAAAGAGAAGTAACATATCCATTAACGTGTATAGTTATGATGATGAATATAAGATATACCCACTTCAAATCACAAAAAATAAGCAGGACAAACACGTCAATTTATTATATGTAAAAGATGAAAATAATAGTCATTTTTGTTGGATAAAGGATTTATCGAGATTAATAAGAAGTCAAGTAACAAAACATAAGGAGAAATTGTACTTTTGTGATAGATGTTTAGTAAGACATTTTAGAAATGAGAAGCAATTACAACAACATGAGATATATTGTAAGGAGCATGAATCTGTTAGAATAGAACTTCCAAAACCATATGGCAATCATATACAATTCCAAAATTATAATATATCATTTAGAGTACCATTTACGATATATGCCGAATGTTTGTTATGTAAAATGGAAGTAGACCATAATTGTTCTAAAACTGTGAAGTATCAAAAGCATTTACCAATGAGTTTCTGTTATTACATCAAATACTCAAATGGTATGTATAAAAGTCCTGTTAGTTATATTGGTTTAGATGCTGCAAAGTTGTTTGTGAAGAAGTTAAAACAAGAAGCAATAGAAATAAAGAAAATATATAACAAAAAAGTTGAAATGAATAACCTAACTAAAGATGAGGAAAATAGATATAATAATTCCAATAGTTGTCATATATGTGAGAAAAACTTGAATGATTTACCACCAGCAATTGAAAAACAAATAAATATGTTAAATAAGAAAATACAATTCGCTAATGATAATGATAGCATGATTGAAAAGTTAGAAGAATGGAAACATGAATTAGGAAAATGTTTAAAGGATATAAATAAAAATAAACCAAAAGTAAGAGATCATGATCATTTAACTGGGAAGTTTAGAGGTGCAGCTCAAAGTTATTGTAACTTAAGCTATCGAAATCTTAATTTCATTCCAGTATTTATTCACAATTTAAGTGGTTATGATACTCACCTGTTTGTTAAAGAACTTGCTTATGATAAGAATGAAATAAAACTAATTGCAAATAATGAAGAAAATATATAACATACTCAAAATATGTGAAGGTTGATAAAAAGAATGGGATTAATTTACGATTTCTAGATTCATTTAGGTTTATGTCAAGGAGATTAGCAGAACTAGCAAATAAACTTACAAAAGAACAATATAGAGAAACGTCAAAGTATTTCACTAATGATTTATTAGATTTAGTAATTAAAAAAGGTGTGTACCCATATGATTATATTGACTCAATTGAAAGATTAGAAGAAACAAAACTACCTTCAAAAGAAATGTTCTTTAATAAACTTACTAAAACCCACATCATTGATAAAGATTATGAGCATGCGGAAAATGTTTGGAAGTCATTCAATATTAAAAATCTAGGTGAATATACAGAACTTTATAACAAGACAGATGTATTAATATTAGCTGATGTATTTGAAAGTTTTAGAGATGTGTGTTTAAAAGCATATGGTTTAGATCCTGCTTGGTATTTCACTGCTCCTGGTTTATCGCGGGATTCAATGTTAAAGATGACTAAGATTAAACTAGAAATGTTAACTGACTATGACAAAATATTAATGATAGAAAAAGGTATAAGAGGTGGAATTTCACAATGTAGTAAGAGATATGTAAAAGCAAATAATAAGTATATGAAAAGTTATAACAAAGACGAACCTTCAAAGTATTTAGCTTATCTAGATGCAAATAATTTATATGGATGGGCTATGAGTCAGTACATGCTTTACAAAGACTTTAAATGGGTTCAACCTTACATAAATATAATGAATATTTCAGATGATTCAGAAACTTGTTACATATTAGAAGTTGATTTTGAATATCCGGAACACTTACATGATAAACATTCAGATCTGCGATTAGCTCCAGAAAATATGTGTCCACCAGGATCAAAACATTCAAAATTATTAACAACGCTTTATAATAAAGAAAGATATGTTATTCACTACAGAAAGTTAAAAATGTCTCTTGGGATGATATTAAAGAAACTTCATAGAGTATTAGAGTTCAAGCAATCAAACTGGTTAAAGAAATATATTGATCTAAATACAAATATGAGAACAAGAGCTAAGAATAAATTTGAGGAAGGTTTTTACAAGTTAATGAATAATAGCGTATTTGGTAAAACAATGGAAAACATTAGAAAGAGGCCATCTATTACCTTAGAATGTGATCCAATGAGGTGGAAAAGTTAATAGCGAAACCGAACTTTGATTACAGAACAATATTTACTGAAGATTTGTGTGCGATACATATGAAAAAAGAAAAATTGACCTTCAACAAACCTATATATGTTGGTATGAGTGTGCTAGATTTGTCAAAACTATTAATGTATGACTTTCGTTACAACATTATGAAACCTAAATACGATATCAATATAGACTTATGTTACACGGATACTGATAGTTTTATATATGAAATTAATACAGATGACTTCTACAAAGACTTAAAAGAAATGGTTGATCTATTTGATACAAGTGAATATGGAAAGGATAATCAATATGGAATACCACTAGTAAACAAAAAAGTATTAGGAAAGATGAAGGATGAAAACAAAGGTAAAATAATGACAGAGTTTATTGGGTTAAGATCAAAGATGTATGCCTTTAAAGTTGAGAATGAAGGGGAGAAAAAAGCAAAAGGAATGACGAAATGTGTAGTAGCAAAAGAGTTACAATTTGATGATTATAAGCAAACACTATTCAATGATACGAAAACATACAAAAATATAAATCTAATTCGAAGTTGTAAGCATGATGTATATACTATAGCTGTAAATAAGTTAGCATAAGATTCGAATGATGACAAAAGATATATACTAGAGGGTGGTATAAGTACATTAGCTTGGGGGCATTATAAGATATAGTTAAAATGTATTTATGTGTAGTTTAGTTTTAGGTCATATTTAATTAACTTTTATGTGTAGTGTAGTTGATAGATATTAGTGAGTAATTATATATAGGTTAGTTTTAAGTAAAATTTAATTAACTTTTATGTGTGGTGTAGTGTAGTTGATAGGTATTAGTGAGTAATTATATATAGTTTAGTTTTAAGTAAAATTTAATTAACTTTTATGTGTGGTGTAGTGTAGTTGATAGGTATTAGTGAGTAGTTATGTATAGTTTAGTTTTAAGTAAAATTTAATTAACTTTTATGTGTGGTGTAGTGTAGTTAATAGGTATTAGTGAGTAATTATGTATAGTTTAAAGTAAAATTTATATTTTTAAGTCATAAAAGTGTTTTTTGTAATTTTATTTTACTAGATTTAGGATTTTTTGAAACCAGCTTTAGTGATTTTTTGAAGTCAAAACCGGTTATAACCAGATTTAGTGAGCTTTGAAGTCAAAACCGGTTATAACCTGATTTAGTGATTTTTTGAAGTCAAAACCGGTTATAACCAGATTTAGTGATTTTTGTAACTAAATTTAGTGATAGAATGCATTAGAAGTTATTACGAGTAAGATAGAAGTTATTTGAGATGTGATAGAAGTTATTTGGGGATAGGGAGTGCGCCAGAAATTATTAGGGGTAGATTAGAAGCTAATAATAAATTTGTCTGCAGAATCCCCATTCCCTATCTACTGAACTCTCCTCAGTTACAGCCCAATATATCACATACGCTTCCAAATCATCCACTTACAACACCCATTTCCACAGCTGAAATCATTACTGTTCTTAATCGCAAACGAAACTCTGCAGCAGGTTTTGACAATATAACCTACCGACAAATTAAGGAAAGTCCTCGTGTACTCCTGACACTTCTTGCCCTCATTTATACTTTCATTCTCCGTACCGGATTCTTTCCAATAGACTGGAAAATCTCTAAAACACTCATGTTGTTGAAACCAAACAAGCCACATCTTCCTATACACCTATTCAATTGACATCTACTTTTAGTAAAATTCTAAAACGCATCATCGTTAAAAGATTGCACCCGTACCTAGAATCAAAAAATATCCTTCCTATTCACCAAACAGGTTTTCGCCCATCATATTCTCTCAATGATCAACTCCTTCGCTTCACCAGTCTCATCACAAATCATTATAACTCCGTAAAACCATCCTGCCTTCTTCCTTGAAAAAGCCTTTGATAGAGTCTGGAATCTGGTCCTTCTTCATAAGCTTCTACATTTAGCGTTTCCCATTACTTATATTCACTTCATTTATCACTTTCTTGTATGTCGTCTCTCATACGTCAGCATCAACAATTAACTTTCTCATCCCATCTTCCTTTTGTCAGGAGTACCCCCAAGGTTCTGCTTTTTCACCGTTGTTATACATCATCTTTGTGGCCGATTTTCCAGCACTTCCTCCTGATGTATATTTATTTCAATATGCAGATGACACCGCTTCTTTGGCCTTAAAAAATACTATCCACCAGATCAATCACGCTCTTCAGGAAGCGATTAATCGGTTCACTAGTAGGTGTCGGAAGTGGAGTCTTTCAATAAATGCCGCATAAACACAGGCCATTACTTTCATACCACCCCGAAAACGATCTAGAGTTCACCGCAACCCGTCACTGTTCTCACTCGCAGTTAATGACCCTCCAATTGTTCCAGCTCGAACAGTTACCTATCTGGGCATTTTTTATGATTCACACCTCACATGGAAACCTAAGCTGGAGTAAGTAGCTGCCAAAGCCTATCAGCGCCTGAACCTCCTAAAGTGCCTAACTGGAACAACTTGGGGCCTACAAGCTAAAACAGTTCTTAACGCATACAAAGCCTTCATGCGCCCACTCCTTACCTACGGTTTTACCGCCTGGATTTCCGCTCTTCCTACATACTACGAAAAGTTACGTGTCCTTGAGCGTCACGCATTCCGCATCGCACACCATATTCAGTTACCCAGTCCAACCCGCGACTTATATAATCTCATCACATTTCCCGACATCACATTTCATTTCGAATCCCTTCGCCAGAAGTTCATCACAGTCCGCTATAATTCTCACCAGCCCTTACTCCTCGATACTATGCATTATCATGCTCTTCATCCTGTTCGTCCTCGCTATGTCTACTCCCCACTCAGTCTGCTATTAACTCTCTACTGCTATACACTGCCATCTGAGCACCCAGATTTACTGTTACTCGACGACTATCAAATTTATGCCCATCTACCTTACGTATTTCCATCATTTTCTGCACAGTAAGTCCTTCTGTCTCTAACAGGGCTTCTTATGTCTTCACCAGCCTAGAGCAGCCCCTAGGCAGAAGATAACTTCACCTGTCTTGCTAACATCTCCTGTGTTCTCTTGTGTATCGCACCTCACTCCATCACTCACCTTCAATATTTTCTAAATCATAGCTGAACGTATCAACGCCATCAATATTTTATATTTGTGTTTTGAAGTTCATTTTATGTGTATCCAAATATCTATATTTCTACATGTTACTTTAGATTTATATATATATATATCTTTATTTATCTATTTTCTGTGGTTACTTTCTTCATATTCTTCATATTTTCATCACTTTATTTAGGTTCATTTCATTCTTAACGTAACAACTCATCATTTAATTATCGTATAATTGTTTACCTTACCACAATTTTATGATTATGATCGCAAAGATCATAATGTCCAGGTTTGTGATAATAAATAAATAAATAAATAATAAATATACAAAATCTCTTAGCCCATCAACCTGCTAATCCTTGAGCCCTATCACATAATCTCCCCCACATAGAAGAAGGTGTAGCCCTCTAAGAGGATGCTAGCCTGTAACTAACAAAAAATATTTTTAGGGAATTGATGTTTCATTGTGGGTCTTGTATCATCACATGTGAATAAATGAACAACGTGATCATTATGTGTTCGATGTCTAATGAAATCAGTTATCGTAGTGGTATTTACCTCGTTGGTAATATGAGTGAACAAATATTGGGTTGTAAGTTCAAGTCCTACAGACAGATACTTATTGCATTCTTTTATAACATACAAATGTGAAATTACCTTTAAGAGAGAATGCTCGGTTAACAATTCGTGAAACAGAAATGTTTTGGTCTAAAGCAAGAATACCGATCAAGGGTACTCACCACAGCAAGAAAATACAATTCTAATGGAAGAAGAGGGAAAGTACGTTTTTTTACTCTACAACTCGTTGTGGCTGTTGATCGCTATAAATTGATTCATAGAGCTCCTTGCGCATATTAATCGCAACAGCAGAGGCATTGGGACACAACTTCTTCTAATACTGGACGTATCAATGGAGCTTGTATTCTTCTTGAACAAAAATTGGAAAAAGATCTTTTATATTTTTTGTGTAGGCATCACATTTTTGAATTGATATTAAAGTGTGTATTTGAAGAATGTTTAAGTTTCTTCTGGTCCAGAGGTGCCAATTTTTAAAAGTTTCCAGAAAGAGTGGCCGAGATTTCAACACAACAATTTTGTTACATGAATTTGTAATCGAACTGTTAATTCAGTTCTTTGCAATATGAAGAAAGATAAGCTAGTTTTTGCTGTTCAAAATTTGGAAATGCAGAGAAGCATTGCAGAGAAGATTACAGAGAGCTTTTGGAGCTTACAGTAATTTTTCTAGGAACTACGCCTCCTGGAGGCATTTCTTTCCGTTTCCCTGGAGCTGTACATCAGGCAAGGTAGATGGGAAAAAACTTATGATGTTTAAACATATTTCTCTTTAGTAATCAGTTTAAATTAAATGAGCGGGAAGAAGAAGGACTGCGTCAAGTGTGGAATTTTCCTGTTCTAAAAAGCTTGGTTTACTTGGTTTTCTTGTCCCAGTGCATCTCATTCACCACATCAAGATTTACAATTTTTGAAGAGCCTTCAAACGTACAAACTCATAAACTCTGTCGTCTCGAGAATGGCTTTATTGAAGTTTTCCTAACATCTTTGGTACCCCTCAAAGGAGTGTGAGCACTTTTATTTTTTGACGAGAATATCAATAATGAACAAAACACAAAATAGCAGAAAAAATTAAAAATAGTAACAGTTTATATGAAACGATGAAGCGATTTGAACTGCACGCTAGTCAAATAGATGATATTTGAAGGAAAAGAAATTGCTGATTTTGTGATAGGAAACACGAAGAAGTTCTTCGAAAGATTTCGGATTTCTACAGGTTTTCTAGACCTTGATCCGGTTTGTTGGTCGACAAATGATGGAAGATCACAATGGAGTTCTAACTAAAAATGAAGAACAGAAACAATTCCTTTTGTAAGTGGTGAAAGACTATAGAAACTTGTTTCCAGGATGTGGAAAAGCTATCACGTAAAAAGTAAAAGTAAACATTAAGTCGATCTACAATTAAGTATATTTTTTGTCCATGTTTTGGAATATCAGCCATTATCATTAAATTTTTTACTTGTATTTATTTGCTGATTGATTTCTAACTCATGTAAATTTTACTAAGGAAGCAACTGGCATGAGAAACAGATCCAAAAATCTTTTCCACAGTGATTCATAACACTGTGCATTACCATAAGTACTATATATACGGACGATGATCATGATGCTTTAGCTTGTTGCCTGATACTCAACCGACTGTATTTGAAAACCAGTCAATTCTGAATTACAGAGGAAAGCTTTATATTGTCCTATTTACATTTGTCTTAATTATTATACGTTTATTGACAAATAGTAAATCGAGTGCCATTGAAATTAAAATTGATTTCTTTTTACAGAAATCAACTGCTTTGCGGCACGGGTTAACGTTGATAAATTTTTGTGAAATTTTGTGTATGTTGTTTCTATTACCAAAGGAAAAGAAATAGGGGATGCGGCAGAAGAAATTCGAAAATTTATTTTTTCCCATATACCTAATGACCACCCTAGACATCCACATATGGACATCCTCCACGTCAATTTGAAGACCATAATTGGTCCCTGTAGCTCCGAAAATGGACACAATATGTTCAGTTGTGGACGTCCAGTGGATACATGATAACTCTCCCAAATTGACAGTCCTGTGTATATCCTGTGGACGTCGTATGTACTTAAAAATGCATGTTCTCAGAAAGTCCATTGGACGTAGGTACGTCCATAATTAGACCGTTTTGGTACCAGAAATGAACATAATATGTACGTTCTGGACGTCTAGTGGACGCACACCAATAGTGTCACGTGTACTGTTCAGCCTACATCCACTAGATGTCGTATGGACCAAAACCACACGTCCACTGGACATCCCGTAAATTCTCGATCGAAAGTTAAATGGACGTACATTGGATGTCGGTGCACTGTGTGGAAAGATGGCGGACGACAACTTTAAAGACGTCATAATGTTTCACCCCTCCCACCGACATTAATCACAATAGACTTCGGATCGACTGCATTTACAGTTTCTCAATTATTTAGCCCGGTCGGAAGAAATTTTTGGATTTTAGTATGTCATTTAAATAATCTTTACCAACCCTATGCCAAATTTAAACTTGTTAACAGCCTAGTTACTTCCTAAGTTTAATAACATTTTAAATAAATTTGACGGCATTTTTCGAAATTTTAGAATTTAGAGCTAAATATTTCTAAAAGTATGCTTTCTATTAAAAATTATTTGTCTATAAAAAATTTTGCGTTATCTACGTTCTATAAAACGACTCTAAGTTTTTCTCTTTAGGTTCAACCATTGCGAAGACATTGCTATTTTTATTTGGGTATTCTTCATTTGACACTTCCAGCGCCCATTTTTCAATAATTCGGCGAAGGTTATTTGGGATTTCAGGGGACTTTTAGTATGTTATTTAGAAAATCATTCCCAGTGTTACTAATTTGTTCCTTTCTTCATTAAAATTTGAGCTTCGTTTACTGCACTAAGTAAATTTCCTTGTGATTAGAAGGGGAGACCGGTGCATGTTTTCTATAGCGGCACGTTTTCCAACTAGCTTTAGTTCTGAAAGGATCCGGTAGATCGCTCGTGCGGGTGGATTGGCTGAAGCAGCAATGATTGAGACGCCATCTACGGAAGGTTCAGTTGAGTAGATGTGTTGACGTAGGCAGGAGATTTTGTGGAATCATTTTTTTCGAAAATGAGTAAAGTAGCAGGTCTGCATTCAAACTTAAAATAAATGTACTAGTGTTAAAGGCACTGCTTTGACATTGCAAGTACTAAAGATGGTGTTCTTCCTTTACGTAATGATAAGTTTGTTTTGCAAATAACATACACCATTACTCGTCAAGGTCATATTCAACTTCAAAAATGACGATGGGGCAGGTTTACCAACAGCATAGGAGGCACGTATTCCAATATTTTTCCGGTCTCAGTCAGTTTCTCTAATTTTGGTAGGACTATAACAAATACATGTAGGGTCTACTGTGTAAAGAAATCTCCGAAATAACAATACATGGTACAAAATACGTAGCCCGTGATCAGGATTAGTGATGGGTAAATTCCCGGGAAGATATTTTTCGGGAATATTCCCTGGGAATTTTAGGTCAATGTATTCTAAATTAACTGCACCATGGTGGCAATCCTTAATATGTCATTCACTACACCCGGAAAGGCCAAGCATAAACCTATTCCATCCCCAAATTCTGAAAATGGCTTGACTCTCCTTCCGTTCCCCTCTGTATAGAGTTGAGTTTCCTTGTCGCGACCTTCTTACCGCTGTATGTTCCATAAGACAGCACAGCGCCTCATGCGACTGGTCTCATCATTACTGTGCCCATTTTCAATGGACATAGCTATAACATCCCCTGCCACCTCTGATGGTAGGGCTACTGTCAAAGCATAGAGATTGTAAGTCTGCAGCCAAAAAACAGCCGTTGCTCTGTTGCCAAGTTTCGTCTATCCTACGAGAGCGCATAACCATAGCCTCCTCCACTCGCAAACACGACTGTGGCGGAAAAAATTCAAACATTACAAAAGAAAGAAGCTTGTTAGTGTATTAGTACTGTTTTAATAATTGCAGTTCTATTTAGATCATGAATGGCAGGGCAGGTGACTGGGTGCCCCTTAAACAGATCCGCCGCTGTTGGAAAGTAGTCACCATAAGCAATTGTCCGCTGCACATCGTCGGGCCGATCGCTACTATGGCGGTATATAAGCGGATTTCCAGCGGGAACGAGGCGGATCATCGAGTCGGTTGAGTAACTGCAACCACTGGCGGACCGATGACGGTTTTGTCGGGGTGCCCGCGAACGCGGTACTGCGACAGATGCAGCCTTCGGACCATACGTTGATCGTGGCGGTTGACCCTGCTTACGGTCCTGTGGCGGGAACGGGTTTGCATTACCCACAATTCTTCACTCTTCGCGTGGTGAACGTCATTTGTTCTGGTTTTCATATGAAGAGAACTCGGTAACGTCTGTTGACCTAGGATATAAGAGCAACAGGTGGCAGCACTGTATTCATGTAACTATTGTCATACAGTTCGTTGGCTTACAAAACTATTTTCGTGACCAGTTAGAGCTGAACATATTACTTTATTTGTTACTTGGCAAAATGTTAAATATACTGCCTAAAGCTTTGCTCATTGTAAACAATCAACTCCAAAATTACAATTCTCACTAACAATTACGAGATAGTAGTTCACATATACTTGGAAGGTATTGCCTTCTACACCTCCTAGAGGCCCATCCAACTGATCTCTTGCCTTAGTAAAATTTTTGAAAAAATTCTAGTTACACGTCACCATGCTCATCTCACAGATCGTAATCTCATTCCTAATCACCAAGCAGGCTTTCGCCCTGACATTAGTCTGAATGACCAATTACTTCGCCTCAGTAACACCATCATCAATGATTATAATTCTTCTCACCCATCTTGTCTTCTACTGTTCGACCTAGAAAAAGCGTTTGATAGAGTATGGCATCAAGGGTTGCTTTATGAACTTCACAAATTTCACTTACCCACTAGCTATGTCCGCCTTATACATTCCTTCCTTGCCAATAGACTCGCATATATCCTCATAAATTCTACCATATCTCATCCTGTATTCCTACTCACTGGAGTACCTCAAGGCTCTGTTCTCTCCCCGTTACTGTATATACTTTATGTAACAGATATGCCACCCTTACTGGCGAATATTCACTTATTTCAATATGCTGACGATACCGCTTTTTTGACTCTTGGAAAATCTATTCAACATATTAATCGCACTCTACAACCAGCCATAAATGCTTTTATCAACTGGTGTGACATATGGAAACTCTACGTCAATGCCTCAAAAACCCAAACCCTCATTATTGAAAAACGTCCCGCCAAAATCCATCGAAATCCTAACTTGCTACGTCTTTCAGTTCAAGGCACTCCCCTATTACCAACTTTCCATGTTAAATATCTCGGAGTGATCTTCGATAGTAAACTGACTTGGAAGCCCCATTTGCAGAAGATCCAAACGCAAGCCACTAAACGGCTACCTTTACTGAAAAGCTTAGTAGGTACCTCATGGGGCCTCCATCCACAAACTGTTCTTACAACATACAAATCTTTTCTCCGACCGGCACTCACTCATGGCCATACTGCATGGGTATCTGCCCCACCACAACTGTATCAGCGACTAGAAATCATTGAACGCCACGCTTTTCGACTAGCTTTTCGAATTCGCCTTCCGTCCCCTACCGCACGACTCTACGAGAGAATTACTTTTCCTACCATTCTTCAACATCTCGAACAAACCCGCTCCAAGTACATCACCAAAGGCATTCAATCAGGTAATCTCCTTATTCTTGACGCCATTCATATAGACATCCTGCTAGACGCACCTTCTCAATATCTTGATACTCCTCTTCAACGTCTTCTCACAATGTACTCCAATACCCTTGATGACAACGATCCTACTAAACAAGATTTTGCCATCTACCACCCTGACCATTTATCACGCCACATCTATCCATCTCTGCACTAGTACTCATCATTGTGGTTCCAGAGGCTCATCTGTGCTCATTAGTTCTGAGTTGCCACAGAACAGAAGCTAACCCTGCATTTGTCTATACTAACATCTTCCCTGTGTTTGTCTTGTCCAATTGCACTGCATTCATCTATCATCTCATATCCTAGCTCCAATTTCTCGCCGCTCATAGATACCTAAATGATGCCCTCCATATTTGAAGAGTACGATGTATGAAATGGATGTCCTGAATAAATGAATAAATAAAGAATATTAAAACCCAACTACATTAATGAATGCAAACAACAAAATAAAATGCAATAAAAAGTAATTAAATAAATAAATAAAAATAAATCACTTAGCCTTCACCTTCTCTCACCTATCCCTTAACTTTCCCTTCATGCCCTTCCCGAAGAAAGGGTGTACCCCTTGACCGGTTTAAGCTTGTAAAAAAATACAAAAAAAAATGCCTTCTACAGCCTACCCATCTCCGGATGGGAATGGAATTCTTAAAAAAAAATGGTGTTAAATCTTTGTATTTTAACCATGTATTGGTATAAAGGTTTTAGCGCTTAAGTGTCAATACGTTCCAAAATCGGGAGTAGATAATTAAAAGCGGCATGAAGAGAAATTTCGGGGGGCAATCCG
The DNA here is from genome assembly GCF_964235325.1 of Thermobia domestica. Lineage (NCBI taxonomy): Eukaryota > Metazoa > Arthropoda > Insecta > Zygentoma > Lepismatidae > Thermobia > Thermobia domestica. Next base: position 329,010,588 of record NC_137456.1, read on the forward strand.
CTGTGGTTTGCGGTAGATCCGATTACGTCTTGCACATTGGGAAATACGTGAAGGGATTTCAGCGGCTGGGTATCGGCTAAAGGCGGAGAAGCAGCGGGGTTATTTCGGATACTCCGGCGGCGGGACGAAGACGTAATTAGTGTAACCGAGCAGGTGGCCCGGCGGTGGCGTCCGCCAGCGGCCCGCTATTCGCACGTCGATGGGCCTACGGCGGCCCGCTGGTGGAATGCTTATGGGGGTGTTACTTAAACATTTGTTTCAACTGAGGATTAAGTTCATTATTCATCGTTACTGTGTTACATTATTGCTCGTGAAACTAATCTCTTACTTCTGAAACTAATCTGCAAAAAATTCTGTGTACCTGCGGTTAGTGGCAAATTTAGAATAATAGTTTTAAAGCATGTTTTCGTAAGAATATTTTTTCTTTCTTTTTAGAAATCCCGAAATTATTTTCGCGGAGGGAGGCTTGAAGTTTAATGCACACGAATCTCTTCCTAGTTACCTCCTTTTATTAAGGGGGTTCCCAGAAGTTTGTGGAGCTTCATCATTGTGATCTGCATTGAGGGTAAAGATCATAAGATATAGAGGTAAAAGTGGATCTGAAAAGGTAGGGGACTCATGACGTCACGCCGACCTCTCTGCCTATCTTTGCCTATTTTATTTTTTATTTTTTAGAAACTTTGGTGTGTAAAAGCACGCTTATTACGTAATTTTAAAACTTATCCGATTGCTGTAATTTTAAAGATGAAAGTTTGCTTTTAATTGTTACAACCTTATATAAATATGACATCAATCGCCAATCGGATACGTTTGCAAATTATATGGTGCCTATATTTTAACATCTTAAAATTCATATACGGGCAAAAAGCTCGTTCGTGGGACATTGTTTTATTTGTTTATATATTGTACGATCGGGGCCACAGTGGGAGGGCCCAGAGAATCCCTTTAACAATGAGTATTATAATAAATAATACGGATGAAGTAAAAAAAAAGTCAAGGTTAGAGTCCTGGGAACAATTTGTTGGCCACAGAGGGGTCCCGAAATCACTTTAAAAACGAGTATTGTTATAAGCGATACCAATGAAATAAAGAGGACAAGGGGAGGGTCTTGGAAACCATTCGGGGGCCACAGAAAGATCCTGGGAGTGTTCTCTTCCTCTATATACTATGGCAACGTTTTAATTTTATTACGTTACAATTTTAAGATTAAAAAATCTTTGGGTCGCCACAGCGGGAAGGTCCTGAACTCTACAGAACCCTTCTGAAGCCAGGGACGATGCTCATGCTGGCCACATGAACCACCAAAGATCATTATCCTATTCCTATTGTCATTCACACCTTTTAGAAAATAGTCACTTACTTTTAGCCATGTAGCAATTAACACTACATTACATTCTCTACCACGTTAACATGTCAAAACCGTTAGAACTACCAAATTTTAAAAGAGGGGGCTTTCTCTTTGATGTATAGAATACTACATGATCCTATTGATTTATTCCTTGACATCTTTGAAAATTATTTGATTGTGATGCAGTATGGCGTATATTTTATTTCAGATCTCACAATCGTTCTTACTGGAAGGAGTTAGAATATGTCACATTTTCCAGTATAGCTTTCATGAAAATGATTCGGTAATTTATTAAGACTATATATATATATATAAGGGCGAATCCAATGGGGGCTATAGCTCTCCCTTGGCCCTCAGGTATACATTGGATGAAATGGACTTCAATCCTGTTTTACACTGGATAAAGCTGGAAACTATGGTTTAGCCCCTCCCTTGATTATATCCTGGATCCGCCACTGTATATATTTGGTGACCCATTTTAACTTTTCCACGGAGAAATCTCGAAAACGGTTGAATATAAATGAATCCAACAAAAACTCAAATGTTAAATTCAATGGGACACATCAAATATTCTTGTCGCGGTGCCCCCAAGGTCCAAATTTAAAATTTTAAATGGAAACGTGCGTTGAGTGATAGCACATTCAATAGATCTTCAAACACTAAACAGAGATGTGCAAAAGATTTTTCGTGTCAGTCATTGTATTCAAAATGGTCGCCAAGACATGGTGCCTGTATCAGATAAATGTCCAGTACACTAATATGAAAATGGTTTTAGATAAATGAACAGAACAAAAAGCGAAACAGGAAAATATCATGGGGAACGTGGAATGATGTTGTCGCGGTGCTGCCCAGGGCCACACTTCATATGGGCCCAGGGCCTAACACTAATACAAAAACGGTTGGAGATAAATGAACAGAACTTAAAACGAAACCGGCAAATATCATGGGGCACGTCGAATGATGATGTCGCGGTGCTCCCAAGGTCCAACTTTAAAATTTTATGTGGAAACATGGGCCAAGTGATACCTCGTTCGATAGATTTTCAAACACTAAACAGTTTAGTGGCAAAAAATGTTCATATCTGTCACCGTTTCCGAAATGGTCGCCAAGACATAGTCCTTGTATCAGATAAAACGTCCAGTACACTAATATGAAAACGGTTGCAGAGAAATGAACAGAATAAAACTCGTATAGCCCTTTTAAATTCTTGCCTTTTTTTGGCGTTTTTCTTGAGTCTCAGATAAGCAGCGACAGTGTCATCCCCATTTACCCTAGGATCATGATTCATACCTCATTTTTCTCATAATGGAACAGCCTTTCAAACGGTACGACTTACATGCCCCTATTATGCAGCAAAAGGTAATTATGGGAGGAAAAATCTGGATTTTTTGCTCAAAAAAATTTCTCAAAGTTTGGGGCTCCCTGAGGCTCTACCGGGTCTGCGCACAAACCTCTAAAAATTTGGAAAACTACTACGTAGTGTACTAATTACTTGTGACAAATTCGAATTGCCTGTCTTGAATAGTAAGGGCGGAATTTTTTTTTACCTATGTTGAGAGAGCATCAAAAAACCGCCCAAAAATTCCCTAAAATACAACCTACAAATTTAAAAAAATTCTGACACGTCCCTAATGATCGTAAAATTATGGTTCATACGTCGTTTTGTTCAGAATGGAGTACCCTTTCAGATGGTATCATCCGCATGTCCTTCGGGTATCCTTAAGGAGAGAAAAAGTGAGGAAAATAGGGATTTTTGCTGAAAAAATTCCTCTTTCCCGGTTTGGAGCCCTTTGGTGCGGCCCTTGGTAAACATAGAGATCAGAAATCACTTTAAAAAATACTACGTAGTATACTAATTGCTTGTGCCAAATACGGATCTCCTATCTGCACCACTAAGGACGCGAAATATATTTTCCTCTTCTATATAACTTTCAAAAATTTCTTGAGACGTCCCTAATTATCGTAGGATCACGATTCATACACCATTCTCTTCAGAATGGAGCAGGCTTCCAGATTGTATTACCCTTATGTCCCTCGGACGTCTCTAAGGAGGAAAACATTGAGTAAAATAGGGATTTTTGCTGAAAAATCCCTTTTTTCCCGTTTTGAAGCCCTCTGGTGCATCCCTGGGTGAAAATAGAGATCTGGAAGTCACTTTAAAAATACTATTTAGTGTACTAATTACTTGTGCCAGATACCAATTTCCTATCTTCTGTACTAAGGGCGGGAAAAATATTTTCCTCTTATGCGAATATTCGCAGAATGTCCGAGAATACCCTATATAAATTTCAAAAATTTCTTGACACGTCCCTAATTATCGTAGGAATACGGTTCATACATCATTCTCTTCAGAATAGAGCATGCTTCCAGACTGTATTACACTCATATCCCTCGGGCGTCCTAAGGAGGGAAAATTGAGTAAAATATGAATTTTTTGCTGAAAAATCCACTTTCCCCGTTTTTGGTCCTTCTGGCGCGGCCCTGGGTTAACATAGAGATCTGGAAATCACTTTAAAATATTACTTATGGTACTAATTAATTGGGCCAAGTACCAATCTCTTATATTCAATACTAAGGGCGGGAAAATATTTTCCTCTTCTGCGAATATTTCCGAAATTTCCCAAAGATAATATACAAACTTCAAAAATTTCCTGACACGTCCCTAGCCGTTCTCTTTAGAGTAGGGTAGGCTTTTAGATGGTATCACCAGCATGTCCCTAGGACGTTCCTAAGGAGGTTACAAGTGAGGAAAATAGGGATTTTTGCAGAAAAAATCCCTTTTTTCCCATTTTGCGGACCTCTGGCGCGGCCCTGCGTTAACATAGAGATCTGGAAATCACTTTGAAAATATTATTTATGGTACTAATTACTTGTGCCAAATTAAATACCAATCTCCTATCTTCAACAGTAAGGGCGAGAAAATATTTTCCTCTTCAGAGAATATTTCCGAAATTTCCCAAAGATACTATACAAATTTCAAAAATTTCCTGACACGTCCCTAATTATCGTAGGATGATGATTCATACGTCGTTCTCTTCAAAATCTAGCAGGCTTTCAGAACGTATCACTCAAATGTCTCTATCATGTAGCCGAGGGGAGCAAGAATCGCGAAAGTGGGATTTGTGGTCGAAAAATTTCCCTTTTTTACCCTTTTGTCCCTATGAACCTCCCTTCTATGTTGACGAAGAGATCCGAAAAAATCTCATAAAAACTAATGGGTCCACTGATTGCTTACGAAAAATGTTAGGATTCTAGGATTAAAGAAAAGCTCACCAAAAGATGTTGAAGTTAGACCTCAGTAAAAAAAAGGAATTTGTAAATTGATGACGTCATACCCCTATGTTCTGACGCTCGGAAGCGTGTAGACCCTTTCAAGGCTTTCTTAAATTTAAAGAAAAATCGGAACTAAATAGCATTCTTAGTTCTCTTTTAATCGAATCTTTAAGACACTTCAATATCGGTCGAAAACGACCGAAAAAACTTAAAAGAGATAGGAAATCACCGGGAGTTGTTGTTCGGTTATTTATTTCAACCGTTTTGATATTATTTGTACTGGACGTTTTATTTGACACAGGCACCATGTCTTGGCGGCCATTTTGAATGCGGTGACTGATATGAGAAATCTTTTGCCACAACTCCTCTTAGTTTTTAAAGATGTATCGAACGAGATATCACTTGACCCCATGTTTCTATTGACAATTTTGAAGTTAGGCCCTAGGCCCTCCTGAAAGGCGGCCCTGGGATAACCGCGACATCATTCGACGTGCACTATGCCATTCTACTGTTTCACTTTTTGTTCTGTTCATTTATCTTCAACCTCTTTTTCATATTAGTAGTACTGGACGATTTGTTTGATACAAACATCATGTCTTGGTTACCATTTTGAATACAGTGACCGATATGAAAAATCTTTTGTCACAAGTCCATGTAGTGTTTGAAGATTATCGAATGAAGTTTCAATTTAAAACTTTAAAATTGGGCCCTTGGCCTTATGAAGGCCTGTCCTGATAGGCACCGGGACAACACCGTCCGATGTACCTCATTGCATTTCCTATTTGAGGTTTTATTTTGTTCAATTGTGTTTAACGGTTTTCGAGATATTTCCGTGGAATCCCTGATTATTAAAGTGTAATCCGAGACGCTACAAACCATTTAAACTTGAGTGGCAGAGCTAGTTATGTGACGTTGTCTCCATTTCAGGTAGATTTTCATTTTGACAGATGCGGGCTGTTATGAATAGATTCAGTTCTTTCGTTTCTCGTTAAGTACGTGATTGTAACGAAACCGAAATTTTTGCGTGGAAGTAAAATAATGTCCCATTTTGAACATTTATAAAATCAACAAAAAATCGAACAAAAGAAATCATGAAATTGATAATTTAATCAGAGCATGACTTTTTGTACATAGAAGTTGCATTATTTATTTTATAAATTATTTTCGGCAATAATTTCTTTTTCTTAAATTTACGATTGACTGATTCCCTTTAATAGAGAAAAATGATTTTATATATCAACTAATGAGCATAACTTGAGTGACAGAGCTAATTGTGTGACGTTATCTTCATTTCAGGTAGTTCTTCATTTTAACAGAAACAGGCTTTTTTAAAAATAGATATCTTAATGTGACATGATTAACGTTTGGCTTTTGAGTAAAAGAGTGCCTGATATTGACAATTTTAGCTCATCTCTCCTTTTAAGGCCATCTTATCCATCCATTATGACAGTTTGCAAACTGGTCAATAGTTTACATTTCACGTGTTGTTTAATAAATGCGACGTTTCGGACGGTGCGATCATTGACAGAGAAAACATGGAATATCTGATAATATTTATGTGTTAAAATTATCACAAATCTTGAAATAGAAGTTTGAAAATGAAATTATAAAGTTTAACGTCCCACGTTATGTCTATTAAGTTAAAAGAACCTGTTGATTAATGGATGTCAATTGTAATGGAAAAATTGATGGAATGAGAATGTGGGACAAAACGGAAGTATCCTGCGAAAATTCACTGACACATTGTTGTCCACCAGAAACTTACTTGGTGGGGGTTCGAACTAGAAACCCAGTGGTAAACCCTTGAATTATATATTATTATTCGTGCCATCGTGCCCCTACGAGAAGCTTCAATTATGTATTATTTTAAGTTATTATACAATTTTTGACATAAAGTTTCTATGGAATGACAAATTAACATTAATTATAATTTTTACTATGAACACAATAATTCGTTTAAATTAAGTTTTTGTCCAGACCAGGGTTGAATTCAGGGTGTAGCCCGGGGGAACCTCCCCCCTCCCCGAAGGAAATTCATTCCTCCCCGGAGAAACAAAAAATTTCAGTCACAAAATGTAGAAATTACTTCACCCAATTATTTGCTTTTCTTTCCGTGCACGTGCAGACGAAATCCGATCTCTCAATATACATATAAATGACGCAGACCCATTCTATATAAATAGTAAACTTGTAACATCTAAGATAGAATACCAAATAGCCAATAAAACTTGTATTTCTTAACGCTATGACCGAGTTTGACAGAACATGAAATTGTTAACTGTTGAAGAAAGGTTTGTATTTTAGTAGGTACTATACTCTCGCCCTATATTATATATTAGTAGGTAGCACTAGCACAGATTGAGATAGGAAAGGAAAGATAGGGAAGATCTTTCGTGTTCTGATTTGTGAAATGACACACAAGAATTAAACCACAGAACCTTTATTGGTAACCATAATTTTGTGCAAGTCAGGTGCAAGTGCAATATCGATCACAGAATACAAATTTCTACTACTCACAGCACTGTTGCCATAACATGTATTTTTGAAAAACCCAACTTACAATACCAACATATCCCCTCCTCAATGTTGCAATTTTGATTTTAACACAAATTCAACATTGTACAAAACTGTTTTATTTTTACGCCTTGGAGTGGTTTTGTTAACATATCAGCTATCATTACATCAGTTGGACAATATTGAAATTTTACCTCTTTTTTACATTCCAAATCACGAATAAAATGAAATTTTATCTCTATGTGCTTGGTTCTGGGATTTATTTTGTCACTACTTATTAGTTTTAGACAGCTTTGATTATCCTCATTAATTACAATTGGTTCACAAAAGCTTTCATGCAAATCACTCAACAGATTTTTAAGCCATTTTGCCTCCTGACAAGCTTCAGACATTGCAACATATTCTGCTTCAGTAGATGACAAGGTAACACATGACTGTTTACGACTTGCCCAACTAATAATACCTCCAGCATATTTAAAAATATAACCACTGCTTGATTTTCTGTCAGTTAAATCGCCTGCCCAATTTGCATCTACAAACCCTATTAGTTTGCTGTCACATTCTTTCTTATTACCCAACTGCAATTTGTAACATTTGGTCCCTTTCAAGTATCTGAGAATTCTTTTTACTTCAACCCAATCTGATTGAGAAGGATTATTAGTTTTTCTACTTAATATGGAAACACTGGCAGCAATATCTGGCCTACTATTATTGCTTATATACAGTAATGCGCCAATAGCCTTTTGATACAAACTTGCATCAACTTTACTTAATGATTCTACACATGAGACATTTCTAATGTAACCAGGATCTAATGGAAATTTTGACGTTTTTGCATTTTCTAGCCTAAATCTTTTTAGCACTTTATCGATGTAACTTTCTTGCGAAATGACAAAATATCCATCAACATTTCTGCTGATTTCGAGCCCTAAGTACCTGCTCAAATCGCCAAGACAATGAATCTGAAACTCTTTTGCAAGCAACTGCTGTGTTTCATCAATAATCCTATTATCGGTACAAGCTATAACTACATCATCAACATATATTAACACATACACATGAGTATTATTTACTTCCTTAGAATATAAACAAGGATCTGACTTTCCCCTCCTGAACCCATTATTTACAAGGAAATCATTTATCTTTTTATTCCAAGATCGAGCAGCCTGTTTAAGACCATAAATGCTCTTCTTCAACTTACATACAAGGTTTTCATTACCTGGTTGCTCAAAACCTTCAGGTTGTTTCATGTAAATTTCTTCTTGTAAGTCCCCATACAAAAAAGCTGTCTTTATGTCATAATGTTTCACTTCCATATTTCTTTTTCCTGCTACAGTAAGTAACACACGCAAAGTGGTTTGTTTAACAACCGGTGCAAAAACCTCATCATAGTCTTCCCCCAAGAGTTGATAAAACCCCTGCGCAACAAGTCTAGCCTTATACTGTGAACCTTTGCCGTCAGTATTTTCTTTTAATTTATAAACCCATTTGCTACCTAGTGCTGTCTTTCCTTCTGGTAATTTCACCAAATCCCAAGTTTGATTTTTGTGCATAGAACTAATTTCTTCCTTCATTGCCATCTTCCAGTTTTCTTTGTCCGGTCTACTCATAGCTTCCTGAAAGTTTCTTGGTTCTTGTGTCATTACCACCACCTTCTCTGCATACCTGGCAGGTAGTTTTCCTTTGGTTGAACGCGATGATCTTCTCACTGTCTCTGCTTCTAAATTGTTACCGGTAAAAATTTCATCTTGAGCTCTTTCTCCATGGTAGCTACGGGTACTTTCTGTGGTTTCCAGAGTTTCACATGCTTCACCGTTATTTAAACTTAACGGTATAAGGTCATCATCTTCGTCTTGTAATACTGCATCCTCTTTGGGAAGATTTTGTGTGTCTAAGACAGTACGATCTTCACAGGTTGGTACTTCATGCGATACATTCTCAACAAAATGACAGTCCCTACTTATCACTACTTTGTTTGTAGTGACATCTAGTAGCCTGTACCCTTTTGTGTTTTCTTCATACCCAACTAAAATTAGTTTTCTTGCCTTGACATCTAACTTTGATCTTTGCTGATTAGGGATCATCGCATATGCAATACATCCAAAAACCTTTATGTGTCCAAGATATGGTTTCTTGCCGTACCATTTTTCATATGGTGTCACCTCACACGCTCTAGTGGGAAGACGATTTTGAAGATAGTTTGCTGTTAGTACAGCTTCACCCCAAAATTTATTTTCTATGCCCGCATCAATTAGCATACACCGTGCCATTTCTGTAATGCTTCGATTCTTTCTTTCCGCTACACCATTCTGTTCGGGAGTGTACGGTACCGTTTTTTGGTGAATTATGCCCTTCTGCGTAAGAAATGCCCGTAAACTAGTCGATGTATATTCGCCGCCATTATCTGTACGAAGCACTTTTGGCCTCTTCTGAAAATAGTTTTCGGTGAATTGCACATATTCTTTCAACTTTTCTTCAACCTCACTTTTGTTTTTCAGTAAATAAATAACAGTATACCTACTACAATCATCAATAAATGTTAAAATATACCTGTTTCCCCTTGGAGTTGGTGTTTGCATAGGCCCACAAACATCAGAATGTACCAAATCTAAAATTTCTTTGGCCCTATAGCTGCTTTCCGTAAATGGCTTTCTTGTCATTTTCCCTTGTACACAAACATCACATATCTTTTTAGTACCACATTGCTTTAATACTACCCCACAAACTAAGTCATCTTTAACCATGTTTTCAAGTACCTTTGGACTTCTGTGTCCTAACCTACTATGCCACACATGAATACAATTGTTTATTTCTCCTTGAGTAATCTTTAAAGCTTGTGTATCATTACTGTAGTCTTGTTTACAAACATCTAGTTTGTACAAAGAACCGTTTTCTGTAGCACTAGCGATCATGCTGCCATTTTTCTTAATGACATTTATTCCCCGAAAAATATATATCAAAACCCTTTTTTGTTAGTTGATTCACAGATAAAAGACTACCATCTAATTCTGGCACATACAAAACATCCTTTACTACAACATTACATTTTCCATTTTTAGCAACTTCATTTTTGCACAGTAAAACACCTTCCCCAATACCCTTGGCTACTAACATTCGACCGTCTGCCAAGTAAATTTTACTTTCTGCATTATAGTTTAATGTTTTGAAAAATTGTTTATCATTTGTCATGTGACAAGTAGCAGCAGAATCTACATACCATTCACCTACATTTACTTCCCTTGCACTAGCCTTAAAACATACATATGCATCTTCACCTTCTTGTGTTTCTTGTGAACAATGCGTTTCTACAATCACTTCACTAGCACTTTGCACTTTATTTGCCCTTGAAAAATTTTTCTTTTTACTACCGGTAGCTTTAAATTTTGCACAATCACGTTTGAAATGACCTGGTTTTTTACACCAGAAACACACACTTTTCTCTTCTTTCCCTTGCACTTTCTTCTTTGAGTCCACCTTCATGGCACTTTCTTCATTCCTGTTGTGACCTTGCACTTCCTTTCGCCTCTTGTACTCGTCTATGAGCTTTCCTTTGACTAATTCTAGTGTTAGCTCGTTCTCCGGACGTGTTTCCAATGCTGTTATGAAAGTTTCATAGCTGTCCGGCAAACTGCATAATATCATCGCCACTACCAAATGATCGGCCAATGTCTCTCCTAGTCCGGTAAGCTGATCCACGATGTTTAACATACTATTAATATGTTTTTCCATGTCACCATTTTCTTCAAACTGCATACGACACAGTCTTTTCAGCAGAAACACCTTGTTTGTCAAAGTCGATTTTTCATGATATGACTTTAAGGCTTCCCAGTAGTCCTTTGCACTTTCCTGTCGCCGTAAATGAACTAACTGATTATCTTCAACTAGCACTCCGATCGTTGCCCTAGCTTTCCCATCCTTCTTGCACCATTCTGCATCAGGAGATTCCGGTTTCGGCTTTTGTACGACATCCCACAGTTCTTCTTTCATGAGAAACAACTGCATTTTATATTTCCAAACACTGTAATTGCTATTGTTTAACTTCGGAAACAAAATTTTTGCTGTGTCCGCCATCTCGTACAAGTTTTGCGCCAATGAGAAAAATAACGATCGATCCTAATGACTGCGAGACATCAAAATCACAAATACAATTTTAACAGTTTTAAACCACTTCATTCACATTTTTCTCGTCTTCACCGACATTTCACTGGGTTTAAATACTTATCTCTCTGGGGCCCATAACCACTGATCTGATTTGTGAAATGACACACAAGAATTAAACCACAGAACCTTTATTGTTAACCATAATTTTGTGCAAGTCAGGTGCAAGTGCAATATCGACCACAGAATACAAATTTCTACTACTCACAGCACTGTTGCCATAACATGTATTTTTGAAAAACCCAACTTACAATACCAACATATCCCCTCCTCAATGTTGCAATTTTGATTTTATCACAAATTCAACATTGTACAAAACTGTTTTATTTTTACTCCTTGGAGTGAACATCTAAGATAGAATACCAAATAACTCGAATACTTTGATGTACTTTTAGCTGATGATTTGAAAGAATGTAAGGTTATTTGTCTTGGTGAACACTGGCTAAATGATACACTTATTAAGGAGGTCAATTTTGAAAACTTTAATCTTATCACTAAATTCTCTCGTGTTTCACACGAACGTGGAGGTGTATGCATCTTTGTTCACAACAGTTTAAAAGCTTCTGAAATAGATATTACAAAATTTACCTGTGAATTTGACTTTGAAGCTGTAGCCATTAAATTACCAAGTGTTAACATTTGTATTATATGCATTTATAGGTCGCCATCCGGCATATTTACTGTTTTCTTAAAGAAACTGGAAAGTCTTTTGGACTTCATACGAAAAGACTTTGAAAAAATGATCATCTGTGGTGATATTAATGTAAATTGGATAGTGGAAACAAAAACGAAATCCGATCTACGAGATCTGCTGAATGTGTACAATCTCCAAGCGCTAGTGGATGTACCGACACGTCATAATAAAAGTGCGCTAGATCAGTTCATCATTAGTAAAACCCAATTTGCCTATAACTTTGAAGTATTTGATCCCGGTTTCTCTGATCATGATGCGATTATTTTAAAAATCACTTTAAGCAATACCACTGTTCTTAAGTCTAAAGTATACACAGTTACAAAGAGAATTTTCTCCAGTCATAATATGGAATATCTAAATTTCTTGCTTTCTCACGAGTCTTGGAATGGCATATATAATACGTCTAACACTGAATGTAAGTTTAAATACTTCTTTGAAACTTTCTTACATTACTTCAATATGGCGTTTCCAAAAGTTACTCGTAAAATCCGGACGTCGTCCACTAAATCGTGGTTAACTAAAGGCATTAAAATTTCTAAAAGTAACCTATTTAGATATAATAGATTACTCAAAATAAATACATCACTTCCTCACAGCTTTCGAAATTATATTTTTAAGTACAGGAAAATATACAGAAGAGTAATTAAAACAGCTAAATTACTATCAAATAGCTCCACAATACTTAATTCTACTAATAAAGCTAAAACTATGTGGAAAATCTTAAATGGTAGAACAAACAACAAAAAGAGCGACTTTGAGTATGTTAAAGTTGGGGACGAAATTATTAAAGAACCTAAGCGGATTGCAGATGTCTTCAATGATTATTTTCTAGATAGTGTACCATTTCCTGACCCCATACAAGCGAGTTATGACGACTCGATGAAATTTCCAATGCATTCACATACGATCTTTTTAATTCCAGCAACAGTAGAGGAGTTATGGAAAATATTGAGTAAGATGTCTAATTCGGGATCTTCAGGTTTTGATGAAGTTCCAGTGACTGTTATTAAATTTTGTTTTCCTTTCATTGTAAATCATCTCTGTTATTTAGTTAACCTATCTCTTGAGAAAGGATGTTTTCCATCAGTGTTAAAAGTGGCAAAAGTAATTCCTCTCCATAAAAAGGGGAGTATGCATGATGTAAGAAATTATCGCCCAGTCTCCATTCTTTCCACGTTTTCAAAAATTTTTGAATATGTGATGAAGTCACGACTCTGCAATTTTTTGAAGTCATGTAACTTACTATCACCATCACAACATGGCTTCCAAAATAAGAAAAGTATTGAAACAGCCTTGTTTGATTACATGTCCAATATAGCTCTTGAATTAAAAAACAGTAAATATGTTGTTGGCCTATTCATCGACTTATCCAAAGCTTTTGATACAATTGATCATCCTATTCTTTTAAGCAAGTTGTATGCTTATGGTATTAGAGGAGTAGCTCACAACTGGTTTCTCTCTTATTTATCCAGTAGGCAACAAGCGGTACAAATATCAAAATTAGCTGCAAATGGGTTTCAAACAACTTGTTCGTCTTTATCAACTATAGTCAGAGGTGTTCCTCAAGGTTCCATTTTGGGTCCTATTCTCTTCCTGATATATATAAATGACTTGTTAGAATTTATGCATCCAGCGAAATGTATTCTATATGCTGATGACATCAGTATGATAATATCAGGAAAATCAATAGACGAAGTTGAGAGGAAATCTGACATTTTTACGGACAAATTAGTAAAATGGCTAACAGCGAATAGGTTAATTATAAATCATGATAAATCGATTCTCTTACATTTTCATTTTCCAGGAAAACCGCGTATATCACCTAGAATAAAAATATCTTCTAACTTACTCCAATATTCTTGCATAACAAAGCTTTTAGGTGTAATCATAAGTGATGATCTTTCATGGTCTGCCCATATCTCCACTTTAAACAAGAAACTAAGTAGCGTGTGTTTTGCCTTATACAAACTTCAAGGTACTGTATCGAGAGAAGCACTTCTTAGCTTTTACTACGCCAAGTTTAATTCATTAATTAACTTCGGTATAATACACTGGGGATCGGCTGAAAATAGTTTAAGCACTTTCCGATTGCAAAAGAAAGCAATTAGGATAATTTTTGGGTTACCCACAAAATCGTCATGTAAAAAGGTTTTCAGAGAAGCAAAAATTTTAACACTCCCCAGCTTATACATCTATAAATCTATTCTTTTTACTGTGAAAAACAAGCATCTTTTTATCTTTAATAAAAATGTTCATAGCCATAATACAAGACAAGGTAGTGACATATTTGTGATGCATCAAAAATATGCTAATATAAGCAAAACCGTGTACATGAATTGTGTCAGATTGTATAATAAACTTCCTCTGTACTTGAAAAATATGACCAATGTTTCCATTCTTGGTAAGACTTTATATAATCTACTCACTGAAAAGTGCTATTACACAATTAAAGAATATTTAAATGACTCATTAACTGAAGAGTTGGAAACAAATACTTACCCGTGAGTACATGCCTGGTGGGGTACAAACAGTTACCTAATTATGTGGTTTTGTATTTTTAGAAAGATTGCATGATGTATACTTCTGGTACTTGACAATATTGTATGTTTTTTTTCTTTTCTTTTTGACAACTGTAATGCTTACATGAGAATTTCTCATGTTTTGTAAGCTAATGAAACAGGCTAATAAATGAATGAATGAAAAAAGCCAATAAAACTTGTATTTCTTAACGCTATGACCGAGTTTGACAGAACATGAAATTGTTAACTGTTGAAGAAAGGTTTGTATTTTAGTAGGTACTATACTCTCGCCCTATATTATATATTAGTAGGTAGCACTAGCACAGATTGAGATAGGAAAGGAAAGATAGGGAAGATCTTTCGATCATTCCATATTATATCTGATGTCAGCAGACTTCAGTTCTTGAAAATGTACAGTTCTTGCGTTATTTGAAATAGAGTGCCTAAATCCTATTTCCCGCATCGGAAGTAACAGACATAAATGTGATTTATGTTTGTTAAAGTAAACACAGCTTTCTTTAATTAAAAACAAGTCAGTTAAAGGGTGAGATTCAGAGGTCGTCATTTAGAGGGATCAGGGAGGAACAGTTATCCCTCCTGGGTTAGAGATTTATATAGAATTTATCAATATGATAGTAGTATATAAGTGGAAGATTGCTATTGAAGGTGATGAAGATCCTGCTTAGTGCCATGCCATGGGGGAGGGGCAAGCGGGGCGCCGAAGTAAGGGGCGCAAAATTCGTTAGGGAAAAAGAAAGGAAAACAAGGAAAGAAAAACAGAGGAGTGAAACACAGTACAAAATGAAAGGAAGAAAAGAATAAAAAGTGTTCAAAATCAAGGAAAAGCAGGGTTTACTTTTTAAGATTTTCTTACCTTTCGCGGCTGGTCTGTTGACCTCACTCATATATACGGGGGTGTCGTCGTATACTCTCGCGCCAAGCGCTGATTTTCTACGGCACGGCACTAATCCTAAGGTCCGTTACACAGTCAAGCGGAGCTCCGCGCTCTGCGCTACGCGTGTGTGCCTACACAGTCATCCGTAGCTACGCGCTACGCGTCACGTGATTACATACAAAATTCTCCTCAGTCAGTGTTGCGAGTCAACATGAGTAAGATCGAAAGGACAATACTGGCTTCTTATTATCTCTGTAAGATGAGAAAACGAACACAGAAAAATAGGCGGTTCCAAAGTCACCCCTTAGTTACTCAGAGAAGTTTGAAGGGAGTTTTTGTGACGGTGTGTGTAGGTTTGCGACAAAATAAGAAAAAGTTCTTCAATTATTTTCGCATGTCAGTCCGGTCGTTCGATGAATTAATTGGAAAAATTGCGAATCTCAGGATTTTTGTATTCTACGCAAGCGGGATCCCACAAACATGGTCTTAATTCAACTTCTGTAATAAGTCTTTCTGGATCAATCTCCATTTTGGTTTTGCTACTATGCACCTTGCTCTTTACATTTTAAAGGGAAGTTGCTGCTCCGCGCGCGGAGTTCCGCTTGACTATGTAAGCACCTATTTGCTCAATGGCCCTATCCGCCTCGCGGAGGACAGAACGCGGATAGAGCCACGTGGAGGCTGCTCCGCGTGATTATGTATGCATCCATAAGAAACAATAAATAATCTTGTCACGCGGGACTCCGCGTGCGGAGCTCTGCGTGACTGTGTAACGGACCTAAATAGCAGTTAAACTTTAGTGTAAAATATTTTTGTCAGTCTTTATTTAATGTTCTAGATAAAATTAAACGATTGTTTTTTTTTAAATTATAATCTCGCATTGAATATTTATCAGCAATTAGTCTCAATATTAGGTAAGATGTGCATGTGAATGGAATTGTTAAATATGCTGCTTTCTTGCAAAAATACAGTAAAACAACCCTTCCCACCGAGGAGTTGACATTCCCCCCGGTGAAAATGTCTGAATTCAACACTGGTCCAGACCCTTGGTGTTTTCCAATAACAATAAAATTTATTCTGACCACTAAAGAACATCACTAAGAAAGAGTTAAATGTCCAACGCTAAAAAGTGCTGTCATTGAAGACAATTCACCATTGTCTGTGAAAATAATCTATTACCATGGATCTTATAATCTCGTGATTCTAAAGGCCTGCATTTGGTATGGAACATATATAGGAAAGGAGTGTCTAATAATATGTGCTTGGTGTGGGTTTCTGTCACCACGGCATGGCGCTTCCTCAGGTTGCAGATTGAGGAGAAGGCCTCTAGATATAAAGGTTAGCTGCGAATTTACTGAATAAGCAGTCGCGGACAGACGACTACGAGTGGTCCTCCAGCTTGGGGGTTTGGATAAGGCTAACAACCTCATCCTGCAAAAAAAGACAATTGTTCAGAAATATTCACAAAAGACTCGGACAAGGACTGATAACTTGGCACGACCTCAGCAAAAGAAAATGAACATGAAATTTGGAACATGGAATATTATAAGTCTTTATAGGGCAGGCGCGTTAAAATCCGCAACGAGTGAGTTAGAAAAATACAGGATGGACCTAGTAGGACTTCGGAACCGGGTTTTTCGTTCACAAACGAATATTACCAGCAATTAAACGGGTTGAATTTGTTACTGACATACTTTCTTTTATTACTCTTAAGGGACTGTGGTGTGATATTATTGTTTCAAATGTACATGCACCAACTGAAGATAAGGATGACGATATAAAGGACAGTTTTTACGTAGAAGTAGAACGGATATTTGACCAACTCCCGCGATACCATATGGAAATTCTATTATTGGATTTCAATGCGAAGGTAGGACAAGAGGATATTTTCAAACCGATTATAGGGAACGAAAGTTTGCATAAGGAAAGTAATGACAAAGGTGTTAGACTCGTGAACTTTGCAACATCCAAAAACCTAATCATGAAGAGTACAAAATTTCCACATCGCGACGTTTATAAATACACTTGGACATCACCAGACGGAAAAACACATAATCAAATTGATCACGTTATAGTAGAAGAAGGCAATCTAGCATAATTGATGTCCTGTCGTTTAGAGGGGATGATTGTGACACTGATCACTACCTGGTTGCTGCGATCATACGAGAGAGATTATCGTTGAATAAAGGTAATATTCAATGTCCGAAAACGGAGGGATTTAATTTAAAGAAATTAGAAGAGAGCCAGGTAAGAGAGAAATACCAGATTGAAGTTTCGAATAGATTCTCGGTTCTAGAAGAGTCAGAGTGCACTAGTGTTGAGGGTACTTGGATTGAAATTAGAGATAACATTAAAATTTCAAAAAAAAAAAAAAAAAAAAGGATACGAGGATATACGTAGTAACAAACCATGGTTCGACCAGGAATGTATTAAACTAGCAGAGAAGAGAAAACAGGCAAAATTACGCTGCCTATAAAATCCGAATGATATAACTACACAAAATTTCGCAGACACAAGGCGGGAAACTTCCAAAACTTTTAGAAGAAAGAAAAGCTTTTTTTGAAAACTAAAATTAAAGAACTTGAAGATAATAGTAAAAATAAAAATATTCCGGACATGTATAAGGGGATCAGCGAATTTAAGAAAGGCTATCTACTTCGTGCTTATATATTAAAGAAATATGACGGTACAATTCCCACTGATACAAATAGCCTCTCAAATAGATGGAATGATTTCTTTGGAGATCTGCTTAACACGCAGCCAAAAACTAATGTGCGTGGAGAAAAGAGATACATACCGTAGAACCGTATATTCCAGAACTCAACCGAATAGAAGTAGAAACGGCTATAAAGAAATTAAAGAAACACAAATCTCCGGGTATAGATGTAATTCCGCCTGAGTTAATTTATGCTGGAGGTGAAAAATTGTGGAACAATATACACAAACTCATTCTCCTTATCTGGAACAAGGAAGAATTGCCACAACACTGGAAAGAATCAATCATTGTTCTAATTCACAAGAAGGGCGACAAAACTGACTAATAATTATGGAGGCATTTCTCCTGTCAGCATTCTATGAAATCCTTACAAATATTATATTAGCAAGATTGACGCCCTACGCAGATGAAATTATTGGAGATTATCAGTGCGGATTTAGACGAAATCGATCAAGTATCGACCAAATATTTACCATTCGCCAAACACTCGAAAAAAAATGGGAACACAATAAACCGGTACATCAACTATTTATTGATTTTAGAAAGGCGTACGACTCGGTTACGAGAGAAACATTATACAACGTTCTTACATAACTTGGAATACCGAGAAAGCTAATTAGATTAATAATTATATGTTTAAATGAATCCCAAAGTAAAGCCCGGGTAGGAAAATTTTTGTCCACTTGCTTTCACGTCGAAAATGGCCTGAAACATGGAGATGCGTTGTCGCCATTATTATTTAACTTCGTTCTGGAATACGCTATAAGGAAAATCAAAGATAGCAACCAAGGCCTAGAGCTGAACGGTATTCATCAGGTTATGGCATATGCTGATGATGTAAATTTAATAGGGGATGATAGGAGAACAATAGAAAGAAATGCAGAGATCTTATTAAACGCTTGCATGGACATGGGTTTAGAAGTAAATGCAGAGAAAACTAAATACATGAAAGTACTAAATAAAACTTTCGATAAAGTGGACACCTTTAAATATCTAGGATGAATAGTAACAGAGGAAAATCATATTCGCGAAGAAATTAAATGTCGACTAAAAGTACGGAAGTCGTGTTACTAGTCTGTTTAAAATCTCTTGTCGTCGCGAATTCTGTCGAAAAATTGGAAACTTAAAATATACAAAAACATAATCGTGCCTGTTTTTCTGTATGGTTGCGGAACATGGTCGCTTAGTCTGAGGGAAGAGCATAGACCGAAAGTATTTGAGAACAAGATCCTTAGACAAACATTGGAACCCAAGAGAACGGGAATGGGAAATGGTGGAAACCTCATGATGAGGAACTACATAATTTATACGGTTTACCCAACATTGTTTGGGTCGTCCAGTCTAGGAGGCTTAGGTGGGCAGGTCATGTAGCTAGAATGGAAGAAAGTACAAACACTTTCAAAGTCTTGACTGGAAGACGAATCGGAAAAACGACCATTAGACAGACCTAGGCGCAGATGGGAGGACAATATTAAATGGATCTCGCAGAGATAGGAATACAGAGTAGAAACTGGATCCAATTGACTAAGGATAGAAGTCAGTGAAGAGCTTTTGTGAACGCGGCATTGAACCTCCGGGTTCCATAGGCCATAGAGTTAGTTAGTTAGTTAGGGCCTTATGCATTATCGTTTTGACGTCTGATTAACGACATACTACGGGGTTGACTAGCGGATGGTTATCAAAATTGTATTCAGAGTCTCTGATTAGGACGTAATATTGGACGAAGTTAATCTCATGTGACTAATTAATCCAGATCAGTGACTAATCTTTTACCCACGGTTTAGCGTGCGATACAACATTTCGTATTTCGTAATTCATGTATTTTCGTTTTTACAGACTACGCATGCGCTCACCTACTTTTCCGTAGTTGCCACATTTATTTTACTCACCGATGCACTGGGGTTCTATAAGTTAGTCACACCCAAATCATCATTTTAGTTGTACTGAAAGTAGACTCTCAGTACCAAAAGGTGCACCTTCTTTCGTAAAGAGTTAGTATTCTTACTAACTAGACTGTGACTAACCTTCGATTAACGAATTCGCTCTGAATACAGCCCATAATGTCTAATATTAATATTTGCATTTTGAAATTATGCAAATTTTTGAAATAAAAGGTTGAAAAATTAGTATACTTATAATCAGGGCTAAAAATATATCTTGAAAGGTAGGGGGCGCATGACGTCACGCTGTACCCCGTGTCTATCTTCAGTGGCGGCGCTAGGCTCGTAATAGTAGGAGACAAGGGGAAGGCAAGAAAAAAGATTGGGGATGCTAGGTAACCACACTGTTTTGGTTTGACGATTATTATTATTAGTCTACTATCATTATTTAATTCTGAGGCTTCTTCCAATCCAATTTATTTATGATTGCACTGCTTTATGCTTGTGGGTAGTAAATGAGCATCGGCACGTTTCTGGACACACTTTAATGTAAGCGCAACACAGAAACATAAACTTACAAACAAATATTGAAAGAAGCATATTATACACATACAATAAAATGAATTGTAAATGTTAAAAGCACGTATGCCCAAAGTATATGTGCTTAAAACTGCAGTCATGTCCAAAATGATTGTCGCATGTCTATAAATATGTTATTGTACGAATACTATATAATTTGATAACGATTCCCTGTATTTCTTACAATGTTAGTATGTATATAATCGGCAAAGATATGTATGTGGTAAATTTCATGAGAAAAGAGCAGTAAATAAGAACAATATTACGCATAAATCTTTCTTCTTCATTTACCAACTTTTTGTTTTACTCATTCTAATATACGTATTTATAATTATTTTCCTGTGAAATTTACCACAAAATACATTTCCCAGTTATACACATAGTAACAGTATTAACTTTATTACACACATGTGGCTGCAATTTATCAATAGTTATCATTAGACGTACAGTAAGTACAAAGGGATTATAAAATGTTCAACGTAAAACATGGAAATACTCAGTGGTTAGCCATACTCAGAAGGGTTTATTTAATTAGAGATCAGAACCTGCATTAAACAATGCGTTAATGAATAAAAGAAGCTTCTATATCTATCAATATGTAAATGAAGAACGAAGCTTTCAGTGTCATATAGATTTCAGTGGCAAATTCTACAGCAGTAGCTCGTGATCAGGAGTTCACCGGTTGCAAGTAGGAAAATGAGGGGTCGAAGGAGGGGTAAGAAAAAATATTGGTGTGGTGGTAGCACCTCCTCGCCTTCTGTAGGGCCACCACTGTCAATTGCATTTTTTTATATGAAGTGGAACGTCGCCATACATATTTTTTCGGAGACTCCCCGCATTTTCGGAGACTGCTGCTTATTATGTGATTGTTGTTATAAAGTTTCTAGTAGATGACATATCAACACTTATTTTAGATACCCGGTAGATTAAGTATGTACACTTGCACTTGTGTATCGCAAAGTAATAGATATTAGTGTAGAACAAGTAACTTTCTCATGTCGACTAATAACGACTATATGAATAATTTTATTCAGATTGTGTGTTTCTTAAATATATATATTGAACTGGAATCACGGCGAGCAAGGGCGTCTACTTCTCTGTAACATTGGAGATGGGTCATTCGTATGTGTGTTTTGTTGCAGACAAGGGTCTAAGAAGGCTTTTATGAGGTTATTATGAGAAATTGAATTCAAGATATGTAAAATATTGTATATTCATTAAAATATATATTCATAAAACACATGGGACATTGGGAAGCCCAGGCCCCTCAGAATTGGCGTCCTTGACGGCGAGTCACGTTGAAATTTTATGCTAGAGACATTAAACGGCTTAATTGGGTTCTTAATGCAGTATTGTTTTTAAATTGTATTGAATGATGCATTAAGACTAATTCAAAAGAGTATAACGATTTCAATTTGTTATTGTTAACTTTAGGATCATTAACCAACTGATGGGTTTCCCGATATTAAGAAGAAATATTCATAAAACTGAAGGTCATCGGTTAAAAAAAAAAATAGTTGTGTAACACTAATTCATGCTGAGGCTCCTTCAGTGTCTGCAAATATTCTGCGTACAGTAACGCAACACACACAAAAAAGTAAAAAGTCATTGACTACTATCTCCATTATCGTAATATTCTATTTGCGTTTATGCAAACCGTTAGCGAAATTGTCCGTTGTCTTTCCAAATAATTTTTCATTGACGCCGAAAAAAATTATACTGTACAATTGAAGTTTAAATGGAGCATGATATTAATGAAAACATGTTTTTATTTTAGGCAACGTAACTGTTATCATAAATGTTTTGAATTGTATCGCAAGTACAGCGTTGCTATAACGCAAACAATTACTGAAAGTCTCCATTGCTATTACACAGTCTTCTATCGGGACCAAATAATTTATATCGTCCTGGCACCTTGCGTCTGTGTGAGTCTTTCTCTTGAAACTGAATGTCGTTCTCTGGTGTGATTAGTGATGGGTAAATTCCCGGGAAGATATTTTTCGGGAATATTCCCGGGAAGATTCCTAAAATGGGAATTTATCCGGGAATTTATGTTCAATCAGAGAGAAAATTTCATTCCATTACCATATTATGATTTCAAAAGTAAATTAATTTTTATATCACAGCATATTATTACTGTTGTCCACAGAGGATTCTTTAAAATGTATATTCTGAACGATACCATGTTACTTTATTAACACTTTGTATATTTAGAAAGTACGCATAAATGTATATTTATTTACAATATGTTCTATCAATTAAATGTGTGTTAAAAATTATATAGTAAATTACATAGTAACAGTTTAAATTTATATGTAAGCGGATTTGCTCAACTTGACTCTATTGCTGATATTATAAACACATTAAATTTATAAATGTTATAAACAAATTAGATTGGGTAAATGCTGGAAGATACATGTCTCACCAATTTATCAACATTTGCGCATGGTATTTATGTTAACATAATTTGCAAGATGCTTACTTATCTTTATATTTTAGTACCTAACATTGTCATACACGTTCTAGAAATTCCATACGTTAATTCACATGTAAAAGAAGTCCGAGTACTCCTTAAGAAATTCGAGTCAGAGAGAGGAGACAGACCGACGTCTATTGCTAATTGTAGTTCAGGGTTTACTAATAGTACTTCGTCTCTAATTCTACATAATTCTAAATTACTTTACAAAATAGTTCCTTTTCATCATTTGTAAATTAGCACTTTGCTAATTTTGGCTGTTCTTTAGCATTGGGGCCAGATTTGCACCTACTTTTTTGCGATATTCTATTTCGATGCGTTTCTTTTATGGTTTCATACGTTAAATTACGTTACCAACATTAAATTCAGACAGCGTTGCAGAGCGAGCGTTAGCAAATGAAGGTGGTTTAAAGCCCCGCATGGCACGTTGTTTTCTATTTCGTTACCAACAATTCATTTTCTTTTCTCACATAAATCACTTCTACTTACCTTTCCGTTTTGTATAAATCCCCTAGTGCTCTAAAAAAATGTGTTCGATACTTTCTTGACTACTTGTACATCACTATCAACTCATTTCTTCCGTAAATCATCCTAATTTTTGCTAGTTTTGGTTCCCCAATTCTAAAATATTACCTTACTTTTTAGTGCAAATGAAAATGGAACCTAAAAAATCATATTATTAGTTATATAAAGTATCGTTAAATAATTTAAAATTTTTTAACCTCCAAATTCTTTAAAACCTAGAATTAAATCATAATATATTAAAATAAAGTAATTAGTCATATTGTTCTTATAATTTGGAAGATAAAGTAAAGAAATGAAAATAAATTCCTTCCGGGGAATTTATAGGCCAGGGAAAAAACCCGGGAATATTCCTATTTTTAAATTTCTTCCCACCGGGAATATTCCCACTGCCCATCACTAGGTATGATGAGTTAAAATCTTTTATGCTACAGTTTATATTATCATACATACTATATTAAAAGCCGGGTTAAGTTTAGAGTTGCCCTTCCGCTTTTTATAAAAATTAGGAAAATTTACAGGAGAGATGAGGTAAGAAATGATTTCAAGTTCTTATCTGATGTTTGTGTGTGTAAGTTTGGCAATAAAGTTATGCTTACTACGAGAAAAGATTAGGAAGTGGGTACTACAACTACTACTGCTTATACAATGGATCTGTATAGTAAAACTGCATATTTTAATGTGTTTACTGATTTTTGGTGGTTGGAAACTGGAGGGACAACTCTACATTTAAGCGAAAACTCCTATTGTCAGTGCCGCTCCAGCTGGTATTCTCAAAAACAAAAATTACACTATTAATTTTACCAAAATGGATCAAAACTTCTTTAATTTCAAGCTAACTCGTTCCTACCCAAATCCTACTTGCCTCTATCATATTCTACTAGCAGGATTCTAGAACACAGGTCCCCCTTTCCATTTAGTTGTAATAAAGACCGAAAACAACGTGCCCTGCGGAGCTCTATCCCGCCTTCGCTCACGCTCGCTCGGCAATACTATTTGAAATTAATATTAAACTTTGGTACAGAAAAGAGCATTTATTCCGAACTGGGGCGTCCGCTTTCGCGACGTGTTTTCGCTGTTATCTCTTTTCCACACTTTCTGCAATTTGTTATTGGGTTTATTAATCCGTGCTCTTCACAACTTTTAAAAGATTTTGCTCGTTATCAACGTATTGCTTCACAAGTGTTAAAACTGTTGGTTCATTGCCCTTGTACATTCCCATGTTGATAACATAAATGCTCGTTTCTTTCCCACAATGCATCTGTTCAGTTACCTTGCGCCGAGTACTTCCCTCCGCTCGTCGTATAGTTCCATGTTTATAACCGCTTACAACAAATAAACAGATTTTTTGATACTCTTGTATATTATCAAGCACACAAACGATCAAATTATCCATATCTTTCCTGTAAATATAAAAAAAATTGCTGGAAGTGGACGCCCTACTTTGGAACTTAACCCCAGAAAGGAATCAACCTAGCTGCTAACCTATATAGGGAGGACCTGTGTTCTAGAACCTTTCCTATTCTACTCTATCCTAGTTTACTATACTTTTTTAAAGCAGTCCTACTTTTCGATTCGCAGGTGGGGCGTGTATTGTCAGGTTTTCCCAATTCCCCATATCAGCCATAGATAAAACGAGTTTTTATTTGTTGGTAGGATCTATATCTGGGACACCAATGTCTTAACCGGTAGTGATTTTAGAGGAAAAAGAAGAAAATATGCTAACTTGAGTTGGTATAATTTCTAAATTCACAATGTGCCAACGTGTATTT
The DNA here is from genome assembly GCF_964235325.1 of Thermobia domestica. Lineage (NCBI taxonomy): Eukaryota > Metazoa > Arthropoda > Insecta > Zygentoma > Lepismatidae > Thermobia > Thermobia domestica. The sequence continues at coordinate 329,035,934 of NC_137456.1, forward strand.
GTATATAAATGAAGTATATGTTTTACGCATAAATTTCTTATTTCATACAGTTTTTCTCATTGTAGCCTACATATTTTTTTCCGTGTCGTATGAGAAGATCCTACTTAACATTGATGAAACTCACAGGATCCACCAGAAATAATTGTTGAAACAAATAAATACTCTTACGACTTGCGTTTAAATATTCGGTCCAATAAAAGGAGATTGAATGCAAAATAGACAAATGAATCTGTGGTAAGTGGCTACCAAAGAGTATGAATGTTATGTACCTAAGTTACATAGTGCGAATCTGGTAGAGAACCGCCGAAGTTCGCTTGCACGTCCGTAGGACCATGGGCATCAAAATCACTGCATTTGCTTATAAGCGATAAAAGTGGTAAATCGCGACAAAGGCATTCCCATTTTTTTTTAACCTTGATATTTATTTGATGGAGGGCAGGATTTGCGTAGAATCATGAAGAGATTTATAATTTCGCTAATTTATATTAATGCTATGTTTGATTAGTTTCTATACATTTGGCCTCTTTCGTCTAAATGACCTTTCTTCTATATTAAAGCAGTTAGGTTTCTAAACCTAGATACGGAAAAATTATGTATCATACAGCACATGAAGGTTTGACGTTTCCTCTTTATTTTGTGTGTCTAATTTTGTATTGGAAGAATATGGCAATATCAAAAATGTCATTACGTATTGCATTAAATTCACAAAATATAATAGGTTAACGAGACATATATGCAACAAGGGATCACGTGCACTATACATATTGTATTTTGCTTATTTATAATAGTGTTTGAAAAAAATCAGCATTTCACCTCACTACATTGTAACGATTCATGATGTGAACCCTTTATAAAAAATGGGAAAATGTAAGCAAGTTTCTTTAGAGAAGTGGTGGTAGAATTGTTAGAATTCTAGAATTTTGCATAAATTTGTTTTCGTAAAATTAGGGCAGAAATTCTATATCTTCCAAAGTTTCCTCCAGCGGGTCCAATCCTTTGTACAATCAGTCGCTCGTAAATAATTTTCATAAGTTCCAAAGAAATAGCTTGCTGCTCGTAGTTTTGTTGTACAGTATGATAAAATTGACTAAGAGCATTGAAATGTTTGAAGTTGCTCTGTATCAAAAAGAACTTTCGTTAAATTTTTCTTTGAAATTTAAGGATATGACATCGTCAGAGATATTGTTTTGCCATTTTTCTCGTAAGACAATGTGAACGTCGCTATCGGGTAAAAATACCAAGAGAGCAGTAAGAATTATTGCGCATCGTGTACTATCCATTACATATAAATGGGCCCCTGATTTCGCGGGCTGCCCTGACGTTCACTCAAAACTTATATTGCGATACTTAAGACACACAAGTTTTCTTTGAACTGTGTTGTGAAAAAAAAAGAAAAAGGAATCGATGAAATAGTGCTTATTTTGTTGTACTCTTTTTGTAGATTAATGTTTATAGGACTATATATTGGATTGGAAACAATATCACGTTAAATAATTTTCTAACTACGATATGTAGACTGTAAGTTGGGAAAAGTTCAGTTTTCATTACTTGATACTTTTGTGTATTAAAAATAAATCTCTGACGTTCTGATCTGTTTTACCGTTGTAGATTGAGAAACGTGTAGAACACAGTTCGAAAATTTGGAATTGTAGTGTTCCAGATATGTGAAACTTTTAACGAAAAAGAATTTACTTGGTAGCAGGGTTGGCTGGTTTAAACCTTGGTTAAAACCAGCTGGTTGTTTCAAGAAAACCAGCTGGTTTAAACCAAAAAACGAAAAATGTCCGTAAAAGTGTAAGTATTCGTAAAATCTTGATGAACACACATTTCTGGGTTATCACGTTTCACTCCCCATATATTATTCGTACTATATTCAGACCTAAATTCCCCATTCTTTACTCAAAGAGATTATATTACTAAAACAACTTTTTTATGTAACTTTATGGATGTTTTTTTTTGTGATTTTTTATACTTTGTTATAATTTTTATGCAACCAAAGAAAAATTATAAACATTGTTTCATTTTAATAATGTTTACTATTGATGAAATACATCGAAATGCCGTACTTTTTTGGGAGGGGTTCATACAAAACCCACGAGAGGCAATTATTAAAAGAAGAAGAATTTTTGGTAACTATTTATGTATAAATAGGCCAGAGCTAAAGTGGACTCAAATAATTCGTATCTTTATTTACTTTTCGTACTGATATGCAAAGTAAGTCGTTATATTTCAACTTGGACTTATAAAAGTCGTAGTGAACTGACTTGGACTAAATTAGTTCTTCTGTACTCTGTAGTACTTTGAAATTGTCCATATGTAATTCTGTATAAAGGATCCACTTGTGCAATTGTTTATCTTTTTCTCCTTCTGTACTAATGACTCTTGACGATTATATTAACAAATATGTAAAAATCACTCAACGCATTTTTACCAGGAGTCCTTCGTGAGTGAATCGCCAGACATATCGAATTTGTGGCATATTAATCCCGGTTTCAAGTTCAAATGGAGGACAATTTCTCTTAGATGTAAGCCGAGGAGCTGTTTGGATTCCGCTTTAAGCTTGTGACCCCTTCCAACATTACCCGGTTGTTGCATACTAACACTAAAGCGCAACAAGATTACTTCTGTCCATATGTGATATAAATACATATTGCAAGTTATATTGTGACAGGACACGCTGCCCCATCAGCATTTGTGTACCCGTTGTTTTCGCAAGTTTTGCGTTTCGCTCACTTCGAGCGGTGTGACTGAGCGCTCTGCTCAGTAACCTTGTGAACACCACCAATGTTGTCTAAACTTCAATGGCAACATTGTCAACACATGATCATGAGCAGCAGTGTGAATCGACAGCAATTGGGCTGGTTGAAGGAGAATAATAAAAGAAGAATGCAATTATGAAGAATTATTTGTAAGTGAATAATAGAACAAGAATTGTTAAAGGACTTCTTTTGTTTTAACCTGCCGGTAAAGGTAAGAAAACTAAATGTGCTCGAAAAATAACAAGTAAGCCATATTCGTGAAGAAGCCAGCCACTGCCAGTAAACATCGCATGTCACGTACTAATGTTAACGAAAAGAATTAAAACGAACGATATGTGTATACGGATACGACACACTAAAGCATGCTTAGCATTCGTAACATTATAGAATTATTTTGATATTACCGTAAAAACATATGCGCATATAAAAGGTAAATTTACAATATTGATCATTATTTATGTAAGCCGATGTAATATTCATTTCAAATACCTCACTCATAACCTAATCTATTTTATTGGATACTGCATATCAGTGCTACAAAAAGTAAATATAAAGTTTCTTGCGCCAGTCAATATTAGTAGAGGTTGATAATTTGTATACACTGTAAAGGATCAGTAAATATAGAACGTCGTGCATATAATGAGCGCATAATAAGAACGCATAATAAGAACGCATTACTTTGCATTGAGTTCTTTTACTCTTAAGCTCAAGTTTGAAACATATATCCACAAAAAGCGCTTAGGCCTATATAATAGCGGAATATTACTTCAAATTATAGCTATAAAAATATCTAACAACCACAGTAGTGATATAACATCGTTAAATAACTGCATTATTTCTGAAAACTGTGCTAGCTAACATATTTATCTGTGAAGAATGTTTGAAATATCAGTAATAAGTTGAATTCAATTTAAAAAAAAGTTCGCCAGTCGTGACTATCAAGTGTCAATCAGTTAGTCACTTTGCATTCAAATTAGTATTTCACTAGTGAATCATCTGTTCAGGCAAAGACAGAACTGAAGATAGAAACAATTATACCAAGCGGCAAGTATAATATAATAGTTTAGTGCATCCGTAAAAAGGAAATAATTAAACATAATAAATGAATAATAAATACAAATGTAAATAAGAGATCAAACTTCTTTCTAGACATTTGAAATAACATAATTTGCTACTGTCGTCTGGACTTCCATTTATTCTGAAAAGACTTTTAGAAATATAGTAGAGAAACCTTATTGCATGTACTACTATTATTTTTGTTGTATATAGTATTTTGTATGTTTCCTTGTTTTATATATTTTATTTCTTTTGAGTACTTGTCAATCTCATTTTTATGTTGAACGAAATTAATAATTAAAATCAGTGATGTTATCAAATCATTATTAAAGCGACTGTTTACGCCAAAATATTGTTCGTTTGTGGTGAGCATTATCTGTTGTGTATATGAATACTATTTTGTGATAGAATGTGGTATTATAGAAACAAATATAGTAAATAAATACGTAGGGTTTTTAATAACAAGTTTACGCAAGTGTATTCTGAAACTTTTGAGTCTAGATTGCATCATCTCTCTACGTCCACACTACGTCTGACAACTTCGTGAATTACAACATTGTGATTATTTGTATTGAAGGCTCGAATGGTAAGTTGTCGATTACGACCGAAGAGTGTTGTAGTATTAATATTAGTATTCTTATTTGAGTTCACTATTTCTTGATACACTTTTTTTCGGAGCGTGCGCTCCTGCTACCGAGACTCCGGATAACGGGAGGTTATTAAAATTTTGTTTCATATTTTAATCACTAATAATCTCCACCGTTACCGTCACCGTTACAATAGAAACAAAAAAATCTGGTTTAAACCAAAAAAAAAGTTTAAACAAAAAAAAGTTTTTTTGTTTTTTTCAATACAAACCATGGTTTTTGCCAACACTGCTTGGTAGAGTATGTATTAAAATGAAAAGAAAAGTGTTTATCCCAACATTCTGTGCAGTGAGTGGAGAGTCATGTGGCAGCTTAGCCTTTGAATTCCCCGGCATTATATACGTAACTGGAATTGCAGCAACGCTGTACGGACCATCTGGTGCTGTTTTGTCGCATTAAGGAAGCTCGCAGCTGGAGCCTACATCATATGAATGTAATAGGAAAAAATGTAATGTCTCATGACCTTTTACATCAATCTTAATAACAATAGCAATGGATGAACTATCTCAATGAAACATCGAAATGAAACTTTGCATAGCACATCCAAAAATCTATTAATCTAATTACTTCATTCGTTTTCGCCACATGTTGACTTATCGCTGCTGCTATCTTTCTGAACATGTATTATTCACAATGGCTCCATTTGTACTTTAAGATCTATCAGTATCCACATTTTCGAGATTACAAACATGTTAAAGGTAAAAAAGAAATGTAGCCTTGGCAATCACGTTTTCACCCAAGTTGTTCTGCAATCAATTCCCCGGCCGAATGTACCAGATCAACATGGGTGTTATCTTTTCCTTCATTGAATGAGAACAATATGGAATGTGTAGGTGACGAGGGCTGTTTATGGTATATTGTAAATGAGGAAGTACTGATGATGTTTTCAACATTTCCCTACGGTTAGTATACGTCAAATAAGTACACACACACATATACTCACATCATACAGGGTGTCCGAGAACTCCTTCCCTGATTACAGAAATTGATAACTCAGGCTAGAAATAAGATAGAAATATGAAACTGGTGTTGAATTGTTTACAAACTATAAAAGTTTTGGTCACATCAGTACACTTCCACATGAGCACACTTGGTAGCACGTAGCACATCTAGGCGATATTCAATTTCCATCCACCGTGTCTGCTGAGGTTCTTGGTCGACCAGACCTCGGAAGGTCAGCAACCGACCCTGTGTTCTTGAACTTCTCATACCAGGCTTTAATGCTCTTGACATCAGGTGGAGTCCTCCCAAATGTTGTCTGGAACTGTCTCTGCACCGTGGTTGGTGATCGTGTCTCATGGTACCACAGGATACACTGTGCCTTCTCCTGGTTGGTTGGCATGGCTTCTTGGGCTTCTTACTTACGTACTACAAACCTAAAACAAACAAAATTGAGACTTGGTAAAACAGGACAAACCTAACACAGACAAAAACTTTTATAGTTTGTAAACAATTCAACACCAGTTTCATATTTCTATCTTATTTCTAGCCTGAGTTATTAATTTCTGTAATCAGGGAAGGACTTCTCGGACACCCTGTATGTGTTGATTGCAATAAAACGGGCAAACGTGCATTTATATTTTCTGGAGTATTTTTCGATTTTTCATTCAAAGATATGCCTATTTGTTCTTGAAGAAAGACACTTTAAGATCCTTTTATAAGTGTTTCTTTTTTTTAAAGATTTTAATAATACACCGCAGCAATTCAGAGATAATGATGTCTCAACTTTCACTGACTAACATTAAAATTACTAAGTATTGAGTAATGAAATTTTCAGGACTTAAAGTTAATAGATGGACCTACATATCGCGTACGAGAAATTATTTTACGATTTCTTTTCCGATATATAGTCGTATGAACATTAACCAACCAAAAGAGTGCAATAACATAAGCACTCTTTCATTAATTCCTATTTTTCTCAGTTCTCAGTACAAAGAAAAGTTTCATATCTTAAGTATTGAAATAACGACATTTTAACAATAACTAACGAGATACGACAATGCAATATAAATTTCGAATGATCATCAGGTTAGCATTACGAAGTGAAGGGCGTATCTTTATGAAATGGATAGTAGTAACTAAATTACGGTATCGGAAATCTTGAGTATAATACAAGATTGCTAACTTCGTGCAAGTATTAAGGAAAATATAAAATAAATTTTGAATTGGAACATGTCGCTATCTCCGTATGTTCCGTCGCTTCTTATATATACGTGGTTAACACTCAGTGTTAATATGAGCTCCTCCGTGGTTAAGCGGTTAGCGTACGCACCTTTGGCGTGGGGGACCCGGGTTTAATTTCTGGCCTGAGCTCATTTGGCTTTGATTCCACGTTAATCAGTGGGTCCACGTCTCATAAAGCTTCGATGCTAAAAGGGACGTTAAACTCAAAATCAACTCAACTTAGTGTGTTAATATCATTCGAGTAATGAACTGTGGCAGTTGTGAGATCAGAAGACCCTGACAGTGTAAGAAATACTGCTGAAACTCTGGTAAGCCTAGTTGATTCCTATTGGAAAAATCCTTCCGGGCGATTTCGTTTTTCCTGGAAGAGGCATTCACTATCGTAGAACTAACTCCTTCGGCGGTTTAGGAGAATGTTGTTTCACTACTATTATATAAAGTACCAAAAGGCGCACACGGCTCAAACCAGTATTTATAAAACATGGGGAAAATACTATACAGTTGTTTGTATGGTAGAAAAAATTGCTTTTTCTATCTATATAAGAGAGATATCTGTTTAAATCTGAAGGAACCTTTTAATGTGAACAGGCATTTATTTTAGTAAAATAAAATTGTTTAAAGTTTTGGTTAAGTAAAAATATAACACATTTCTCTCACCTTTATATCTCACTTTAATTTACAAAAGAATTCGGACTTGTAGTTAGCATATATGCCAATAAGGCTCTTCGGTGTTAAGATCTTGTGATGTGGATCTTGATGTTTAAATATCGAAGAACTGAATTACATCGAAAATAAAAATGACATTGTTTTACGAAATGCTTCAGTTCTCTAAAATATACCGTATACCTATGCTCTTAGTACTTTTTTCTTTCGTTAATTTAAGGTAGTTGTACGCTAGACGAGAATGAGATTGTTATAGGCCCAATTACATCTCTATTTAATATCTCTCTAGATGCTCTTTAGATAAGCCTGTACGCCTTATGTGCGAAAGATTGGTTTATTTCTAGTAAGAACATTTGCTGTTAGGATCCAGCATTAACCAGTAGGTCGATGTTTCACATAACTTTGCTACCAAAATTTGCACTAAACACCAATACGCCTAATTATCCGATAAATACCATAAGTTGCTGTATAGAAAATAATCCAATTACAATTAAATTTTCGAAATCGAAAATACCAAAATATTAAAGGAAATTAGAGCACGCAATAACGACGCAAATTAAGTTTAAATAGAAATTGCTAGAGCTAAATGTATTTGATTAAGGATGAGAGGCTGGAGACAAGTAGATCTGTCTTTAAGATATTATAATACGTCTTGAAAATGTAAACCATTTCTAAGTAAAATTTGTATAGCATTGTTTTTCATATTTTATTTAAGAAATATAAGCTAGGTATGTAGCACAGTTTCCTGTCTTCAGGCAATACTGATCGTACGTAGAGAATTCATTACTTTAAGAAAAAGAGAGAAAGAAGGCAATAATCGTACTTAGATAAAATGTATTTACGTATAATAAGAAAGATTATTTATATATATAACATAAACTATTTATTAAATATAGGTAGTTTTTGTTAAATATAGTTAGTTATCAGGAAAATAGGTTAGTTTTCGATTTATCAAGAGAGAAAAGAAAGAAAAATCGGATATTAATTGCTTTTCAGTAGTTCGTTGTGCTTCTGTATTTTTGGTATTTAGATCTATCGTTATTATTTTATTAGTAACAACATTTCAAAAATTTTAAGATACTTGTTCCAGTACCTTTTATATCCCTAGTCTGATACCAAACCATACCACCCACAAATCAATTTCATATGAACTGGCATTTATTTTGGTGTTTCCCCCAGCTTCGTGATAAATAAAACGAATATTTTTCTTATTCCTTTCAGATTTGTGTTTTTTCCTTGAACATTGAATGCTGAAGATTTCAAATCTCAAACTTGAACAATTTTTTGTATTAACGAAACAGCTTCTCATTATTTCAACGTTGTAATAAAATTGAAATGGAAACAAACAACGTTCCTATTAAAGCTGAAGTGGAAACGGAAATCGTGTTATCTCAAGAATGTAATTATGAACTTTGTAGTAGCAGCTCTGACGATCATAAAGATCCTCTTGCAATACGCTTGGAATGCAAGGAACGAGAAAGTACAACGGAGGGAGAGAATTTCGCTCCAGAAAGTAATGAGGATAAAACAATATCAGATTGGAAACTAACATCTAAAGCAATGTGTTTGATCAAGCGTTTGTCAACAGTTGAGGTACCTGTAAATTCCAATAGTTTTCACAGTAACATCAAGCCAAATTCCTCCGATTTAACAGACAGCACAGAAGAGTCAAGCAATCAGATATCTTCCAATATTGGATATAAGAATGATCCCGAAGGGGACGTTCAAGAGAATGATAAGCAATACGCAGGTGTCAATGCTCAGGTTGTCAGGTACGTTTAGATGTGTCTATTTAATAAGAGTTATATTTTGTATATTTATTTTTTCAACTTGCAATACTTCGTTAACTATTCTTTCGTTTAGTTTTAACTGAGTAAATGGAATCGCAAACTTGAATAAATAAATAAAAAAAGAGAGAGAAAAAAAAAACAAACGCATCCTAATGTTTAGCTTATAAGTTCAAGTGAGCAATACTTGATCCGTAACGAAATGTCATCAAGTTCAAACTTTAGGTTTTCTTGCTTCATTTTTTAATAATGACTAGTCACATCATAGTTTATGAGAAGCATTGCAAACGATGCCTTATAATCGTTAAATGAGTTGGCAGGCAAGTACTTTTTTATACTTGTATGTGCTGTGGCCTCTTTATTAAATAATAAGGTATTAATTTTTTGAATGATTGGCAATATGCAGTTGATTAACTCAAACTATCTTCGTGTGGTGGTTTGAATTGTATTTTAAGGAACATTTGTTGTTCTACTGTTACTGTGAATGAAGGGAACGTTTGAGTGATTAACCATAGGGATTCACACTTTAATAAACAACAAAATGTCAGCGTTCTCTGTGTTCTCTACATTTCACCACGTCAAATTCAATTCAAGTTGCGTGTAACTAAATAACACATAGAAGAAATGACAAGATATGTATGCTCTTTCTCAGCAAATGTTGCTTGGACCTCGATGAGAGAAAGTGACGGTGGATTACAGTGGTTGCAAAGAGTGTTAAGTCATAGTAATACACGGAGGGTTGAAGTAGATACGGACTTACTAGACCGTGGATGTGACACGGATGAGGTTTCTATTGAACCATGCCGTCTCGAATATATACATCACTTAAATAATCCAGAGCCCTTTATGCTATTTAAATTTACGTATTGGCTTAAAAGTGTAGAGTAACTGCTAGATGGATTTCTAGATAAATTGCGCACAAAATCAAATTAATAATTTAGTTGACTAAAGTTTTTTTTAATTAGCACAGTGCTTTGTTTAAATATTCGTTTCTCAATTTATTTTGAACCAAACTTACGAATTTGGTTTATTCTTTAACACTAAATCTAAAATATATTTGATGGTTTTCAGCTTTTTTTGGTTTCACTGGTATTAAAATATTAAAGTAGACAATAGTTACACGATACTAATCTTACACGTCCCAGGCGTGAGTAGTAATGCTTACTTTTAAATTTGTCATCGATATTTCAGGTACAAACGTCGAACTCCTTTTATTGGGTATTTTTGGCTAATCTCGAGTGTTTGGTTTTTGTCATTTTATTGATGGCACTTCGTTGAATTTACTACTAACTAATTAAACGTGGAGCTAGCACGAAACTTCTCACGTAATAGATATAAATATTATTTCTAATTCAGCAGTAAGCGGAGAAACGAAAGTAAAAAAAAAAAAAAAAAAACGGGACAGGATGCTTTGAAAAAATTATTAATTGGACAGGATGCAGATATGTGGTGATCTTTGTCCCCATTTCCGCAAAAAAAAAAAAAAAAAAAAAAAAAATAAAGTTATATGTCTAGATTGTATAACTGTATGCGTAAATTGTTGTTGGTCTAAACAGTAACAGGTAATACAAGATAATTGGTAGCATCTTTAAGTAAGAGATGCACCGACTTCTCACTATTTTGACGAAAATTTATTTTTCACAAATGTACGAGTGTTTGAAACCAATGACTTGTTTACATTTTCGCTTCGGTTTTACCTTTAACCTTGAATTATAGTTTTACCCCACGCCAAATTGTGCTTCTTTGCATTACTATAGTCTTTATTTCGTGTAAATATCTTTTCGGAAAGACCATTCATTCAGTTCTAGCATTTGTTTCAGTTCATCTGGTATTGTCTAGATTTTTGTCCCATTCTCGTATTTCTTTTCCGACATCAGACAAAAATTCAAGACTCATACAACCCACAGAGAAATAAAGTCAGCTAATTTTTAGTGTAATACGAGCTATTAGTTTTCGGTGGATAAAAATCCTAACAAAAAAAGTGTGAAGAGAATGCTAGAAGTTGTAATACCAGAAACACATCTTTAATAAGGAGGGCAATTTCTATTTACGTAATAGGAGCGATAACTAGTTACGGTAGTCGTAGCTATACACAATAACTAGTATACGTATCTGGTAAAAAAAGAATCTATATATTGATATTCCTTTCAATTCGTTTTAGCAACTGTATTAATAAATTAGTGAAGTTAGTTTGTTATCATAAGCACCTATGTCTATATTTATCGGATAATTTCTTAATTAAGATTTTTCTTCTAATGATTTCCTTTTTTGTGTTGGTTATCGATGATTTTACTATTTATGTGTCTAAAAATAAACATACTAGTTCAGCATTTCTGGTATACATAAAAAATATATTTTAGAAATGCATTGTTTTAGAAATGGGTTTGTACTGCGGTTTATTTTGTACTACAGATTTGTGTACACCAAATTCCATACAAGATAGATTCATTGATTTTTAACGGAGTAGATTCCCAATATTCTTGTTTGCTAGTGCCATTTTCTGGAAAAAAACACTTTCAAATGTCATCATGCACCATTTTTCCGTTATTTTATTTATAGTTTTAAGTAGCACTTTTGAAATGCTTTTTCCAATTAATAAAACGTAACTATGGACGAATTATCCTAGGATATCTTTGACTTCTTTTCTAATGTCAGACTCTTTCTATTTCTCTGTCTTATTAACCCACATTTTTCCGAATTAATTTTTGTGGCGAATTTTCTTGGTATTTTTACGGAGTACTCTGTGATGAGGAATAATCACAAAATTCTTGAAATAAATTATCTGCATCCTACGTGTACACTTTTCGGAGGGTGGGTCGAAAATGACACATCGCAAATATCGTTCTTAGTCACAGGTGTCGTTTTCGACCCATTGAGAACATGTGGTAAAGTTTTCAATACGTTGTTCTTCCGAATAAATTTGTTAGTCAGTATCAACTGGAATAAGTGTTTACATTAATTCAAATTTATTAATTTAGTTATTACATTTTCGTCAGAGACATGTTGTTTTGATAGATCTACAATGTTTGAACAGTTTATAGAGCATTGTTCTCAAATTTCTTCTAAGAAACATTTAGATAATAACTGTATGATTTATATATACGTGAAAATACATTTTACACCATTTTGTATCTACACTAGCGCACCAATGATGGATATTTATGGCTGAGAGTGAAACGCGTCGAAACATTTGTCATGCAGAAATATTTTGCATTTAACATTGTTTCATTTTTGCAAATCTTCAGATCCTGCTTAAACTTGAAACCATTACTTTATGATCTATGTTGTTATACCTGAGAATGGTATCTGAAGATTTAGAAGTTGCAACATCCACTTCAGGCCCAGGCTTTAAATTCCAAAATTTCCTTAAAATTACCTTGCAAATGCTTATGTGCTATTGTGGAGGGTCACCAGTATATCCAGCCTTCCTTCCAAGTATACAACAGTTTACGGTAACAACCTTTAGCATCCAGACTATGAACGGGAAATACCACTTCATTTCATGACTGAAAGAGCGATAGAGCTGCAGGTTTGGTCCAGTTTGTCCGCTCTACACATGTTTGCATTATAGTCGGAAACCAGTGCTGACATTTGCACCAGGATCCGCTTACCAGACGAAGGAGAACGGATTGATGTTGTCTTCAGTGGTTGGGCACCGTGGTAGAAATAATTGACTTCGTCCCGTCGTTGCAAAATTCTTGTGTGAATTGTAGCTGTTGCTAGGTGTGTATGTGGCCGTAGGCGTGTGATGGGTACCTTTATTTAACACAGTGATAGACTCCGCTCACTATTAGAGTCCCAAACTTCCAACGGGAATTGGATTTTATGCCAAACTAGGTTGAATTTGGCCTTGGTTTCCACGTGTATATATCATAGCGTATGATCAGTATGTTGAAGAATTCATAATACTCAGACTCCGTAGAATTTGGCCTTGAGTTTCCGTATGAAATTGATTTGTTGTTAAGGGGATATAGCATTTAATGACTATTTTTGACGGAAGTATTGAGACACATGATGTGTGTGTGTGAGGTCGTATGTTTCATGTAGTAGAATCACGTGATGAAAAGTAGGGATTGTGAGTAGGATGATGATGTAAACGGAACGCAGAACGTACACGTATGTGTATGTGTATATCATTCCGTTAGCAGCTGTTCTGAAGGAAGAAAAATCGAATTAAAGATGACATGGTCGATGAATATATTAGGTAAGCTTACTACGCAATCATTGGATCCCTTTAAAAAGATGCGTGATTTAGAGATTTGCGTACCATTTCGTATTGTAGACTTTGAGGTAATTACAGTGATTAATGGAAGGAAGGCATGTGCCACATTTCAAGGAGGACAAAACAGTAATTTTACCAGGACGTTGTACTGGAAAATTAGAAGAAGATAATGGTGCATTATTATCATATTTGCAAAGTGGAAAAATGTGTTTAACATGTAAAGGAATGAAGATTAATTTATCTGGACGTTCCATTCACGATCTTGTATTTACTGAGATTGTATCTTGTTCGTAAATATATGGGACGTGTACAAACAAGACGAAGCATGATTTTTCCACTTCTTCTTCCTTACCGTTCGTACGTGCAAGGATATCCGTATGCATAATGACATTATTCTGTGCATCACTACTGGAATGAAAGGTCTATGAATACTTGTCTACTAACTATGTATACTAAGAACGAGTACTTACTAAATGGTACTTTTCATTGGTACTGGAACATGGTCTTAATTCAATAGAAAACAAATTAATTTGTATTGGATTGGATAGTGACACATTTGAATCAGTGATTCATACCGATTGAGGAATTGTGTTTGGAGCAAAGTTAAATTTGGCAGAATGTTTGAATCTATAAATTTGACACTGTTTGTTTCCGTTTATTTCAACTTTCAAGTGGAAATTACATTAATAAAATCTCTTGGACAGAATAAAAAACTGGTGTTGCGAAAAGTATTGGGTGTAAAATTAGTGATGTTACAGAAGAAAGGAAAGCTTCATGCTCCTCGAAACAGTGTATAATTGAATTCAAGTGATTGGCTTTACTTCTTGGAAATTTTACCGTGAATTGTGCATGCTCTGAAAAACAGTAAAGCTTGCAGTGTTGTGCTACGTGAATATTTTCACTTGTGTACAGATGCTGTTCGTAATCATGAAGAATCGCAGTGTCTTACGTGTAGAAAACTTTCTAGAATTTATACATGTGTGGACGTAGAGAGTATTATAAATGGAATGAACGTCACTTTTCCAAGAGTGTCTCTTCATAATAATAATAAGGAAGGTGATATAAACATGGATGGTGAAAGATTAAAATTGGAAACGAAAGTATTTGGCAAACAAAAACTCATAGACTCACTAACGCGTGAATTATTTGACAGTGCACAAACACAGTCATGGTGGGGGAAACCGATACACAACGTTTGCATTGTATGGATGAGGTGGGCTTCTGTTAAGGAAGAAGGAAATTATTTTTTCACTTATAGTGAGCAGTGTATTTATAAATTTAGTGCATTTAATTTTTAAAGATATAGCGAAACTAAAATGCTTTATTTACAAATAAATTTGTGCTTTCTGTTCGTTTAATGCACTTAAATTTTAGATAAATTTTTATTACTTCAGTAACATTTTACGTTATATGAAAAGAAAATCTTGTAATATTTTCGTTGTGTACTATGAATATTATTTATAATAGTGAATTCACATATTTGAATGTTTTTAAATAAAAGAAAAATTTTCGTATTTGATTTTATTATTATAGAAATCTTTCTAAACTATAATACAATATTTTTTTATTTAAAAAAAATAAAAAATAATTAATATTAAGTTAAAAACAAAATCCTATTATCTTATTACTACTACAAGTATAATATTGAATTCATATACTTCTTTTGATGTACAAAAAAGATTCATTCCGTAGGGTTCAAAGATTCGTTCATTCATTTCATTATTAGTAATTGTATGGTTGTCATTGAATTTTAAAAAAAGTTCTTGATTCTTTTTTTGCATAGTATAGAATCCCTTAATTCAATGAATTTTTTGGGAAAAGTACAAAATACGTTTTTGATATATATACTTAATTACTTAATTGATCATAAAAACATTTATTACTAAATTGAAAAAAACGTAAAACTTTATAAAAAAAAACAAGAGCTGACATACTACTTATTGAATAATAGTATTTACAAAAGAGAGAAGAAAAATTATGGTAAGTACATCTTCTTTGAAAAAAGTTTTTTTAAACTCAGTTGTTAAATATCATACAGTTCTTGAAAAAAGAATTAATGTTCACTGTAGGTATTACTTCATTTTCATATGAAACTGTCATTTAACAATTTTCTAATTTTCACTATAGGTGTTCCTTCATTTTCTGGTTGAATCTGTCACTGAGTATTATTATTTATATGTTGTAACTTCATTATTTTCTGAAAAAAAAAAATGATTATGTCGATCACGATGTTCTTATTAAATCTGCCTAGAATTCATACTTAGAATGATGTTGACCATACACACGATGTCGTTCCTTTCATTTTTGATATGAAAAATTTGAAAAGTAATTCAGAATTTTTCTATAATAAGAAAGAAATGATGAAATGATAATACAAGAACAAATGAATACCTATAATAATAGACAGAACAATTGGAGATTATTTCTTTATGGTTTTGATGAGAATGTATGATGAAAATCGTTTGAGGACTTTCCTTTAGCCTTGAAACAGAAAAAAATTATAAATAGTGTCCACATAGGGACGATTTCACATTTTGAATTTTATTATTGGTGAATTTATTATAAAGAGAAATTCTACGCAGAAATTGAATGTGTTGAATTACAGAGGGAGGAAGTCGAAATATAGCGAAGTATTCTGCATGTCTTTGGTATTCTATTGTGGGTGACATCATATATAAAAATACATACGTCTATATATATGAAGTGGTACTTAAAAATAATGATAATAATAATAATAATAACGTACTTTTGAAAATATATGATTATGTTCCTCTGGTGATCCACTTCTAAGAGGGATTGAAATTTTCCATATGTGCTGCATGGGACACATTCTGGTAGAGGGTTCTTAAATTAACTTCGAAACAAACGAACACATCCGTGTCTAATAAAGTTCCAGTGCTGCAGAGCCTTGGCTGCTTCATCTTGCATAATGTCGAAAACAAAGATAGTGTATCCTTGAGCAAAGTCAAGGCAAAGAATGTTGTTACCATAGATTAAAAAGTAAATACCTGACCCACAAAATAAGGTTTGATATGAAGAAATATATGGCTTTTCTTCAAAATTTGGTTGTAAAGGTTTTCCATCAGTATGTAATGATAAGAAATTAATGTCAAAATATTTTGGGGTAGACGGATTGGAAGTTATCGTTCCTGTATAGGCATCATTTTCAGTAAACGCCAAAATCGCTCGAGTTGGTAATACTTCCATGAATAAAGTTTGTGTTGCTTTTGATTGAAGACCATTTGGAATAACGAATGAATTCATTTGAGTTCTTTTGAAAGGATATTTCTGTTTATGTTGATTATCGAAGCTTGTTTTGTGTTAGTTTTATTGTAGGACTAACAGCAACCTTTAAAATATGTGAAGCATGAACTAAAATATTTACTTTAGCCTCAACAGAGAAATAGTTAGCGATGAGACAAAAATTTGGCTTAGCAGGAATTAATTTGATGCGTAGTTCTCCTTGGATTAAAAATGTATTCTGATTAAAAGTATCACAATGAAGATGTCCAAGCATGTCGAATTTTGCACTGTTTTTGCTAATCTATAACGCTGTTGAAATCCCTTACAAACACTAGTTTTTGCATCCATATGTCCAGTAGTATCTTGAAACCATAATGGACATTGAAAATGAGTGTTTTAGCATAATCATCATAATTTAACTTTTTTCTTACGGATGATCGATAGAAATGATTATGACATAGAAATGCAATCATTTTTTTACTTATTTAAATACCTCACTGAACATAAAATTTAACGTACATTAATAGAAGTCAGACCCATACCGTTTCTCGAAATTATCCGTCTGGCTTAACGATTTGAGCTTCAATATAAAGAGTGTGTGTGGAATATCTATGTATTCATCACTTGTTCCTGGTATGACGTGTTTTCAGCTAGTGAACTGATTGCTTTATTTGTAACAATATGATTTTCTAGTATACTGGTTTGCGTTGTGAGATGTGAGAGGCCAGGATGATGATTTAATCGAAGATGTCTGATAGTTTCCTCTTCTTATAAAATCTATTTTTCTTTGCTTTCTGTGTACGTTTTTTTCTTTTTACTAGTGCATTTCTTCTTCCTCCTATGATGTGTAATGATGAAGTGTTAAAGATAGAATGATGTTTAATTCTTTTCCTTCGCTGATATCCAGGTACTGACATACATTTCAGTGTATTTTTAGCTTTTTGGATGCTGGACATCACTTCACCCATTCGCTGATGAAAGGATTCGTTAATAGGATGTTTATCAATGATGAGTCATTAATATCGTTTGCGCCAGATTTTGATAATTCCTTCGTTATTGTTTTACGCCTTGTTTTACTAATGACATGACAGAGCGAAATAATCCTCCAAGGAAACTTTGAATAGCATGTCCATAATGATAATGTGATCCAGCATAAACCTTTCCAGTTGCAGAAAGAGATTGTTTTTATAATATGTTAATATGGATTGCTGATAGTTTTTGATGTTTTCGCACTGGTCAAAAATGTAGTTTACCGCATATATTTCCGAAACTAAATGCGAGTGGAGAGCTTGTACAATCTCTTATATCTATTTTTATGTGTTCAAAATGCATGTTGTTAATAACTACATAATGTGGAGGTTTAAAATGTGTATAGCACTAGTTCCAAATGTATGATCCACGGTAGTTATATTTTTGATACATAATAATGGTGACAGTTTCCTTAGCCTAACAGGCATATCTGTGGGACGTAAAACTCAAATGTTTCGAAGGTTTATAATAATAGTGCTACTGATCTCCAAAGACACGGATTCAATTATCAAATATGAAATATCAATATAATAACGGACAGGAATATGTACAGACTTCCGTTCATCAATTTTTGGACGATTGTAAACATTTTATTATTTTGTTCAATTATATTTAAATTTTAATGAGAATAATGAAACTCAAAAATAGCCACTTTCCATTTTTCACGGAATTCCATTCTTTGATGAAGTTTAGTAGTGTATGATGTTATGAGGAAAATATTCCATAGCACTATTACTGGGAAGCGTAACTGAAAAAGCTCCATCCGATTCCATTGTATTGATCTTTTGGGGTGATGCAGGTATCCAGGAGTTGAAAGAACAAGGATATACTTTCCGATGAATAAGAGATTCTATTCTGTTACCTATTCTTACGGTTAGTGTGCGTATGATATTATTGATGTAAAAAGTATTTGATTACGTTACAGGCTGTGATTCCTTTCTAAAAATAGTCAATCCAGGGGTTCTTTATTTAAATCTTCTATTTGATAAACAGGTAGATCTCTAGGTATTATTTCGTTCACTTTAAATCTTTTCCACGTCCAGTTTTGCATCAATCCGTTATCAACTATATCTACTTCTACTAATTCGTACTGTATCACCAATATTAAGATATTTTAAAAAATCCGTAGTTTTCTTCATTTTACTACAATATTGATTATGCCACATTTGCAATAGGTTATTTTGAGAAACGTTTGCAGATATCATCTTAACACTTGAATGATACCTTTCATTCTATGATTTCTCAAGAAGAGGCAATACATTTCCATAATTATACGTTTGATACTTTGTGTGAAATTCTTCCACATTTTTTCTTTTAGAGTTCTGTTAAAACGCTCTGCAATTCTAGCCTTTAAATCAGGACTTTTGTTTGTAATATTTTTTATTTTGTTTCTTTAAAATATTTCTGTATTGCTCTATTTGTAAACTCACTTCTTTATCTGTTTGGAATGTAACTGGTTTCGAAAAAAATTTTGATTAAAGTCTTTGAAAACAATTCTCATGTTTTTAAGCCATTTATTTTTTTCAGATTTTATTGGCAGACAGCAATTATATCATTCCAACACATCTATCACTGTAAGAATATAACGATATCCATCATTAAATGTATGAAGAGACTGAAGATCATTATTCCCACTCATCGTCAATATTGTTCACCACACAGAAATCTCTTTTTAAACAACGACGTACTGGTTTGTGTAATGTATATGTTGATTGTTTCAGTAAGCACTTTCTTATACAGCGTATTGAAATTTTCTTCTTTGTAGCTACCCACAATTGTTTAGCAGCTTAAAACAAAGCAGAATGTGATGGTCTGTTCTAAATTCTGTTAGAGGACAAATGTAAAATGTTTTGCATTTCTTGATCCTAACTAAATTCACACTTTTTCAGGGTTGCTGCTGATGTTGATTGTATACGATTAGAAATTGAGATGATGCTAAAGTCATTTTGTTTGCGTGTTCCATATCACTAGCCAAATAGTAAACTTGAAAACGGACCACTTAAAATATAAGTAAATAATGCTGGTAAGAATCCACTTGTTGCAGTAAAAATGCTCTTTCTTTAGGATTGAGTTTCCATTGTTCGTAAGATATTGAAGTGTCGTCTTGTATCACATTAACCTTGATTTCTGTATCTTTATAAGATATAGGTTACATTTCAATGCATTATCACAACATTCGCAAATACTACGAATCACTGAAAAGTGCATTTGTCACTATAGCTTTAAGTAATTTAGGATTTGGTTTGCTCAGCGTACGAAGATCATCCTCGTGTTTTACTTTGGAGTCATATTTATAGAATGAAGAAACATTATAAAATTATATTATAAACATATAATGATAAACATCGTCAATAAATGTATTTAGAAACGATTTTCATCTGGTGTATCGTGTTTGAAATTAATAAATAAATAACCGTATGGTAACGTTGTTGTCGTGTCGTTCAAACTTTGTTGAAGAAATTTTAAATTCTGATTGGTTATTTTGAATTTTCAGGAATTACCTGGTAACTCATATGTTTAATTTGTGATTTATCTCTTGGAATTTTAAATAATACATGATTAAAACTATTGAAAATCTTACAACTGCTACCTTTTCTTTGATGAAATATGTTTGAGTAATAAATATTACACTAAGATTTTTATGATGAAAATCTTTTGTAAAGAAATCAATTATATAACGGTTCACTTCATAGATATCATAGTCAGTAATGACAATATGAGATCCACTTTCAGGTAAAAAGTCTTTTGTTTGAGGTAATTCTTCAATGAACTGTAATTTCATTGAAATCTCTATGTATTTTCAACTCTTCATAGTACCAATAAGTATTACGAAATGTTGAATTAACCATGCGTGATAAATTGGAAAGTAGTCGTGTTACAAAGGAAGTTTTTCCACATGTTTCTGATTCTGCAACAAGACATGAAAACAAATATTTCCATGTCGTACTTATGTTAAGGAGTATAATAGTTTACTCTGCAACCATATATTTATAAATGTTTGTATTACATTTCTCTTCTTTTCAATTGAGGAGTGTATGTTACAGTTTCATACGCGTTTGGAATTCTACGTCGTTTTATGTAATTCACTTTATACACATTTGTTTCGGGAAGGCTAACGATAGTATGATGTGTCCTCCGGCACATTTTTCTCATTTGTAATTTTGCCTTCTATGGTTAGCCCCAGTTTTATGTCGTGGGGTCTCACAGACCCCAAGGAATCATACCGCTCGATTATTTCCTTATTTTGATAGTTAAAACGCAGTACGTTTCTGACATCTTCAGAAATTTAATTTTACAGTATATTTTATGACTATAACAAATTTTCTTTCGCGTAAGCCATAATTATCTGATTTTTTTGTAAATAACCCTGCTTTTTCTGTCGTGGGGTCTGTGAGGCCCCAGCTGGGTGTTAGTTTGCTAATAGTTATGAAGAAATTTAAATTATATTACTGAGACTTTCTGACAACTAACCTCGTGTAAAATGAATTCAAAATAGTTCGTACTTGTTTGTTGATGGCAGTGGCGGATCTAGCCCGGGGCTGGGGGGCCCACACTCCACCAAATTTTTGAACGTCAAAAAGAATTCAAGCTACTACTTATATATATTTTTCAAATTAAAATGATTTATGTAAACTCATGATATACCTATCATAAACTGGTATCTGGTTGCTCCCCCCCAATTTTACCTCCTAGTTCCGTTATTGGTTGATGGTGCGAGGGACTACAGCGATCTGTCTGCTTCAAGGGGGAAAGTACTGGGAAAAGGCAATTTATAAATTTGTGATTTTAACTTCCCTTTTACCCTAATAATCACGGAATGTTTTCAAATAAGGCTGATGGGAGAAAGTTCGTCTTCTTTCAGCGTATTTATGTGTGTTATTTTAGCCCCAAATCGACCAAGCAGCCGTACCTCAGTTAGGCAAGTTAGATATCTTCACCGGTATATCCAAGTTACATTCATTTGTAGATAGCACAGTCCTTCCCTCTACATTATCACTGGTAAATTGCCGAGTGACGTGTGACTCACCAATTTATTATTGATAATCTAGAAGATGGGGCTGTGTTATCAACAATTGAATATACCTTGCATCTACTGGTAAAGTTATTTGATCGAATTAGGAATACGCCCATCCAGTGTTTGATGCATGCAAAGTAATCAGAAAGTTTTGATCGTGTATAACGGACCTTAGTTGAACGAATTTCTTCCAATCTGAGAAGTAAAAGTTAAGAATTTCTTCATTTGTCAATGTGATCGCTGTTTTCGTCTCTCCTTGTAAGCAATCATTGTAGTGTAGTGTATGCCTAATTGGTTTTTCAAACAATTAGCTTTTCGGATGAAATTATTTGTTCTTTGTTATGTCTGAATCTAAGAGACCTCGAACTGTTATAAAAGACGAAAATATTAGCTCCGTACTGTTTGAAGATAGTGATGAAGAAAGTGAAGCAAATTTCAGCGAAGATAAAACTGATTCTGAATACTAAGATTTTCTTTCGCTACCAGAAAACGACTATGACGATCCTCCAGCTGGTATTGAGGAAGCTAGCGAGAGTGAAGATTGAGTGCGTGAATCAAACGTGAATGACCAAGAATCGGGAAGTGAAAATTATTTTGTGAACAATGGTGGTGATCCTCTACGAGTTTCGAAAAACGGAATGTACTGGAATCCCGAGCCACCGCCACCTGCTCAAACTAAAAGACATAACATAATTTCATCTTCGATCGCTGTAAAAAAGAATGTACACATTGCTACGCCATGGGAAGCATTCAAATAATTTTTCAGTGATGTTATTCTTGACGAAATATTACAATGCACAAATCTCGAGGCAAGGCTAGTGTCTACTGCCGATTCAAGCGCTAAGTGGACAAACCCACTAGATAAGATAGAATTAATTGCATTTCTAGGACTGCATTTAGGCAGGGGTTGATCGTAATTGGGACTGTCCTGTAATAAAACTGTACAAATGCTAATTTGTATCGTGCGATTGTATCACAGATGCGTTTTCATCAAATTCTAAAGTTTCTTCGATTTGATAATAAACGAACACGCGCAAATAGACTGGAAGAAGACAAACTTGCCCCCATCCGACTTGTTTGGGAATGTTTTCTTGCAAACTGTAGAAATTATTATATTCCAAGTGATTGTGTAACAGTGGATGAACAACTGGTTCCATTTTGTAGTCGCTGCGGTTTCGTTCAATATATGCCTAATAAGCCAGCTAAATATAGCATAAAAATGTTTCGGTTATGTGATGTACTGAACTATTTTGCACTCAATGGTTATGTATACGTAGGAAAGCAACAAGGAGGTACTGTGGAGAAGAATATGGCTCAGAACGTTGTGAAGAAACTTTCAAAACGTTTGTTCAAAAGTAGAAGGAACATTACTATGGACAATTACTTTACAAGTGTTGAACTTGCTCAGTACTCACTCAGAATCTCACTCTCGTTGGAGCGATGAAGAAGAACAAACGTGAAATCACGGACATTATGCAACATAGGAAATCTCGTAGTCCATTGACATCTGTCTCCGGATACAACGGAGACCTAACGATCGTAAGTTATGCACCTAAGAGAAGCAAAGCTGTGATTTTACTCAGTACGCAGCCTCATGATACCACTGTATCTGAGAGGTAAGAAAAAGCCAGATATAATTCTATATTATAACAAGACCAAAGGGGCAGTGGATAGATTTGACCAAATGGTGAGAGAATTCACAACAAAACGGCAAAAGGAATGTGGCCATTGGGTGCGTTCTTCAATATGGTAGATGCTTCTGCGCTCAATGCGTCTATAATTTTTAAAATTCAAAATCCAAATTTATCGAACAAACCCAACGCGATCGTAAATTTTTATCCAGCCTTCGAGGATATGGTAAAGTTTTACATGCAGCGAAGATGCGAGATGTCACCTCGGTTACCAAAATCAGAGACTGAAGCAATGAAACATTTCGAAATCTCCAAAACTGAAAGCACTTCAGCAAATTCAGTGTCATCTGCAAACAGAAGAAAGCGTTGTCATCTTTGTGATAGGAAGAAGGACAGACAAAGTAGACTAGTTTGTGAAAAATGCAACAAAGATTTTTGTGCAGAGCACCAAGCACTTATTTGTGCAACATGTAAACAAACGTGAAAAAAGCTGAGTTCTCCTCTAATAATGACAAATAGGTTGAAATGTACCAAATGTGAAATTGTATTTTGAGCATTAATAAAGATTAAATTGTAAAACAGATAGGATTTGCTTTTTAAATGATTGCTAAGCTAAATAACAAATTGTTAGGTTGGGTTAGGTTAGTCGTCATTGTAAATGGTAACAGTAAATTGTTAGTCGTTAGTTTCAATATAGATACAGTCTACGATAATAGGTTAGGTTAAGTTAGTTGTTTATGTAAAATCTAATAGTAAATCGTTAGTAGTCATTTTCAATATAGATACAGTCTGAGATGTTCATTGTAAATTGTAATAGTAAATTGTTAGTGGTAATTTTCAATATAGATACAGTCTAAGATATTGGGGTCTGTGAGACCCCACGACAAAAGAATACGAAAAAATTTAGGACAAAAAATAGGGGTTAGAGACGACTCTTCTTTTTCTTCATCTTCATAAACTATCACTTACTTCGTCACATCGAAATTTAACAGTTTGGAAGATTTATAATTTAGTGAAAATCCTTGTATTTTACGTACTTGATACTCTTTATTCATTTTGTGGTCAAAAATACGTAACGCATAATTCTTCGGACCAGCTGATACATATCCTGCGATATATGTTCTTTACTATTTTCGAATAATTCATTTGTTAAATCACCTAAAATGTCACCAGTTGGGATAGTGATTTCACCAGGTGTTTGTGTATAAATTACTGAATCGGTATCAAAATATAATACTTTTTCTAGTAGCTGATCTAAATTGTTATACAATTCCAATCTAGCTTGTGCTGTTGTATATGCGGCTGTGACGTTTACTCTTGATAATGAAACAGGGACTTCGTCTGACTATTGCCGATATACTTATAGCATGCCATCATTTACTAGAAATATTTGATGAACTTCTAAATCACGATCTGTTATCATATAATTCCTTGGGGTCATTAATGACGCTTACTTGTCACATATTGTCACGTTGACCAAATTTTTCAGAAATTGAATTTACCATTAACTTAGATATACTCCTAGCTACTAGATTATCTTTTACATTTTATATCTAGCCGTATTCCTTCTTTTTCATAAAATTGTTGAATGTACATCTCTTTTAGCTCATCTGTCTCACAACAAGGTGACCATCCACTAGCTTCCATTTTTGCTTTTACATACTTTGTATTCTGCAAACAATCAACCACTATTGGTATTCTCACCATATTGAACAACATCATAAGCTCAAATCTCATGAAAATTCATTTGTATCATTTATCCAATTATTTCTTATATCATCTGCTACGCACGTACCATGTAGAACTCATTCTTAATCACTGTGATTACAAGTTCACTCATTTCATTTGTAAGGCAATATATAATGAGTTTTTGGAGGAAAACTTAACTAATCATTCTACCTCTTCAATCTGGGAAAATGGAATCTCCAAGCAAATAGATTGTCTGGTGACGAATTGCAAATTAATTACTTTTTCATACGAATAGGTACAGTCCGCAGCAAAAAAGCCTGCAAGACGAGCATGTAAGTTTATTGCCAAAGTACGCATAACAGCGCAGGGAATCAACATAACGTCTAAGTGGCACGAATCACGCGAAGAGAAACCTGGGCATCCTCCCCTGCACGTTTATTTTGGAACAAGAGATTTCGCCGTTTCACAATAAACTTACATGCTTATGTTTCAGGTTTCTTGCTGCGGACTGTACAAACTATTAACGTTTACAAAATTTACTTTTTCTTCAGTCTTTTCTGTTTTATGATACAAATGTATGGCATTCGCACGCTCTCCATAAAAAGCGTCACTAGGATTCAATGGTGTTTTCTTGGTATGGGTGGTTTATAACATATTTCTTCATCTCTTCATTTCCTACCAACTGTTTTTTAAATCCACAACCCCATATTTCGTGAACTTCACATCCAAAATCCTTTAATTTTTGAATCTTCTTTGCTGCTTCATATCGAAATTCCATGGTGTCTTTAGCATTGTTACATATGTTTGTGTCGATCATTATGGTAGCAAAAAATAAAAACGTGTGTGAAATACACATCATATTTCCACACGTGTCTTCCTGTGTCGTCTGTCCATTTACCATCTACCTTGATTGATGCAATTCGCTTTTCCTTACTACGTGCAGCATTCGTAATTTGAATTTTTGTTGTTTATTCTTCCTTTTCAATCGATTGTAAGTCTCTCCCGCGATACCCGTTCTTTGGTATCATACTAATAGTATTGTAAAGTACTCAAAATCTTCACATGTATTTTGTAAATTTATTTGGCTTATTGTCAAACAAGAAAGCGATATTCAAACTGTTTAGGAAAATAAAAACATAACGTAGGCATCACACCACAATTATAGGAAGTTTTGCTATACGGAAATAACAAAGTAAGGCATTTCATAAGGAGACCTGAGCTAAGCTCTACGCTACAACCAGGAAGTATCTGAATCCCGGAAAAGGATTGTGCTAGGTTAGTACGGGCAGTGAACGGGATTTCGAATGAAGATCGCATAGTGAAAAGACATCGATTGGAGGTTATCAAAGCTGAACTACCTGTCCACAAATATGAATTTAGTAATTTTGATAACCATTTGACTGTAATAACTGAGCACATTAGAATATTTGTATAAGCAGCACAGTTTAATACTTTTTATAATGTAATGTTTGAGGTAAATAAAAATTACCCATAATGTAGCTGTAACTTTTCTTATATTGTTCATCCTGACATATGTCCTCGTTTATTTTATTGATATGCTGATGTAGTTATGCTGTGAAGGTTTGAACCTATTTCGTCCATTTGTTTTAATTTTGTTATGGATAGTACATAGCCGCTTCATCAGAAGTTTGTACTAAAGAGGAAGGACGAGTAATGATCCAGATTTTGTGATCGGAATATGTATCAGGAGCCGTAATCCATGAAAGATTTTCGTCACAATTCGGAAAGTATGTCTTCCCGCTAAATAGTATTTACAGATGGATTGAAAAATTCAAAAATATTCGCACAAATACGCTCAATGTTGACAACATTTTTGGCCCTAGATCGTCGTCCGACTCTTTCCTCGTGCGTAACACCAATGGGACCATTTTTGAATTTTTGAATCCTTTCTCAGAAACTGCGTTGCTTGAGGATACTGTTCCCGTAGTCTGCCGAAGGAAGAAAAACCGGATCACTGCTCATTGTTGCTCTTTGCTGCAAATTTCTAATGATGTGCCCATGATCTATCTGCAACAAAATAAGGAATTAGGATCAAACGATGACCGCAAGAGGGTTGCAATGAGATAAACGGGCAGATGTTAGTATGCACAATGCAGGAAAATATATAGCTTCATCGCGGATATTTTTTTTAAATTTTTCTTTGTATTTATGTCTGCTACATTTCTTTTCATTGAGGAAACAGAATAGAGCCTTTTTTACACACAGTTTTAACTTTTAAAATAATAAACAATAAAGATTGACGTTTTTCAGGATGCAGACAATTGCTGGGAACATCGTTTGACATACCATGAAATAATAGGGTTGTAAATTCGATATAATATATTGCTTTCTTTCAGTAGCATGGCATCAGCTTATTACGAAGGGCCTATTTGGTTTGTCATAAGGACCATATTCTGTCACATGATCAACTCAAATATCACATTTCGTGCTAAATCGAGCCTAGAGATTCGAAATCCAAATCTACGATATTTCAAGCACGTAAGCTCCGCGAGGGATGCTCTGGATAATTAGCAGAAGATGCATATATTTTATCATTATTTTTTTATTTTTCTAAAACAACCTACTTTTCAGAACATTCTATCCATTTTTACTCTATGTGCTATAAGTCGGTTTTATGTTTTTCATTATGTGCTAGCCGTAATCTTTTAATTAGCTATCCCTGTATTATATTTGTGGGGCTGAGAGAGAAATTATGGCAAGTCCAAGCCATATAGGAAATACACTAAGAAGGTTTTGAGCTGTAGACAACTGGAAAGCAGGAAGTGAAAAATTGTTTCCTCAATAAACAATAGATTCTGTGCAACAACGTATTGTCTTGAAAATACTTTTTCACTTCTTCTGTGAAATTAATATTTGATGACTTATACTACTTTACTTTTTAGCCGCAGAGTTTTTGAGATGTAGGGACATCTTTCTTCATTGATTTTCTGTTGAATTTAATGTTCATGATTCGTTGGTTTTTTTGACTATGTTATACTATGGAACACATTTATTTTTGTGTGTTTCAAATTTGGGAGGTTACGTCTTGATAGCATTGGAAATTTTGGAAGTCTGTAACAGTATGAACCCAAGATAGACGAACTTTACGCATTTCCTCATTACCTTAGTATCGAATTCTACAATTATAATATCATGTATTTGTTATAATTTTGTGAAATATATATAAAAAAAACATTTCTCAAATAGTTTTGTATCGGAACAGTGTTTAGATATGTATCACAACTAAACACGTAGGTATTTCTGAATAGACGTTAATGTCGTAATATGGATTAAAATTTGATAGCTCAAAACATTCTAAGGATAATAGAATCACTTGTAGGCATTGGTAAATTGCCTGAGATAATACCTTTGTTCAAACATTAGGAATTGTTATAACCTTTTTATCTTTTTTTTAATTTTAATTGTTTTTGTCGTTTTACTAACAGTTTCTGGTATTTGTAATAGTAAAGATTCTCGTAATCAGTATCTCGCCATTTCTGCTGTATTTTACAATTAAGAAATGTCCCTTCTTTGTTCTTCAATGTTATTTATATGCTTTTGCTTATTAATTATTTTCTTACTGGTTCCATAAACACACTCTTTGCAGAGAAGCGAATACAGTTTTTGCTCGAAACCAGGCAATTTCTCATTCAGATGAGAAATCTGATACAAGCAAAACGTTTTGTAAAGGATAAACTCTATCGCACATGTCGAGATCACGTAAAAGTGTAAAACATCATACACATCAAAGGTATGTAAAACATATTAATATTAGAGCACACATGTTACTAAATACAGGAGAAAATCATGAAGACTGTGGAAATGAGTTTACTGCAAAATCAAGTACGGAAACGCACATAGATATACATAAATGTTTTAAACCTCGTATGTGCCAAGAGTGTGGCAGGGAATTTTGTCAGAGTTCTAGTTTGAAAGCACACATCTTAACACATTCTGGTGAAAAACCTCACCAGTGCGAAGTGTGCAGCAAGGGGTTTACGAATAGATCAGATGTGAGATCACACATCTTATCACATACCGGTGAAAAAACTCACAAGTGCAAAGAGTGTGGAAGGGAATTTACTCATAGTTCTAACTTAAGAAGACACATCTATACACATACTCGTGAAAAACCTCACCAATGTCAAGTTTGCAGCAAGGGGTTTACTAATATCACAGATATGAGAGCACATATGTTAATACATACAGGTGAAAAGCCTGACATATGCGAAGAATGTGGCAAGGAATTTACTCATAATTCTGCCTTAAGAAATCACATCTTCACACATACCGGTGCAAGACCTCATAAGTGTCAGGAATGTGGAAAGAGATTTACTCGTAATTCTGATTTAAGAAAACACATCTTTACACATACTGGTGAAAGACCTCACAAGTGCCAAGTGTGCGGGCTGCGATTTCGTGCGAATTCACATGTGACAGCGCACATGTTAATACATACCGGTGAAAAGCCTCACAAGTGCCAAGTATGTGGAAGGGTATTTGCTCAAAGATCTTACTTAAGAAGACACTTGTTTACACATTCTGGTGAAAAACCTCACAAGTGTCAAGTGTGGGGCTGGAGATTTAGTGCGAAATCACTTGTGAGAGCCCACATGTTAATACATACGGGTGAAAAACCTCACAACTGCCAAGAATGTGGACGGAGATTTACTCGTAGTTCTGATTTAAGAAACCACATCTTTACACATACTGGTGAAAGACCTCACAAGTGCCAAGTGTGCAACAAGGAATTCGTTACAACGTCAAAATTGCAAGCGCACATGGTTATCCATACAGATAGAAATGCTCTCACATGTACAGAATGTAGAAAAAGGTTTAGTCATACTCGTACTCTGAAAAGGCACATCTTAACACATTCTGGTGAGAAACATCATACATGTCTAGAGTGTGGGAGGGGATTTAGTGAAAAAGGTACTTTGATATCACACATCAGAACACATACAGGAAAAAACCTCACAAGTGCGAAAAATGTGGAAGGGCGTTTGGTCAAAGGTCTCATTTGAGAGCTCACATCTTAACACATTCGAGTGAGAAGCCTCTTACATGCGAAGAATGTGGAAAAGGGTTTAGTCGAAAAGATAATTTGAAAGCTCACATCAGAACACACATGTCAAAAATCTCACACGCGTGAAGAGTATTGAAAGGGATTTACCAAAACTGCATTTTCATAGCACACATCATAAATTAATTAGAAAATGTCATATTCCTAAAAGTTTTGAACTTAGTTTTAATTTGATTATTGTAACAAACTGTCGACATGTTGAAGTTTGTTAAGGTTAAATACCTTAAATTCAGTATTTGAACTTTTCAATTAAAATAGTTGTACACGTGTTTGAGTGTATTTTTTACAATCTTTTTCCTAAGGGAACAAATAAAACGTCGTACTCTTCAATTTAACCACTCCATACAAGCTATTCGAATTCACACAAATATGAGTCTTAAGGACTGGAAATATCTCCAAGACGAAAAAGGATAAATGTATAATTTTACTCTGAGTATTAGTTTTCGCTAACATTAAATAAAGATGGTTACGGGCTGTCGAACTATCCTTCAAATACCATTCTTCTCTGACATCTCCCCTCTATTCTAACAATTCCCTGTTACTACAATCACAAATATGTCCAGTATCTAGCAGGAATACGACAAAAGCTTAATCGGTATGTGTTGCCCACCATGTGATTGTGAATAAAGCAAGAAAACATCTAATGTGAAAGTATTTCAGTGAGTCACTAGTAAGTGACATACTCAGATTTTATCTCTGAGTGTTCTATCTAAATTATAGAAAATTTATTGCAGGACAACACTTGCCTACGGGTCCCCGTTAGTGTCATGTTCTTAATTGCAGTTTATTCACTGCCAGCTGAAGTACGTAGTTTATATTATAAATGAGCTAAAGCGTGAGGTAGGTATCCATCGATCGTAGTAAGAAGGGCTATCGCAATAGTAATTACAGCCAGCTGTTTCAGCTCGTCTCTACCAATTGTCTTCCGTCCGATGGTCCTCTTTCTCACTATATACATATAAACACATTGCATAACCAGTTTTCGTTTGAACAATACTAATACCTGGATAACACACTTTATTATCTTCTCATTTGTTTTCGTCTTAACACGCCAAGTGCCAAGGTCATTACAATGGCTATTCTGCTTTCCCTGAAGTTCAAAATTTTTCTCTCCTTAAATGTTAAGCTTACAGAAGTATTTTTTTTCATTATTAACAACCCGTTGGATTTTATGCAGTGTGAAGTTCGAGGTTTGTAATCACGATTATACATACTATTGGAAAGTCTAAGGAATTTCCAAGTGAAATAAAAATGAAATTTTTCTGTTTAAAGACCCACGAATATGCCGATAAGCGTAAGAGAGACGGGTGATCAAGGCAAGTGAATGATGATCGGAGAACTGGTGATATAGCACCTGAACCTCGCCCGCTGAAAGAGAAAATTCAAATATGTAATGTGGAGGGAAACAGAAGTACCCCGAAAAAACCTATAGACGCGATGTTCACCACAGTTTACTTCCCCGGGGATTGAACTAGGTACTCAACCAACCAATTCCACTCCTCTGTAACAGAGCCACCTTGCGCCACAGAGACAAAAATGTCTACAACAAATATGCTAATTAGTAATGTAGGAATGGGCCATGGCCAGCGCTGCAAGGTTTGAGAGACAGGAAATTTTCTCGATCCAACTTCCTTTCCTACTCTAGTACCGGAAATTTACTCGTTGGGTCCAATGTGCCATTCATGTAGTGTTACGTAACTCTCACTGAAATGTTATTTTGTCACTCTAATTTTTGTAATATTCCTGGAAAAATTGAAATTTTCTTGCATTGGTCCCTTGGGATCAATGGGGAATGGTAATGCCATTTCTGTATTGCTGCGACGTGTTGGTCCCATGCACATAGGCATACAGTTTGTCATCTTGCAAGTATTATGAACATTGGTTTCTATCTTTTTACGTGAAGTATTTGTAAAAACCATCAGTGTTATCAGAGCAGCATAACAATTATTTCGGAACACTTTTGTACTAATAGCGATTGTTTGAGGGTGAACAAGATAAGTATATCACCTAAAAAAATGTTTCGGTCTCATGTATTTCGAATATAATTGCAACTAAATTTACTTTTGTGCCTTTTTTATTTTGAATTAGTTCATCAGAATAGAAACTGGAAATTATCGACTCATGAAAATAGTTCTTAATTTCACAAAATAGGCCTCTCTTATGATCATGTGGTACATCACATGAAAATCCAGATTTTTCACCGCGTAGTGATAAATAAAGGGGTTTGCGAATCAGAATCGGACGTACGAGAGAGGATCAGAAAGTAAGCTTACAAGCCCAATATTTCTCGAGGTTCCTTTCTTATAGAGGAGGGAGGAGAGTGCAGTGATTTTACTGTATGGAATTGAACACTGTATAAAGTTTTAACTACCTGCCACCTAGTGCACTAGTTGTAGGTAAATAAAAAGGGGACTTTTTTTCTGACCCAACATGTAACCACAACTGAAATTCATCGGCAGCAGGTAGAGGTTTAATCTAGGACTTTTCACCGAGTGCCTCATTTTCCTTGAAGTCAGTCCGCACCCGCATACAGTCCAGCAGATCACCATTCTGTCGAAGCACTGTCTTAGGATGTTATGGGATACTATGGTACTTGGGTTCAGTTCTCGGTGACGCTGCGATACATTGTATTATTGAAAGTAATTTAACTTAGTTTTATTTGCATAATCACTTATTTTTAATAAGTCATGTTACTTGAGAAGGAAGGAGGAAATACCATTATGAAAATTATTTACATTGTTCATGAATAGTTATCTTTGTTACGAAAAGCAAAAAATCCACCTTAACGATATTACGTTAAAGAGAATTTACATAATGAAGTCATTATATAACTGCTTAATAATGACTATTAAATCAGCATTTTATTTCCAGAATTGTATTACGGAAATGTTTGTAACATTGTAAGAATCTCTGTATTCATCTCTTCCAGTAATTTCTTAGATTGACAAAATTTAAATTATCCGGAAGATTGCGTCTGGAGATTTTAAGTATTTTTGGTCGGCAGAATGTTCTTTCTCAACTGAATTTTCCCAAGAGTTTCCACGTACTGGCTGGAGCCATTGTTGTCCTGAAGTATCTCTGAAATCTGCAATCTCATGTTTTCGGTTACATAAAATTATTTCCTTGGAAATAGAGGAGTGAGTAAAGATTGAGAGCCGAGAGAGCGCGGACGGTAGAAAGAGACACGACGAACTAGTAAACGCGATGAGCCGTAAATTATAAACAAAACGAACATGTCACTTTGTGATACAGTACTACACTTAAAGTAACGAGACAGAATTAATCGTTTTAATTTAAAGTATTCGGAAAGTTCGTGCATAGTTCTTATTTGCAAGTGTTTGACGATTACCAAGTTTCATTATTCCAAGGACATTTTTGTAATATCCAAAGCAGAGTTGCAGAAAAAGACTCTTGGCAACATGGATCCAGAAGTACACAAGGTATGACATTCTCTTTGGCCAGATTTCCTTTCTTTTATTACAGATAATCTTTCAGACATTTAAACACGTCAAATCTAAGAACACTAAACTCTATATCCAATAAACTGATCTAGAATGAACATTAAGGTTTCTCTAAATTCAACGCCAGCACTATTTGCCACAACATTAATTAGTTTTCATTGCACGCAATTTGC
Organism: Thermobia domestica; assembly: GCF_964235325.1. Taxonomy (NCBI): domain Eukaryota; kingdom Metazoa; phylum Arthropoda; class Insecta; order Zygentoma; family Lepismatidae; genus Thermobia; species Thermobia domestica. The sequence goes on from NC_137456.1 coordinate 329,069,576, forward strand.
CTAATTTTTCAGGGGCATGTTCATAAGAGAAATTTAAGATATATCTGTAAGTTTGATGTGGTCTTCTTTCTTAAGCTACAATCCCCACATTCACTTGGAATTAGAGTAGACCAGGCTAACATGGTGGATGATGTTGAAGGATCCCAATTTTTACATTAGCCCTCCAGAACATGGTTGGAGATGCTTAACGATCCTACAGATAAATTAGTCCACGTAGTCAAGGCACAAACGTTTAAGGTGGAGATCCCAAATAGATTATTACCAATCAGCTGAAGTATTAGAAATTTGAAAACTTAATTAATTTCATTGTCCCTCATTAGAGTTATATTAAACCCCTGTCCGCCACCAATTCTAGCCGTTCTATTTGTGTTAAGAACTTAGTTTAGTGGGTGATAAAGACGACGGAAAACCGGCGACAATGTTCTCTTCATCTAAATATTATTACCTAGATTTAGGGGTATTGCGTAACTTTAAGAAATACTGTCCAACTTTTAGTGAAAAAGAGGAAGGAATTTTTAGGGACAACATTTTGTCATTAAGATACAAGAAATGGTTTTTAGTCCAATTTTAAAGAAGAAATTTTGACTTGCAGGAATTAATTGAATTAGGACTTAGAAATTTTCTATCTGCGATATCAGGGGTAGTAGAAACGTCTCTAACATTACGAAATGCAACATTCTTTGCATTAAAGTTGGCAGAACCCAATTATACAATATGTGGTATTTTTAGAGCTGGTGTAGACCAATTAAAGGTAAACACATGGTTAGAGAGATTTAGACATAACTTCAAATGTGCTCCAGCTTATCGAAATCGCTAGCTTAGTTCAGACCTTTGCTGTATTCGAGAAGCAATCTAAGATAATAGTATCCAGTGATGAAACATATTTGTATTTAGCTGCCTTTGCAGAGCTATTCATGCAACGTAATGCATGGCTATTTAATTAAGGGGATCTAGCATGTAGTAGTAATCATTAATATGTAAGAAGTTATTATCATAGGTTAAGGGAAAATATTTGTGTAGATAAATTCAATTGATGTACGATATTTTATATTTAGACTATATAACATAGTTTCATGCTAATAATAATAATAATTAAAAAATTATAGACAGAACATTACTTACGGAGAAGCATAATAAACGAAGTGAGATTTCTTATGCCAGATATTAATGAAAAAATCGACTACTCACGTCTTCACGGCATGCAGGTAAACGTAAAGATAAGACAATGAAGGTCACATCAACATTTGAGCGAATGTGATACGTAGGTTATAAAGTATAAGGTATAACAACATCATAACATGTCTTTAGGGCATGAAGAAATGATACGAAATAAGTGATTCAAACGGAACGAAATCAAGACTAATAACTAGAATGGACTATCTCTAAAATATAAATATTAAGAGTTGAACTGATTTATTATTAATTTAACACGTAGATAATATATAATTAAGTGCTTAAAACCATGTAGTTCAGTGTTTATGACCGTAGTTTTGCGACTCGATTTGCCGAGCGAGTCAAGCCGCTCGTTTCTCAACAAAAGCTCCATCTGGGCCGGACTAAAAACCGACCCTTTTCTTTTGAAAATCGTATCGAAAAATTCCGGAATTTAGTGAGTTTTTAAGAGTTAAGTAATTGTCGATTTAAGTTAAAATTTGGAAATATTGGTATATTTTAACAATTAAGTTTAGAAGAAATTTTTCTAAGATAAGTTCCCTAGGTAGATAGGAAGTCAACCTCTCAGGAAGTTAAAAAAGGCATAGGGCCTGACTTCATTGAGATTTTTTTCTTAATCACATTAGTCTTCGGTGACAACACTCAGAGCTAGCCAAATGCATCTAAAGAATAATCGGCTAATAGCCTCGTTTGTTCCCTTGTAAAGCAGTGATATTTTTTTAAATGTAGAATCCTACTTACCTAGAAAGACGTCTGTGGAATACAAAAGGTCAAAAATTTTTAATGATTTCTTACAATCGTTAAGAAAAGAGTAAACATTTGAAATACAAACATTACTTTGAATAGTTCGCAGCAAGTCAAACTAGGTGATGTATTTTCATATTAATATAAAAGAAATGCATAACAAGCTCTTTGTTATGTAACGTCGCACTATATAACGTTAATGATCAGTTATGTACGAAGAATTTAAATTCTTGACAATTTAACTTACTATTATTACGATAGATATTAAGAATGAAATGAATAACACTACGCAGAAATATAGGCATTAGACGAAACAGTTATTGGATTTAGACAATTTTATTTTTGACAAGATGAGTGACAAATATATATAGATTAAAGAATTTCTTATAATAATGTAATGGAAGTAGCAAATGATAATAAATAGTCGATTATGTATACAGTAACGTTATTGACATACTTAAAGTAGAAATAACAAGAAAATGAAAGTAAATAAGTTATAATAGTTGTGATATATTTATAGGGTAAAATGGACAATGTAAAGCACGAGTCAAAGATTTCCGTAATAGATGTTTAAATGCGGTTACGATTTATAGTCAACACTAAGTGTAGACTATGGGTATCGTACAAAACTTGGGTTGAAAGAAAAATACAGGTGGATTTTAGATGTCTTTTCAAAGATCAGACTTAGATGTCCACATTAGGAGCTGTAATAATTAACGATAAATAAATATTTTCTAAGGCTAAGACAATATTTTCCCCAGATAGATATAAGAAGTCAAGAATATACTGTTTTGACTTAACACGATTTTAGACTTGAGCTAAGTTCTCTAATATTTGACGGCCAACAAACATGAAGGATTTATGCTAATAATTTTGATTATGACATATTTGTATTCACCATAAGTAGAAGCTTTGCTTTGTATATACTTAAACAAAAAGAAACTATTTGCTGAGCAAAACAATATATATTAGATAGTGTCTGATGAAGCCAAAATGTTAGTTGGCGAAACTGTAACACGTATGTAGTTTTTTACGTGAATGTATTGTTTTGCTCAGCAAATAGTTTGTTTTTGATTTTTATTTATATTCAGTATTAAAGACTTCAGTTAAAATTCCTATTGCGTAGTGCACTAATGGCAATCAGGATTTTAGTATTTTATTCCGATTTAGACATTCATTTTAGTTAATAGACGTATTAACTAAACTCATTTTTCTGAAACTAATACTGAAAACTATTATGACAGGTCGACCACATTCATTATTATCCATATATGAGCCGAAAGTTGTTCGTATATATCAACCAAAAGATAAGACATCACGATATTGACATTGTACATAATTTCTTAGTTATATTATTATCATTAGTTATAATTTTATAAGTTATACTATTTAATCATAGATACAAGCACTTTTATATAGTCATAAGATTTCTCTAGTATAGTATAAATATATATATATAGTACTCACGTTTCGCAGAACTCAACATGGGCTAACATATTAGGGCACACGTTCTTACATGAACGCCTCAGTATAACCCACGTTTAGGCGCACAAGGTCAAGGCCTTTTCAAGGGCAAACAACACCGCACATTTTTCTTTCTCTTTACCACAACAAACATCAACAGTGACACAATAAACACCATTTATTTAATTGAAACTTCTTCCATTGAAACACAACAAAACTTAAAACCAACTTTTCCCCAAGAACCTCTTCCACCCGATGCCAAATCGTTACCGCACCACCACCCGAACCTCTTGGCCAGAAGATAATAATGTGAGCAAGAAGAACAATTATTTGACCTGCAAGAAATTCAACAAACATAATTTTCGAATGAAGACCGACACGGATTCTGCTCCCGAACATCGCAGCAAGGACTGCAATAACTCAATTATCATCCTGGCAATAAGTAATTCTTTCCACCTCATCATTATGCAGTGTGCAACCCTTACCATGAGTACTAGCGCCATAATTAACAACAAGTGAATAAATTAGTGAAAAGTGAGAAAAATATTTTATCAATAAAAACAGTGTTTCAATTGCGAGTTTTCACATAAATCTAACATTGAAGTATTGTGTTTCATGTGTACGACTGCAAAATGTAGTGAGTTCAAAGATCAGAAAAATAATTATCTTTGGTTTCTTAATTATTTATTAACAAAGATTTGATCATTGTCATGTGAATCATCATGTCAGCATATCAGTTGGACAATACCGTGGGATCAAAGTTTCCTAGCCGCTTGCGAAAACGAATCATAACTCATCCCGCCAAGAGCAAGAAAGACCACAGACTTTCATTCATTGCTGTAAGGCGGAGCTTAGAGTTATTTGTGCGTAACTTTACTCTTATTCTAATGTTTTGTTTTTACGTCGCCAGATAGCAACATGTACTGGAACAACTTTCTACACAAACTTTATCTCAATGCGTATTTGTGATACTGAAACATTAGCATTAATTTCACATTTAATATTTTATCTGTTTACGTCATACCAAAACTCTATGTATATATATTTATTTTCTTGTAAATTGCATGTTTTTCTTTTCGACAGCACGAATCTGTCGAAGTTTAATCGCCGGGGGATGTTATAGTATGTTATGGGATGCTATGGTACTTGGGTTCAAATTTCGGTGACGCTGCGATACATTGTATTATTGAAAGTAATTTAACTTAGTCTTATTTGCATAATCACTTATTTTTTAATAAGTCATGTTAGTTGATAAAGGAAGGAGGAAATACCATTACGAAAATTATTTACATTGTTCATGAATTGTTATCTTTGTTACGAAAAGCAAAAACTGCAGCTTAACGATATTACGTTAAAGAGAATTTACATAATGAAGTCATTATATAACTGTTAAATAATCACTACTAAATCTGCATTTTATTTCCAGAATTGTGTTACGGAAATGTTTGTAACATTGTAAGAATCTCTGTATTCATCTCTTCCATTAATTTCTTAGATTGACAAAATTTAAATTATCCGGAAGATTGCGTCTGGAGATTTTAAGTATTTTTGGTCGGCAGAATGTTCTTTCTCAACTGAATTTTCCCAAGAGTTTCCACGTACTGGCTGGATCCATTGTTGTCCTGAAGTATCTCTGAAATCTGCAATCTCATGTTTTCGGTTACATAAAATTATTTCCTTGGAAACAGAGGAGCGAGTAAAGATTGAGAGCCGAGAGAGCGCGGACGGTAGAAAGAGACACGACGAACTAGTAAACGCGATGAGCCGTAAATTATAAACAGAACGAACATGTTACTTTGTGATACAGTACTACACTCAAAGTAACGAGACAGAATTAATCGTTTTAATTTAAAGTATTCGGAAAGTTCGTGCATAGTTCTTATTTGCAAGTGTTTGACGATTACCAAGTTTCATTATTCCAAGGACATTTTTGTAATATCCAAAGCAGAGTTGCAGAAAAGGACTCTTGGCAACATGGATCCAGAAGTACACAAGGTATAACATTCTCTTTGGCCAGATCTCCTTTCTTTTATTCCAGATAATCTTTCAGACATTTAAACACGTCAAATCTAAGAACATTAAACTCTATATCCAATAAACTGATCTAGAATTAACATTAAGGTTTCTCTAAATTCAACGCCAGCATCATTTGCCACAACTTGAATTATTTTTAGTTTTCATTGCACGCAATTTGCCTAAATTTTCAGGTGCATGTTTATAAGAGAAATTTCCGATATTTCTCTAAGTTTGGTCTGGTTTTCTCCCTTAAGCTACAATTCGCACATTCACTTCGAGTAGACCAGGGTAACAGCACTTTCGCTTGGACATCATCGACTACCCTCTTTAACCGCAGACCACGCTATAAACGACTTTCACCTTTTGCCGCACTTAGAGGAACACCTAAGAGGCCGTTCTTTCGCTTCGTAGGAGCAGGTGAAACATTTCGTAATAACATGTCTTAAACAGCTCTTAAACGCAACAACATATCTTTTACCAGCAGGATATCTTCAATCTCGTTCGACGATCCGACAAGTGACTCAACCAATATGCAGACTACGTCCAAAAATAACCTAATATATGTACATCTGCTATATTATTAGTTGTATGAAATATATACACACGTTTCACTGCAGGTTTTGTAATGTTAGTTTCTGATAATTCCTTGTACATCGCATCTACGATTTTCTGCACCGATAGACCAGAAAGCACCGGTTTCCTGTTGTGATTAAATATACTTGCTCGACCAGTGTGAACACAGGCGTTGCTGGAATGCTAGGAGATGGTAAAAAACGCTCCTTATTCCATAAAAGATTAAACGTGTCAAGTGTCCATTGTTTAAATTTTAGAAGTGAATGAAATATTTCCTCGTTGAATATGTGTTTTATGGTAAATTCATGTAAATCTAAGAAACTAAAGCTGAAAACCTTATCTTCCAAATTTAGTAACGCGTTGGTTATTATCCACGATATACATCGAAAACGGTCTGCGAAGATTATTCCACAGCTCTCTCTAATTTCGAGAAATTAATTTAGTTTCTATATTATGAGAGGTACATCAGTGCAATTAGTACCTTTCTGAGAAATAGACAAAGCATGACTCTATCTTTTCTATCTAGAAACACATTGGGTATTTTATCAACGATCTATTACGAGAAAGGCCAGCTACGAATTTTTCACAGCGACTTCGAAGCAGATTTGAAAAAAATGAGTTAAAACCTATATTAAGAAAGGTTTCTCCGTATCATGAGCGTCTTTCTGAGAAATTGATTAGCCCGCGATATTATCTTTTCTAGTTACAAATACATTGGATATTTTATCGTCGATTTATATCGAAAAGGACCAACCACGAAATTTCGACCGCAATTCCAATTTTAAGAGAGGTTTCTCCTTGCAGTTAGCGTATTTGTGAGAAATACACTAACGCGTAATGCTATTTTTTCTTTTTAGAAACACATTGAATATTTCATCAACGATTTATGCCAGTCCTGAATTTTCCACAGAAATCTCTAACCAGATATGGAGAAATAAGGTAAATTCCTTAGTTGAACAAGTTTTTCTGTATATTTGCCATTATTCTAAGAAATTGAGTAACGCGTGATACTATCTTGCCTATTTAGAAACAAATTGATATCTAATCAACGATTTATATCAAAAAAGGCCAGACACGAATCTTTCACAGCGATCACCAACCAGATTTTGAGAAATTATGTTAATTCCTACATTAAGAGAGGTCCTTCCGTGTAATTAGTCTCTTTCTGAGAAATTGACGAACGCGTGATAATATCTTGACTGTTTAGAAACAGATTGGATATTATATCTACGATTTATATTGAGAGAGGCCTGCATCCACCTTTCCAAAGCATTCTAAAACCAGTTTCGAAACAATTAAGTTATTTTCTATACTAAGAGAGGTCTTTCATGTAATTAGCATCTTTCTGAGAAATTGACTAGCGCGTGATGATATATTTTGTATTCCGAAACACATTGGATGTTTTATCAAATATTTTTCACGAAAAGGGCCAGCCACAAATTTTCACAATGATCTCCAACCAGATATGGAGAAATTAATTCCTATTATAAGAGAGGTTTTTCGGTGCAATTACCATCTTTCTGGGAAATTGACTAACGCGTGATGCAATCTTTTCTTCCTGTAAACACATTGGATCAGCCACGAATATTCCACAGCGATCTCCAACCAGATTTCCAGAAATTGAGGTAATTTCTACGTTATGAGAGGTTTGTCCGTGTAATTAACATTTTTCTGACAATTTGTCTAGCGGGTGAAGCTATCGTTTTTATTTAGAAACACATTGGGTATTTTATCAACGATTTATGTCGAAAAGTGCAAGCTACGAATTCTTCACAGCGATCTCCAACCAGATTTGGAGAAATTAAGTTAATCTTTATATTAAGAGAGGTCTTTTCATTTAAATAACGTCTTTCTGAGAAAACGACTAACGCGTGATTATATCTTTTCTATTTGGGAACACATTAAATATTTTATCAATGATTTATGTCCAAAAAGGCCAGTCAGGATTTTTCCACATCGATCTCCAACCAGATTGGAAGAAATTGTGTTAATTCCTAAATTAAGAGGAATTTTTCGTGGGATTACCGTCTTTCTGAGAAATTGACTACAGTGTGATGCTAACTTTACTATTTAGAAACTCATTGGATATTTTATCAATGATTTATATTGAAAACGGCAACCTACGAATTTTTCTCAGTGATCTCCAACCAGGTTTGTTGAAACTAAAGTAACTCTTATATTAAGGAATGTCTTCTGTGTGTGTACCCACACAGCATTGAAACCTCCCATGGACATCCATGAAACGTAACATGTGGAATATGGTGATGTCCCAGAGATATCCAAAAATGTCTACTCGTTGTAAATGGGACCTCTGTGCATCCCCAAATGTTCTCCTTGGTAACATCCCAGGGATATCCAATGCGATGTCCCTTGGATGTCCCATGAGGCATCTGTGCGACCTCCAAAACGCCTATTTTAGTTACAATTCTGGGATATCCAAGTGCGATGTCCCTGTGATGTCCAAAATGCCTATTTTGGTTACATCCCTCGGACATCTCGTGCGATATTCCTGGGATGTCCTATGTTACATCCATGAAACATCACTAGTGGGATGTCCCAAACATGATACAATGTTACTACAGGTCTATAGACACGAAAATATAGGGAGTCTTTTGTGACGTTACGACATCCTAACTGAGTTTATTAATGTAAGCATAACCATCGTCATAAAGTCGCCTAAATGGATTCAGGTATTCTGATTTTTTTAAAAGAGACAAACTATATTATTCAAGAGATAGCATTGTATAAGGCTCATTTTTAAAGACCTGAATCCAATTTGCGAGTTTCAAAAATGGCGGGCGATGGTTGTGAACACACTATAGCAGTTTGAATTTCATAAGAGCATTCATAAAGTCCTAAACATATATCTACGGATATTATATTTTCGCGACCATAATCCTGTAGTAACACTGCAATATCTTTGAGACATTCCATTAGTGACCTCAGACAATCCTGTAAATAAAAAAAAACATTCTGCGTTATTTTAGTCACATATTGAAATTATTGTCACATATTAATATTAGATCACCGGAAAGGAATATTATGCATAGCCATAATTTTGCTATAGCGTCGGCGGAAGGAGTCGTACGAATTAACCTTGTACTTTTAACTTAGTGGAGTTATATAGCAAAAGCCAAAAGCCGGGAGTTACATATTTCCCAATCATCCCCTCCGTCCGATAGCATAACTGTGCTTTGCCAACTTTCACCCCGGCTGGGCAGGACCTGAATGAAGAAGTTGGTCGCACCGTGTTTGGTTACGTACGGGCTACCTTTGACTAAGATTAAACAACAAAATTAACTTTATCTTTCTCTCTCCTTTTTTTCTTTACTACTGTCTGCCGCGAGAGATAGCCCACTATTGGCGCTTTGAGGCAAATACGTTCCGCAACCTGAATACGCGGAGGAATTCAACTTGCAGAGAAAAGTTAAAAAGACAATTAAAACACAAACATCAAACTTGAAAATAATTAATATTTGTCCGCTGAATGACCTACATCACGAATAACGCAACACAATAAACATAATAACACAAATATAAACTGAACGTGCATAAACATGAATTATAAAGACAACAACAAATAAATCTCACACTTCTATCGTCAACTGTGCAGCCGCAAGACATGCAAATCTTACATATACACTGCTATTAATATATACATAATATCGTCACCTAATCTATCTGACCGTTTATGTATTTTGTTTCCTTAAATTCAATCAGATTCTTTCTCCTTTTTTTAAATACTCTTTTACAGTGGCTCGTTGACTTGTTTTCACTAACGAAATATGAGATTTTAGATTGGCGTGCTTTATCTAACGAATGATGCTGTTTGGTCACTATAACTTCCCGTTTAATAACTTCACTGAAGTGGTATGGAGGCGAAGTCTTCTTTTAGAGCGTCACTAGAAATGTTCCAAAACTAAATTACTTACTGACGTTTCACCGGCAGGTATTTCACCCCAATACTCCTGGGCAAGACACTTATCCTCTTTGCAGTTCTCTTTTCCCAGGTTTTCCTTCTACTTCAATGCATACAGGCACGACAAAACTTTTATTAAACAGCTTTTAACGAAGCTTACTATTAACATTAACAAATACAAAAATGTCCTCCTCCGCACATTGCATATGCAGTTCCTCTCAGGTTGCCATGGTTGTAGAGTGCTTGGCGCAATTTCTAGCCAGCACAAAGCACCTCACAGTCCATACGCCTTGGATGTAACGCTGTTTTCTATTGGCTGATAATCGAAAATTGTCCAATCAGAATTTAGCTTGGAAAATGACATAGGACATTGCGTGATATAGCAACTTCTCGAACGTTCCAGACAACTACGCAAAAAGAAATTCTAGTGCCTTCGAGACAAAAGGCTATTGTTACCCACACGCACACATACACAAAAAAAGTCAGTTTTTGGCGTCGAAGAGACGACGTGTCCTGTAAGAGCACTCACATAGTTGCCAACTAAAAGCTTTATCGCCAAAAATTTAGTTATGAAATTCAGTGAAATATACGCATTGAGTTTTCTTGCTTCGATAGTCGATAGCAATTTACATACCTATATATATTCGAATTAGTAGCAGCTTAGTAGGAACTGCATGGGAGCTACAGCATACATAATATGACAACTTGGCCGTAAGGTCAATTGGATTGCAATAATTTTGCACAATATCACGCAGATTACATCCAGTTTCAATTACAATTTGTTGGAATAACGAATTTTTGGTATTGACTAAAGAGTAAAGGATTGTGAAAATTATTGAAGTCGAATGCACTTCCTGTAGCGCGTAAAAGTAGTGTGTTATATTTACGGTCAATTATTCTATATTAAAGTTATTAATCATACTAACACTGAAATAATAATACAAACGCAATTTGTTGTTTTTTTCTATTTATTAAAGAAAATATGAAGACTTAACTAAAAAATACATTTTGCTTTCTGTACACACAAGTAGTACAGGCATGTCGAACTTCTTAATTTAACATTTTCTTTTTAAAGCTAATAAATGCTTTGTATGGACGCTATTCAATAGTTGAGGCCACGGTGGCTCAGTGCTAGAGCGTTTACCTCTGTTGCATGCGTTCACGTGTTCAAACCCTGCTCTGCCAAGTGAACGTTGTGGTGGAAAAACTCCATGTGCGTGGGTTTCCTCGGTGTTCTTCCTTTTTCTCCCACTTTCTTCATTCCAGCGTATCATTCATTTCTCATCATCACCATCTAGTTTAGCCTAGCCACCATAACCATGGGATGTAAGACCAAAAATTTCATTTCATTTGCTATTGAATAATTTTAAAGTCTCAAAGTGGTATACTGAGCTCCTTGTGTCCCTTAAACTGCAGTTTCCTTTAGATTATTTTAATCATCGCTACGGTTTTCTTCAGTAACATCTTGCTACCGTTCTTACCGTTTTTGCTGTGATACCTGTTCACAGACAGACGGACAGACGGATGGACATAGCCGTTCTATAAGACTTCTAGCAATTATGGATATCATAGTTTGGAAATGTAAAAGGTAGAGTTCCTTATAATTTGTATTTTTACATAATACAGTTACTTAACATTCTGTTTTAACTAAATTCCTGGGTCACTCTCTCAGTGAGTTTCGTAAATCGGAAGTAGGAATCATACAAATGAGTCAAATTAATCTCTGAAGCAGCATTGAAGAAAAATCTACTTAATAAAGCATTGAGGAAATCAAAGAAATATAAAAAGAAACAATAATTTAGTTACCAGTGGTCGCACTTCGTTTGGTAGAGCGCTAGCCTCGCATACTGGAGAATGGTAGGATGTCTATTCAAGGTCCTGACGCCTGCTACCTTTCCCCATTCCTTTTGCGTGGCACACGCCATTTATGCTTGATGCAGAGATAACTTGGAAAGATGATACAGCGTCCGAAATGGCAATTCGACACCGCATACACTGCGTTTGGAAAACATACTCTGAAATGAGTGTTTTTAATTATTATTCGTTCTTTCCGCAAACAAGAAAGTTGCGAGAATTATGTTAATGCTTAATTAAGTTGTTCGACTTTAGCTAAATTCACGGCACTTCATTTCTTTAATGATCACGTATGATTAGAATTTTTATATACTATTTTTTGGAATATTATGCTTAGTCGCGTTGATTATCAGAGGAATACTTAAATGAATTACAAAGAGACCTGACTTAAATAGAAAAAAACTTCAACACGCAGAATTATTCACTGCACAGTTCAACGTTCATCAGATAGGCTTCTTCAGCTCTCAAGTGATATAGAGGGATTTTTGAAACTGAACTAATTTGAAGTTTCCCGAACAGTGTATTGGAATCAACAGGATTTTCCCTTGTAATAAATATTATAAAGTAAATTCCATGAGAGCAAAGCCAGCCAACCATTTATTTTTTTTTTCGAACTGAGGCTTTTCTACCTTCAATTATATTTTAGTGGATTCCTTGCCTTCTCGTTACTGGAGTGAAACTTTGAGGTTAGAATGAAAAAGTACAGCATGAAGTTTAGTGGTGGAAATAGTATCGTTAAGATGGTTTTAGAAGCAATTGAATTACTTTTGTTATGCTTTCATTTCTCTTTCTTTTCCCTCCGCATAGGCTGTAGTTGCCAGTCAGGGCCGTAGCCAGGATTTCGTTTCGGTGAGGGTTCGGAGTACTTTTGGAGGGGGTCCTCCCCTGAAAATTTTTGGCTGAAAACTTGATTTTAAGCTTTACTTTAACAACTTTTCAAAGCTTCGGGGGATCAAGACCCCCTGGACCCCCTTGGCGATATCCCTGTTTTCAGTTAAACAAGTTATACTGATTTTTAACTACACATTCAGCAAGCGTGTTGCAATAAGCGCATCTTCCGAATTCAATATTTCCATTCATATTTTGTCTGCAATAAAAGAAAGATCATATATTTATCTAAGAAATTTAAGTTGGGAATTAACGAAAGCAACATATCAATAACGAAAATTACGAAATCTATCAGGAAGACAAGGAATCATTTACTGTTTTCGGACATTAATAACATTAGGGATGCAGGACACACAAATCACTCGAATTTCAAAAAGAACTGAAAAGGTACTTCCAGCATGCTTAGAAGAACAAATCACATAGTTCTAAATTACTTACAAAGCAAAGTCTACATAAAGTTATTCTTGAAGAATTGATATGGTCCTCAAAGATACGCCACCTGAATTAATATCGTCGCTTAAGAAACAACACCGTCCATCTGCCACAGAGCAAAGTTTTGAGTAGACAAAAACCTTACTGATTTGACTTGAAACTAAATGGAAATAGCAGTTCGAAAAAACGCGAAAGCAGTGGATTTTGTTGCCTTTCCGTCGCAATACTTCGTGAGAACGTGCGAAATGCATACATTTCCATCTAGATATAATAAACGCAATTGCGATAAAAATGAGGCTTAGGCTGTGTTGCTTCTTAAGTGTTCTGGAATGGCACTACCTTCGAGGGGTTAATTCACCGAGATTATTTAATGAACGAATTCTACCCTAATATTCTTATTACTACTACTACTACTACCACTACTAATACTTGCAAACATACCCTGCTTTTCCACTGTCGGTTCCAACACCTTGATTTAAACCAGGCAATTATGAGGGACGTGAAGTTTTGTAAGATGTTGTCAAATGGAAAAACAATTTTACACCACTTTTCTTGCTTTAAAAGATACCCAAGGACATTCTGTTGTTTCTGTACAGTATAGGTTAATTATTTGGCATCAAACTTATGTGCTATAAAAACGATGAGGATTTCACTTATGTGTTTACAGTATTTTCATGTGGTTTACACAGTCTTTAAACGTCTGTGCCTCTTAAAAAGAAAAGTCTAGTAGTTTACAACACGACCTTCTTGATCTTCCGTGCTGCATTTTTACTATAGTAGTGGAGTATATACGGTTCTAGCACACCCCCTAACCAACGAATTAGCTCAAATCTTTTAAAAAAATCTAGTATACGCATACTTTTTCACTATCGTTTTCCCTCCAGGTGTTAGTTTAAGTATACATTCCCCCTCCCAGTACTTTTAGCGAATATTATTTAATACTGTAGGATAGCACAATTCTAAAGTGAGATCGCATTGGTTTTTGTGACATTTAAAATCAAACAAAAATGAGCTAACCATTTTGAATATTTTACATTTAATAAATCATGAAAATGTGTGAAATCTGTGGATAATTAAAACAATACCAAGAATTTGCTCGAAATGGAAACAAGGGGGCTGATAACTGTAAAAGATGTTATAGAGCAGAGAATTTGAATAAAGAAATTGAACAGGGTTTAAAATATTCTGGACCGTTGGTAAATTATTCACTCTCATGAAAAGAACGAGTAATTGAAATACATAATAAAATGTTAGAACATGACTTTATAAAAATAATGTATTTTTTCTGTAAGGATATAGACACACGATTTATGATTTTAAGACCAGCTACATTATCGGAATGCAAGTTTGTAGATTCAACATATAGCCCCGTAGGTTTTACATTACCAGCACCACAAGTTATTTTATTTAAAGATATAATACGTGTTGGTTTCCCACCATATCTTACTAAAAGGAACGAAACTACATCTTGTTATGACTTAATTAATGAAAGAAATATTAATAATAAATGTGTTGTATGTGGAATTCCTGCATATTATAATGAAGCCTTTTGCTCCATATCCCATATAAAACTTCATGATTGGATACGAAGTAAAATGTCAGAATTTAAAGAAAATGGGTATAATATCACTAACTACAAATCGCCACTAGATGACTAACGTAATTACTAAGCATTTTTTAACATTAGTTGACTAGTACAATTTTGAGACTAGACTTTTGGCATATGAAAATTAGCTAAAGAGTTGTTTGCATATAGAACTTTATAGCACTTAACTATAAAGAACTTAAATCTAATTTAGCTCTTCTGTTCGTTGTGTTTATAATGACCCCAAGCTAGAGTATGTATACCATCATTCAATATATATCTCTTATCGTCATAAGCACTTAAAGATAACTTGTTTTCTTCTACTGAGTATACATTATGCTTTTTGCTAAGAATATGATTTTGCATTTTATATAACTCTTTCTTTTCTAAAACACAGTTCTCATAATCCTCAAATGATAAATATTTTATAACTACATTTTTCTTTATACCCTTTGCTTTTCTAATCGGATCATTCTGATCTCCCCCTTTCTCTTTAATAGCATACATTTTTTATTTTAAACCTACAAACTTCTCTATTCCAACACCTTTCAGTTCGTCTTTAAATTTACCTAATTCCTTTTTATTAACTAATTTCAATCCATATTCATTGTCTTTTTTATAATCAGAGGTATCTAAATATTCATACATACATTTCAGATCTTCGTAAAAATCTTCCGTTTCTATATGTGCTATAACAAAATCAGTGTCAGTCATTAACAACTTTACATTGTCTCCATATCTCTTTTTCAAAAAATTATAGTAAAAGTCGTACAAACATATTTTAGAGATATCTAATACTGCCATCCCTACATAGATAGGTTTGTTAAATACAATTTTAGTTTTATACATATGAATAGCAGCTAAATTCTCAGAGAATATCGTTCTATCCTTGAAGCTAGGTTTAGCTACTAAATCCTCTAACAAATTTTCATTATGTACTAATCTTACATTTATTCTTTTTCTTATATTTTCCATAGTTTTACCAAAAACAGCATCATTAGCCAACTTATAAAAATCCTTCTCAAATGCATTCTCTGCTTGTGACCGTATATTAGTATTTAGATCTATATATTTCTTTAACCAGGCTGATTGTTTAAATGTTATTGCCTTATGTATTTTTTTAAGTTTCATTCCTTGTGACAAATAGAATTTAAGGTTTTGATAATGTATATAATGTTCTTTATCATATAGAGTTGTCAATAACTTTGGAAGCTTTTTGTTATTAATATAGTTTTCTGGAGCTAAGGGAAAATCTGAATGTTTATTATGGAGATTCTTTGGATATTCTAAGTCCATTTCTAAAATATAACCATCTTCAGAATAATCTTTTGTTTCTAGTATTGTTTTTGCTAAGTGTTTCTCATTATAATTATTAACCATTGAAAACCTCCATACGGCATGTGATGATTCATCGCCCAACCATACTCATTATTTGCATCCATGTAAGTTATATAAGAGCTTTTTTTCTTTTTGTCAAATGCATCTAAGTATTTATTATTGGCAACTTCATATCAATTTGAACATTGAGAAATTCCATCTCTTATACCTTCCTCTATAAATAGTAATTTGACATAGTCTGTCAATAATTCTAATTTTTGTTTTGTCATCTTTAACATTGCATCTCAAAACCAGGACCGGTAAGATACCACGCTGGATCTAATTTATATGTTTTAAAAGGTGTATCTCTGAAATTTTCAATAATATCTGTTAGTTGAAGAACATCCGTCTTATTATAAAATTGAGTATATTCATTTAGTTTTTTTAAAACAATTTTTTTACAAACTCGTACATGATGCTTATGGCGCTCAGGACTCAATCTTTCTCCTGTTAATCTGTTTGTAAATTTGTCTATAGATAATGGAACAGGTTCTTCTAACTTTTCTTTAGAATCAACAAACTCATATTGTGACGCTGAGTTCAAAAATATGGTTACATTGCTCTTTATTGAAGGAATTGAAAAAGATTATTTTGATTAATATGCATTTTAAAAGACATTTTTCTCTCTTGACTTGCTACAAGCTAGCAACAGAAAAAGGAAATACATAAAACCTTCTGAAGGTGACTAATATTGCTTTTGCTGCGCAATTTTGTAGGAAGTTTACTTGTCGAAGGTTACTCATAGTCATCCTACAGGATACATAATCATGATTTTGGCAACGTGACACCGCATTAATATGTTGAAATTGGTTATATAGTTATGAATCTATAGATAAGTCTAGAAATCACGCTATTGAATTCTTCCGGCTGTGACAGTACACGTATGCACATGTGTGTCATGTCACGTATTTTGGGTGCGGCAGTCTTTAAGAGCCAATCAAAATGCAAAAGAGCAATAAGTTTCCATATTTGTGGAGATGATAAAATGGATGTAGTGACGGATAGGAGGCTTGGGTGTGTCCCTCGAGAATAATATAAAAGAACCTCAAGGTCTCAAACGGTTGTTCAGAAGTTCCGAGGTCCAGAGGTGCATAGGTTCGAGACGTCGGTTGTGACCAGACAGAATCATCGTCAAGGTTCTAAGAGTTGCAAGAATACTACCATAAGGTATGTATATTCCCTTGTTGCATCATAAAATTCAAGTTTAGAGATGTCATGCAGTACTTCAAAATCATTTGTGTACCTACCATAAAACTTTCAAGGTTAAGGACTGAAGTCGCATATTCGTATTTCATCTTCCGTTTCTTCTAACTTAAATATTTGAATATCTAGCCTGTTAATCAGTTTATATGAAGGTATCAAATGAACTATCAGATATCAAATTACTCTTGTTGAATTACTAAATTAAATGTTGTTGTATATTACCGTTTTAGTTATGTAATAAACTTACTTTTTATAAATAATGTTGTCATTCCCCGAAATTAAACCACTATTTCCCATGAAAATAATGGTCTAATTGAAGTATATTTTTTTCGTGACACCCGCTAAGATATAGCGTGAGTAGTTCTCAATAAAATGTGGAAATTAACAAGCTAAGCAAATAGAAAAAGAGACTGCAGATCGTCACAATATGGATAATCACCTTTAGTTTTAATTAGATCAAGTTTATCAATTGGAAAAAACTTTGATGTTTCTCAAAATTGTTCTGGCTTTAAATTCTTTGCTAACTCTGCTAAGCCTTTTAGTAAAAATCTGAATGAATCAATGAATCTTAACTTGATAGATCTATCTTTTCCTTTTGCATCTTTATACCGAATGGTTTTTGGGAATGTAATGTAGTTTTCTTCAATCTTAGCTATTACATCTATTTTTTCTTTCTCATCCCCACCTCCTAAACTTTTTATAAATAAATGCGCATCATACCTAGAGAGATTGTGAAAATATACAGGAATAAATCTTGGATTTGTATATTTTATATTACGATAAGAATGAGCAGCACCTCTAAATTTACCTGTTAAATGATCATGATCATGTACTTTTGTTTTACACGCATCTCTACTGTTTTTAAGCTTTTTATATTCTTTCTTACATTCTACTAGGATTTCTTTTATCTCTTTTGTCTGCTCCTTTATCTCTGTTATGCTATCATTCTCTTCGTCCTCTATTTTAAAATGATGTTCTTCTTCCAAGTGTATAACTCCTTCTTTTATCTTTTTTTAAATACTCAATTTTAATCTTTAAGCTTTCTATTTTTTCACTAATAAACGTGGCAGAGCTTCAAGACTTCCTTCACAAATATGGCATATTGTAGCTGATTCATAAATATCTCTTCCTCTTCCTCAGATAATGGAGTCATAGGTGTATAAGTATGATATATTTTTACTATTTTCATTGCTTCTTCTGTTAACCTTTTTATAAGCTCATCTGTTACATTATGTCCTATGTATTCTACTGGTTTACTTGTATAGGAATCTAAAGTGCTTTTTACATAGTAAGTAAAACTATTAGGTTCATGTAGTTAATAAGCATTTGAGTAGGACCTTTTAGGATCAGGCTGACGTGTACTTATTCTTCTTAGTATTGACTCTAAGTCTGCTATTATTGTGAATGGTGTTCTTAAAGAACGCTTATCATTTACAAATTCTAATATCTTATTCCATACTCTAGGCAAAATAATCTTAGCAGCAGAATGTAAACCACAGTATTCTTCATGCCGTTTTAATAATTCTTCTGATTTAAAATGCTTAGCTAAACACCCCTCACATAAAAATCTCTTATGTTCATTTTTTATTTGACTTCCAACAAGCCTCCGTAAATCTTTAATCAAACAGTAATGTGTTTTATTTCTTTTCTTTAAATATAAAATACGAATATGATTTTGCTTTCTTTCTTTGGGTATTTTAAGTGAGTAGATTTTTTCATTATCATCTATGCTAAAGACTGTGATATATATATGAGCTCTATTTTCAAATTTTGCTGTATCAGTAATTTGTACGTGAAAGGAAATATCTTTAAAATATTTATCCAATTCTTGTTCACATTGTCTAGGAACTCTTTGGATTTCTATCAACAGGATGTAATGCTCTTAGAACAGACCATAAGAAGCATTTTTGATCTTTGGTTTTAATATTAATGCATGCTTTTCTTTGAATATTTTCTGGAAGTTCTATATATGATGATCCATTCATTCCTACGTATTTGTTAATTCTTAGTTCAAGATAGTCAACAGAATGCAAAGTCCAACCTGAACCCTTTCCTTGAAACTCTTCCATCTCTGCTCTAATTTTTCTAGTTGCATTTTTATAATACTCATTTAGATCAGTGAATTGAAGTATAACTTCATTTGATGTTTTAAAATTATGTTCTTGAATCTGTTTATCTTTTTTGAAGCTACATGTAAATGACATATTTATCTTAAATGCATTAAAATATTTAAATCCATTTTTAATCATACTTTTAACTGGTTTGCTAATTGAACGTAGTAATTTGGAAGGATCTTTATATCCACCTGTGTTTTTTTATTTTGAAAGTATGTAATCTATTCTTAAATGAAGTTTCTTTTAGTTCAACACATATATTTGCTCTTTTAGGCTTCGGTTCTTCAAATACGTCTTTTTAAAATGGTAACAGTTTTAAAGCTGTCTTCCTACTTAATCTCTTAGGTTTTTTTTCAAAAATTGTGTTCTTGAAAAGGAAATGTTTGGTTAAAGTTTAATCTGTTTTGTTCATCTTCATGTTCAATAAGTTTGTCACTAAGTTCTGCTTTTCTTAATCGGGAATATTTTTTATTCCCTTTCCTTTACATAAGTTTTTAAATTCAATTACAGTATGTTTAAAAAATTCATTATTATTCTATCACTTTTTATTATATAAAAATAATTTTAATCTTTTTCGTTTTCTAATACAACAGCTAAAATTCATGTGACCTAGGAAATCTCAATGTTTATTAGCATATTATATTAGAACATGGCTTTCATGGTAATAACCCATGAAAGCTACTATTGATCCAATAGAAACTAATTCATTTTTTAAAAATCTACCTCCTCACTATCATTTGTAGACTCAAGTTCTTTGTCACTATCCCAATTTGATTCTGATGTAAATCTTTCTAGTGCTGCATTCTCTTTTTCTTTTAATAACATTTCTTTTAATATTATTTCTTGCTCTTTTAATAATATTTGTTTTTCTAGTAGTGCTGTTATGTGTTTAAGATCTTGATGAATAAGGCTAATCTTATTTTGTATCAAATAACAATGTTTTTCCATACTTATTATATAGAAATTTAGAAAAAAATATTATTTTTTAATTAATATACAAAACGAGACTATGGAGAGGAAAACTATTCCCCAACTTAAACAATACTGTAGAGAGAAAGGAATACATAGTTATTCAAAGCTTACACACGCAGAACTAATAACCTTAATCAACGAGCACAGAAATAAGTCTCTAACAACAACTGCCACAAATTCACAACAACCAAATGAGCAAGCTAAAACATCTGCTACAAATTCACAACAACTGACTGAACTTATAAAACACATGGTTCAAAAATTAAATCCTGAACATATTGTAAATTACTTTCAAAATCCGCTTTGTAGAAATATAGTTATAGATCTACTTAATAGTCGAAATTTCGAAGAATGGAAGCAAATTTCAGAAATAAAGAACTTATCCAATGACTCTCTACATACTTTCAAAAACAAGGTACATTAGTGTTCAGTTACATTAAACCTTAAACTATCACTTTCCTTTATTGAAAATCATGAAGAACACATCGATTGGGTTATATTATCAGAAAGAAAAGACTTGCTTAAACACGAAAACATTATTAATAAGTATGGTAATAAACTTTCCTGGGACAAATTGTGTGAACCAAAGTATAGATCAAGGCCTTATCCTCATTTAAAACCACAATTCGTATTAAAACATAAAGAACATACAAGACAACATATTCATTGGGATTACTACACGTACGAATATGCTCGATAAATGAGTGAAGATTTTCTTAATGAGTTGAAAGAAGAGATTGATTGGCTTGCGTTCAGTAAAAAAATAACTGGAGAAAGTATACACAGAAACAAGCTATTAAGTTCTGTACACAATTCAGAGAATACTTACATTGGGATATAATCTCTCATCATTCAAATTTGCTCAAACTTGCGTTCCTAAGACCCATTAAAGATAAACTCCGTTGGAATATTTTTTCTAAAAAGTGTTACATTGAAAGAAAAGAACTAACAACCTTCTTGAGCGAATTTAATTCTCTTATCGATTGACAAGCTATTACACCACAACTAGATGAAACACATGTGAGAAAATACCAAAATAAAGTTTATTGGCCAAAAGTTAGTTTAGATGATAAAAGCGGAAAATTCATTCTCGAGTTCGAAAGAGAAGGCTTAGATTTAAGCAAGATAGTATGTACTTGTTGGGATAGGAGGTTCTCTGAAAACTTTCTAATGGCGACCAAAGACAAGATTAATATAGTTCAAATCTTAAGAGTAAACTAGCATGTTAGCAATCCCCTTAGAAACAAACTAATATTCCTATCATCAGGTTTACACTTAATACAAAACTCAGAGGAATGTCCAATATGCAAAGAAACAAAAACTAAATTGTGTAAAACAACATGCGAACATGTGTTCTCTGTTGAGTGTATGCTTACCTGGTTAGGAAATAATAACACTTGTTCTTTGTGTAGAGCGGTTATACATAACAACGACAACAACAACAACGACGACAACGATATTGAATATTCTGCAGAAGAACTTGATTTTGATAATCCGGTTTATTCTAGATATTCTGAGTCCTCATATTGATAGCACGTTTTTTTATGAAGAAGAAGACTGGAATTTGGTTAGTGTATATTAATGTTAAGCTTTTATGAATAATAATCATAAAAGTTATATTTAAAGCTTTTACATAAGATTAG
Organism: Thermobia domestica; assembly: GCF_964235325.1. Classification (NCBI taxonomy): domain Eukaryota; kingdom Metazoa; phylum Arthropoda; class Insecta; order Zygentoma; family Lepismatidae; genus Thermobia; species Thermobia domestica. The sequence goes on from NC_137456.1 coordinate 329,091,533, forward strand.
ATAATAACTGATCATATAAACAATCAATTTTCTTAACCAAATTTTCTTCTCATAGGGATGTTCAAAACTCATTACCCTCACCTTTACGAATATCTAGTTCTTGGTGCATTAGGTTGAATACCTTAATACTGTTAGGATCTCTAAACTTTTCGTATATTATTACATGATTCGGATATTTTTCTTCTCCTTCATTAAGAGGCTTATATATGCTTCTCTTTTGGCATCTAATTGTGTACTAAGGGAAAGGATAATTAGGTTAGTTCTTCTTATATATGATTAGGCAATTATCTTTTGAATTATCGTCTGTATATGGTGCTGAAATTTCTTTTAGGCCCTCATTTTGAATTTTCAATTTCTCCATTGTTTGTTCTATTTTTTCTGCTCTCGTTTGCAACTCTTCTTGATCTTCTTGAATCTGTTTAAAGCTAGAAACGAAATAGTCTTCGATAATATCATAGCATTTGTCATAGAAGTCTTGTGATATCCATAAAGTAATAGCAAGAAATATTTTCTATATACATATGTTCCTGAGATAATTGATGTTACTTCTTTGTCTCCTCCTTTTATTAGATATGTGGAGCAACAGCCGGAATTCCGGCGGTTGGTTTTCTCTTTATAATACCTTATTAGTTCTTTTGATTGTTTATTTTCTAACCAATGTTTAAATTCTTTACCACCATCATTACATAGTTTTATAGCATTAAAGTATCCTATACTCTTATCTATAATCAATTTGAAATAACCAAAAATACCATACCAATAATTGTCTTTAATCTGTTCGGAGCAAATATCGTTTAAACTAAGAGAACTATCCATAGTACCCATATTTATTGTTTAGAAAATATTTTTTACTTATTTTTCCTCGCTATCTGCAAGTTTTGTTTCGTAAGTTGCTTTAATAATGTTCCTAGAATTAGAAGGATAAAGTTTTTCGTTACTGTCTAAGATGAGTTTTCAAAGTAGTCCGAATTCGGTTCACTTAGTTTATTATAATATACTAGCCTTTTATGGAATAATAACTATAAATGACGACATTTATATTTACATTACAATATTACTGATATCTATCCAGCTATTATGTAGATCATCAAATCCTAGCCATTTAACGTATACTTTGTCACCTTTCTTTCTCAACACCTTCTCCACCAAGTATTCATCTTTGTGTTTCGTCTTTAATATTTCTGGTTCGTAAAATCTGCCTTGTACAACCTCTTCTTCTAAATCTTTAATTCTATACGTAGGTGGATTAGATGGAATAACTTAGCTAATAACAAATACTTCTGTTGACCAATTAGGTGTATATCCTTTCTCAAATAATCCTTTCGATTTACTTATACGAACATGATCACCTAATTTGTATTTGGGTTTAACACGCTTATATTCTTTCTTACACACTTTCTCCAATATTGTTCGCTCATTCTTCTTGTTAACTCTATAGGCTTTAAACTAATTGTTCTATGCAGCTGATTATTATATTCACTAAATAGTGTTGGTAATATCTCTATCCATTTATAATTTCCTTGTGTTGTAAACTTCTTCCACATGTTTTGTTTAATAGTTCTATTGAATCTCTCAACAACAGAAGCTTTCTTACCGCTATAGGTTGAGTAGTGATTAATCTTATTTACCTCCATCGACTTCTTAAATTCCTTATTGTAAATGCTTCTAATTCCTAATTCCATCAAATGCTTCTGTAACATTCTTACCGCTCTTATCTTTAACAGGAACAGCAAAAGCATTTTTCGAAAACACATGTATAATCGTTAGCAGATACTTATAGCCTTTATTTAATTTGGAAACATTTTTAATACTCCGCTATCCATTTATACAAGATCTGCTTGCCATAAATCATCTATACCATTAACAATAACACTTAACCTAGGATAATTCTTTCTGGAAGGTTTGTGAATTTCTTCTATAATGTCTTCTCTAATACCTTTACCTTCTTCTAGTCAATCTTTCTTTTTAACGAATTGAGTTTTAGTAACACCACATATAGAAAAAATACCTTTCTTTAGATATCTTCCACTCTTTGTTCGCTCTATCCTAATGGTATCTTTCTTTGTATCTGTTGATTTCTTACACTTAACACAATACATCTTATTTATTGTATAGAAAATCATTTAAGTTCTTTCTATGTACATAATAGCAGTTAATAATTGTTCTTTTTCGAAAGCTGAATTTTTATCTGCTTGAAACATAATTATATCACCATTTTTAACGTCTAAATGAAAAGTTTCAACTAAAGTATCGTTCAAAAATATATGTAGATAGTATTTATCCAAACTTAATTCCATATGCATTATTTTCCCATTATAGAGAAATGTATAACCATTCGATAGATTAAATATTCTAAAGATTGGGTCTTTAACATTCTTTGTTCTCAATCGACATAATAGATTTATAGTTTCCTTCTTCATAATGAACATATTTGCTTCTTTGTTTGATGTTTGGAAATCTTCTTTTGTAAGAAATTTATCTTTATCATTCTTTCTAACAACATTCTCTAACTGCGATGACATTTCTGCTTTGCATTTATTGAATTCTGATATAGGAACTTTTGCACTAAACAAAAGAACTACATTATTATTAGTCTTTTGGATTTCTTCCATATATGCTTTCCTCAAGGCACTAACATCATCTATTTTTATGTATGTGTTTTGTAATGATTTTAATACATCCTCAAATTTGTTTCTATTACTTTCTAATTGACTATTTATTGGCTCAAGCTGATGAAAAGTTACTACATCTTGTTGGTCAATAGCATCAGCTATGTTAACAAGTCTTTTTTTTTAAATCAACCCATGTTGTATTATTTGATGTGAAAACTTTATTAATGATGTTGTTTTCCCTACTTTTAACATTACCAAAAATATCCATATTTATTATATTAAAAATTTATATCTATTTAACAGCGAGAAGAACAGTCATGCGAGCTCTACCAAAATCAATCAAATCACCATTCTCATCTCGAATTGAAACTTTGAAATTATTAAATTTGTTGTGATGTATTGGGAAAAATATCTTTTTTCTAGGCTCATATATAATTGGTTCTCTAAATTCTGCATTTGTTCTAAATGTTGCGATTAACTCTGTTTCGTTATGTGTTGTATCATTATGTTTTAAAATCATACCTTCTGCTAAATCACAGTGAATATTTATATCAAATGGGTGGAATCTAGGCGGCTTATCTCCAACATGTTCTGAGTTTCTAACTAACTTCTTCTCACTAAAACCTAATACAGTATTAATGGTATCTAATGTTATATCACATTTCTCACTAAATATTTTAACCCTATTTTTCTCTGTCCTCAGTAAATTTAATATTTTTAAAACTATCGACGGTGTATGGAAGATTTGATTTAATATATTCTTCTAATTCTTTTAAAATATATTGACCAGGTTGAACTATGAGTTGTTTTGTAAGAATAGGATAGTTAGGTTCGTTACTACAAAATGTTAGTTTATTATTTCTTTCTGTAATGTTTGGAGTTAAGTATGTTGTATAAAATCGTGCAAGATCTATTTCTAAGTTGTTTTCAAATGGATAATGCAAAGACGTTTAATAAAGATGTATAACCATTTAAATTAAATACTTTCATTTATTATATAATAAATAATAAAATGGATAAGTTGGATATTAAAGTAAGTTTAACAGAAAAAGCCACAAAGCAAAAGAGGAACGGTGTGTTGTTACCTGATGATATAAGATGTCTAATAGTTGGACCTAGTGGATGCGAGAAAACAACGCTAATGATTGATAATTTTTTTTATGGCACCTGTATGGTTAAAATATGCTAATGTTTATATCTATTCTAAAAGCCTACATCAACCTAAATACCTACAGCTAATACAACTTTTTCGAGATATAGAATGTAATATTAATATTACAATTGCAAGAGTAAAAGGAAACAACGAAGAGATTATTCCGTTAGATGACTGTGAGAACAAGAATGTGGTAGTATTTGATGATTTTATTTTAGAACAACAAAACCACGTTAGAGAATATTTTACTGTTTCTATATGAGACAAACATATTCTAAAGTACCAAAACAGCTAATAAAAGACAACTTAAATTTTCTTTGCATCTTTAGACAGGATAACACAAATTTAAACCACATATATGATGAATTTGCAGGATCAGATATGTCGTTTGAAAAATTACAATCTTTATGCAATAAGTGTTGGGAAAAAGAGCATGGTTTCTTAACAATAGATATGACTAGGAAAACGAATACTGGCAAATACAGAAATAAAATTAATCACTTTTTAAAACTGTAAGTTAAACATAGATAAAAGTGCTTAAACGTGTATGTTGTAATACGGTAAATTACGTTTTTTATTTTTTCTTTATATAATAAATAATTCAGTTAGATGCTGCTGAAGCTAAGAAATATATAAAGTTAAAAGAAGAACTTGTGAAAAGATTTAAAGAAATTAAACAAGCTAATCAAAGTAAATATGAAAAATATAAAGAGCAAGATCAACCTGTTATAGATGCAATTGAAGGTTTAGGACAAAACATTTCAAAAGTAGCAGAAGAAAATAAAAATTTAATTCAAGAGTTAGTTCCAGTTGTAAATAAAAGCGCAAAAGTAGATTCAAGCTTATTAGTAACTCCTCCTATGTATGAGAGTTCAATAAGTGAAAGTGATACGCCTATAACAAAAGAAATTAAACATGAAAAAACAAATTAAGTATAAAGTAGAAGGAAAGAATGTTTAGCAACTACCTATTTTGGTAAGATTGCTTCGAGATATTATGCAACTAGAGATTATAAAATTTGGAATTCAACCATATGATGAAGATGGTAAAATCGTACATATGAGAGGGGATACGGAAGTTAAAATTCATGGTGACGATTTAGTTATTAATAATCGACATTACACAGGAACAGAAGATTTATGGGAATTACTAACAAAACATAATCCAAAAAACTATAATGAAGATGATTTAGAAAAATATACACAAAAAGTTATTGATTCTAATGTAGTATTTCATAACAATGATCCAAATACAAGAAAACAACGATCTAGTAGAAGCGAAAAATATAAAGAAATTATCAAACCTATTTGGGAAAGATATATAAAACTAACACTAGAAACAACACCACCAAGAAAGAAAACACCAAAATCTGGAGAAGGAATAAAAATATACAACGAATTACCTAAAGAATATATATGGATGGATGATGTGAGAAAATTAATAGATAGGTTAATAGTTATAGATGGAGAAGAAAAAGCTGGAAATGATAACTTTTATAATGAGAAAGTAGCCATAATGAATATGATTAATTCTAAACTCTCGCAATTTATTCCTAATGATTCAAAGGGTATAGGTTATTTGATAAAGATATTGAATACGCTACTACCAAAATTTTGGAACAGTGAGAAGTATGGAAAAGGATTAATGAATAGGATTTTAAACATGAAGGGGATACCAGAGTTGCATATTCCAGGCTATGAAATTTGCGGGCCTTTTGCGAAGCTGCAAGTTAGATTAGAAAGAGGAGATAAAGGTATAAGTCCATTAGACGAAGCTTGTAGAGAATATATTTACTACAGAGATAATAAAGATATATAGCTTCTAGACATATTGCAGACAAAGAATTAGAAAATAAAGCTTGCTAAAAATGCAAGCTTCATAACAGAACGAATGCCAGCTTTGGGAAATGCTTTGGCTATGAATGCAAAAGTAAGGTTTGGTTTAGGTTTATAAGTACTGTTTTTAATTTTTATGGATTTTACCATAAAAGTTTTATAATAAAAATAAATATGAAATTAAGTAGTTTTGCATTTACCATTCCTAACGAGGAACTTAGACAATTAAATATTGATTATATTTTAACTAAGAAATAGATAAATGATAAAGCTAAAAAGATGAAAGAAGGTACAAAAATGCATTCAACTCTTTCTATACCTCAAGTTAAGAAAATAAACAAAGAAATAAGGGCAAATGATAATAAAGTTCACTATGAAGGTTTTATATTTACTATTCCAACCATTCTAGCTTTAATAGGTGCTCTTGGTTCTGCTACTGCTGGAGTTGCTACTGTAGTCAAAACGGTAGAAGATGTGAAAAAGAATAAAGCAGAATTAGAAGAACAAAAGAGACATAACTTAGCAATGTAAGAGAAACATATAAGGGGAATGGGGTTCGATACTCGTTTGTTCCAGTGCGAGAAGCCAGATATAAGGGAGTGCCGGTCCTTAGTTTGATACTCGTTTGTTCCAGTTCGAGAAGACCGACTAACAATAATAATATTGGGATTCGAACCTTGGATCTCTCAAAGTCTCCTTTATAACATCATTCGAATGCACTAATTAGTAAAGTGACGTAAGAAACCGGCAATAAACAAGTACCTTCACTCCTCCACGGTCCTAAGATTCGGGCGTTATATGTATCAGAGGCATGAGCCATATACCCACCGTCGCTGTTGCGTCAGCTCCAAGTTACACTGATCAATACCTGTAAAAAAGTGCAAGGTAGGTAGTCATGCGTGATTAACACCAGACGAGTAGTGGGAGGCGAAAGTAAATGTTTGAACTTCTCTATTGATAGATACCTTACCTTCTAACAAACACTTCACGTCGTATACGTTTTAACTGGTGCACATTTCAATCGCTAAAAGAAAGGCATAACGTATTAAACACATCTGGTTAGCACTATCATCATTTTTAGAAATGATAACAAGAATTGTAGGTAACTGTGTATTAAGATTCACTATGTTGGTTATTCTACATATTATTTAAGACAATACTAACATTTTCATATTACTTTTAACATTTCACTCGAAAAGAAATTGGCCCTATTAGAAGATTTCACGACGGCCCTATTAGAAGATTACAGATATTCTTTATCGGGTTATGTTTACTCTACACACAAATACTGTTGCAGTCCCAACAATTAAGAAGATTGCAATCCCTATTTCAATTCTACCACGTGGCTCTGCGTAGCGTATTCGCTAACGCTCTCGCCTTTAGTGCGAGGGGTCCCTGGTTCGATTCCCTGTGAGGACACTCGGACGAAAATATGTAACATCTTTTTCTGGTCAGCCATCCTGCGTGAGTTTTTCCCTGGTTTTTCTTAGTAAAGAGTGCTTTAGAGAAAGAAATCGCCAAGCAATCTTTGCATTCTCGAAATGTATTTTTTGTTCCACTTTTACTGTTATCAATAATATGTTTGATATAATAGCATGAACATCATAAAATAAAACAAAATAAACCGGAGATTGGGTTGAATAGTAGCTGAGGGAAAAATGTTATAAACACTGCAAAGGAGAAACGAATTTCTTTAGTCGCCGACCTTTCATTCGAACGACGCGGTACCGCGCTTCTGCTTCTACTTGTAAACAACGCTCTTCCCTCCTTAACCGCGTTGTTAATCTGCGGACCTCTCCCTAGAGACTCCAGGGAGTCTAGTCCAGTGTACATTTGTCAGTCAGACTATCGAATGAATGTAGGTAGCACTCGTAGCAGAGAAGCACGTTAAGAACACGATATTTGAATGAATGAAAAAACTATCAGACTATCGAATAAAAACTATCGATAGTTCAAAACAACTATCGAATGATCATTCGATAGGAAAAAGTATTCGATAGTGCCCATCACTATCACAGACGCAAGGTGCCAGGACGATATAAATTATTTGGTCCCAAAACAAGACTGTGTAATGACAATGGAGACGTTCAGTAATGGTATGCGTTATAGCAACGTTATACTTGAGATAGACTTCAAAACATTTATGATAACAGTTACGTTGCCTAAAATAAAAACATGTTTTCATTAATATCATGCTCCATTTAAACTTCAATTTTACAGTATAATTTTTTTTCGGCGTCAAAGAAAAATTATTTGGAAAGACAACGGACAATTTCGCTAACGGTTTGCGTAAACGCAAATAGAATATTACGATAATGGAGATAGTAGTCAATGACATTTTACTTTTTTGTGTGTGCTGCGTTACTGTACGCAGAATATTTGAAGACACTGAATGAGCCTCAGCATGAATTTGTGTTACACAATTATTTATTTTTAACCGATGGCCTTCAGTTTTATGAATATTTCTTATTAATATCGGGAAACCCATCAGTTGGTTAATGATCCTAAAGTTAACAATAACAAATTGAAATCGTTATACTTTTTTAAATTAGTCTTAATGCATCATTCAATACAATTTAATAACAATACTGCATTAAGAACCCAATTAAGCCGTTTAATGCCTCTAGCATAAAAGTTCAACGTGACTCGCCACAAAGGACGCCAATTCTGAGGGGCCTGGGCTTCCCAATGCCCCATGTGTTTATGAGGGACGCAGACAAGGTTGGACGACGACAAGCCTGGACACTTAATTTTGGTCGCTCCCGACAAGGTTGGACAACGACAAGGTTGGACGACGACAAGCTTGGACACTTCTCAATTTATCCTCTTGCGCCAGACTCGAACGAATTCCTGAGGTGTCCAAGCTTGTCGTGATCGATCCCGACAAGCCTGGATACATCTCATTTTGGGTCGTTGACGACAAGGTTAGACGACGACAAGCCTGGACACATTCCTGGGGTGTCCAAGCTTGTCGTGGTCGATCCCGACAAACCAGGACACATCTAATTTTGGGTCGCTGATGACAAGGTTGGCCAACGACAAGCCTGGACACATTTCTGAGATGTCCAGACTTGTCGGGATCGATTTTGGATCGCTGACGACAAGGTTGGCCAACGACAAGCCTGGACACATTCCAATGGGCCGATTTGGTGCATTCAAAGCACGTAGATCTGACAAATACAACTGTTTATTCACTTGTATGGGTGTACAAGGGCAGTTAGTGTTATCAATGTACAAGGGCAACTGTTCTCTCTGATTATACTGTAGTGTTATTTTTATACTACAGTGATATTCATCAAAATCGTAAGAAGTACCACAGACATGAGGGTTCAAACCTATTCAAGCCATCAGGCTTTGGGGCCGCTACGTTTCGACGACACCGTTTCGGCGCCAGCTCAGTTCGGCGAAAAATTTATGTACAAGGGCACACATTCCATTTAATAATTATTTTAGTTAAAAGAAAATTTTGTAAATAATAACAATCTCTTTTAATAAAAGATAAATAAATTTAAAATAATTCGAAAATCCTCTAGTAGAGGGCAGTAGCTGACTGGCGAGAATCAGCCAATAGCGATATAGATGCGAGCCATGCAACTCTATATTGAAGGGCATGTATGTATGAACTGGAAACGCCTTAACTGGTAGAGTTTGTTGGAACAGACACTTCAAATTGGGTCGTTGACGACAAGCCTGGACACATTCCTGGGGTGTCCAGGTTTGTCGCGGTCGATCCCGACAAGCCTGGACACATCTCATTTTGGGTCGTTGACGACAATGTTGGAGGACGACAAGCCTGAACACATTCCTGGGGTGTCCAAGCTTGTCGTGGTCGATCCCGACAAGCCTGGACACATCTCATATTGGGTCGCTGACGACAAGGTTGGCCAACGTTAAGCATGGACACATTCCTGAAGGTGTCCAGGTTTGTCGGGATCGACCCCGAGATGCTCCTTTGACATATCTCATTTTGGGTCGCTGACGACAAGGTTGGCCAACGACAAGCCTGGCGTCGACCAACCTTGGTGCGGTCCCGTTTTATGAATATATATTTTAATGAATATACAATATTTTACATATCTTGATTTCAATTTCTCATAATAACCTCATAAAAGCCTTCTTAGACCTTTGTCTGCAACAAAACACACATATGAATGACCCATCTCCAAAGTTACAGAGAAATAGATACCCTTGCTCGCCGTGATTCCAGTTCAATATATATATTTAAAAAACACAATCTGAATAAAATTATTCATATAGTGGTTAATAGTCGACATGAGATGGTTACTTGTTCTACACTAATATCTACTACTTTACGATACACAAGTGCAAGTGTATCTACTTAATCTACCGGGTATCTAAATTAAGTGTTGATATGTCATCTACTAGAAACTTTATAACAACAATCACATTATAGGCAGCAGTAAAAGTGTGAGGGAATGCGGGGAGTCTCCGAAAAAATATGTATGGCGTCCTTCCACTTCATATAAAAAAATACAATGGGTAAAAATTGAGAGTAACTGCCCTACAAAGGGCGAGGAGGTGCTACCACCACACACATATTTTTTCTTACCCCTCCTTCGACCCCACATTTTTCTACGTGCAACCGTTGAACTCCTGATCACGAACTACTGCTGTAGAATTTGCCACTGAAATCTATATGACATTGAAATCTTCGTTCTTCATTGACATATTTATAGATAAAGAAGCTTCTCTTATTCATTAACGCATTGCTTAATGCAGGTTCTGATCTTTAATTAAGTAAACCCTTCTGAGTATGGCTAACCACTGAGTATTTCCATGTTTAACGTTGAACATTTTATAATCCCTTTGTACTTCCGTCTATTTATAACTATTGATAAACTGCAGCCACATGTGTGTAATAAAGTTAATACTGTTACTATGAGTATAACTATGAAATGTATTTTGTGGAATTCTAACATTTACAATTCACTTTATTGTATGTGTATGATATGCTTCTTTCAATATTTGTTGTAAGTTTATGTTTCTGTGTTGCGCTTACATTAAAGTGTGTCCAAAAACGTGCCGATGTTCATTTATTACAAACAAGCATAAAGCAGTGCAATCATAAATAAATTGGATTGGTGTAGCTCAGAATTAAATAATGATAATAGACTAATAATAATAATAGTCAAACCAAAACAGTGTGGTTACCTAGCCTCCCCAATCTTTTTTCTTGCCTTCCCCTTGTCTCCTACTATTACGAGCCTAGCGCCGCCACTGAAGATAGACACGGGGGTACAGCGTGACGTCATGCGCCCCCTACCTTTCAAGCTACACTTTTAGCCTTGATTATAAGTATACTAATATTTCAAACTTTTATTTCAAAACTTTGCATAATTTCAAAATACAATTATTATTATTATTATTAGACACACTAACTAACTCTATGGCCTATGGAACCCAGAGGTTCAAAGCTCTTCACTGACTTCTATCCTTAGTCAATTGAATCTAGTTTCTACTTTGTATTCCTATCTCTGCGAGATCCATTTAATATGGTCCTCCCATCTGCGCCTAGGTCTTCCTAATGGTCGTTTTCCGATTGGTCTTCCAGTCAAGACTTTGAAAGTGTTTCTACTTTCTTCCATTCTAGCTACATGACCTGCCCACCTAAGCCTCCTAGACTTGACGACCCAAATAATATTGGGTAAACCGTATAAATTATGTAGTTCCTCATCATGAAGTTTCCACCATTTCCCAATCCCGTTCTCTTGGGTTCCAATATTTGTCTAAGGATCTTGTTCTCAAATACTTTCAGTCTACGCTCTTCCCTCAGACTAAGCGACCATGTTCCGCAACCGTACAGAAAAACAGGCATGATTATGTTTTTCTATATTTTAAGTTTCCAATTTTTCGACAGAATTCGCGACGACAAGAGGTTTTGAACAGAATAGTAACACAACTTCCGTACTTTTAGTCGACATTTAATTTCTTCGTGAATATGAGTTTCCTCTGTTACTATTGATCCTAGATATTTGAAGGTGTCCACTTTATCGAAACTTTTATTTATTACTTCCATGTATTTAGTTTTCTCTGCATTAACTTCTAAACCTATGTCCCTGCAAGCGTTTAATAAGATTTCTGCATTTCTTTCTATTTTTCTCCTATCATCCTCTATTAAATTTACATCATCAGGATATGCCATAACCTGGTGAATACCGTTCAACTCTAGGCCCTGGTTGCTATCTTTGATTTTCCTTATAGCGTATTCCAGAACAAAGTTAAATAATAATGGTGACAACGCATCTCCTTGCTTCAGACCATTTTCGACGTGGACAAGCTCGTGGACAAAAATTTTCCTACCCGGACTTTATTTTGGGATTCATTTAAACATGTAAGAACGTTGTATAATGTTTCTCTCCTAACCGAGTCGTACGCCTTTCTAAAATCAATAAATAGTTGATGTACCGGGGTATTGTATTCCCACTTCTTTTCGAGTATTTGTCGAATGGTAAATATTTAGTCGATAGTTGATCGATTTCGTCTAAATCCGCACTGATAATCTCCAATAATTTCATCTGCGTATGGAGTCAATCTTGCTAACAGAATATTTGAAAGGATTTTATAGGATGTTGACAGAAGAGAGATGCCTCCATAATTATTACAGTTATTTTGTCGCAATGGAACAATGATTGATTCTTTCCACTCTTGTGGCAATTCTTTCTTGTTCCAGATAAAAAGAATGAGTTTGTGTATTTTGATCCACAATTTTTCGCCACCAGCTAAAATTAAATCAGCCGGAATTTCATCTACACCCGGAGATTTGTGTTTCTTTAATTTCTTTATAGCGGTTTCGACTTCTATTCGGTTGGGTTCTGGAATATACGGTTCTGCGGTGTGTATCTCTTTTTCCCCACGCACATTAGGTTTTGGCTGCGTGTTCAGCAAATCGTCAAAGAAATCTTTCCATCTATTTGACATGCTATCTGTATCAGTGGGAACTGTACTATCAGCTTTCTTTAATATATAAGCACGAGGTTGATAGTCTTTCTTGAATTCCCTGATCCCCTTATACATGTCCGGTATGTTTTTATTTTTACTATTATCTTCAAGTTCCTTAATTTTAGTTTTCAAAAAAACGCGTTTCTTTGTTCTAAAACTATTGGAAGTTTCCAGCCTGGTATCTGCGAAATTTTGTGTAGTTATTTCATTTGGATTTTGAAGCCAGCGTAATTTTGCCTGTTTTCTCTTCTCTGCTAGTTTAATGAATTCCTGGTCGAACCATGGTTTGTTCTTACGTATTTCCGCGTATCCCAATTTTTGTTTTGCTGAAATTTTAATGCTATCTCTAATTTCATTCCAAGTATCCTTAACACTAGTGCACTTCGAATCTTCTAGAACCGACAATCTATTCGAAACTTCAGTCTGGTATTCCCCTCTTACCTGTCTCTCTTCCAATTAAAACTCTCCGTTTTCGGACATTGAATATTTCCTTTATTCAACGATAATCTTTCTCGTATCATCGCTGCTACCAGGTAGCGATCAGTGTCACAATCAGCCCCTCTAAACGACCGGACATCAATTATGCTAGATTGTCTTCTTCTATCTACTAAAGCGTGGTCAATTTGATTATGTGTTTTTCCGTCCGCTGATGCCCAAGTGTATTTGTGATCGTCGTGATGTGGAAATTCTGTACTCTTCATGATTAGGTTTTTGGATGTTGCAAAGTTCAATAGTCTAACACCGTTGTCATTACTTTCCTTATGCAGACTTTCGTTCCCTATAATCGGTTTGAAAATATCATCTCGTCCTACCTTCGCTTTGAAATCCCCTAATAGAATGTTCATATGGTATCGCGGGAGTTGATCAAATATCCGTTCCACTTCCACGTAAAAACTATCTTTTATATCGTCATCCTTATCTTCAGTTGGGGCATGTACATTTAAAACAATATCACACCACCGTCCCTTAAAAGCAATAAATGAAAGTCTGTCAGTAACAAAATCAACTCTAATTGCTGGTAATATTCGTTTGTGAACGAAAAACTCTGTTCCTAACTGGTGATTTTTATTTCTTTCCCCGTAAAAGAACGTAAAATTTCCGGAATTCACAGTTCCATTTCCTTCCCACCTAACTTCCTGAACTCCTACTAGGTCCATCCTGTATATCTCTAACTCACTCGTAACGTTCAGCCTGCCCTATGAACACTTCTAATATTCCATGTTCTAAATCTCATGTCCATTTTCTTTTACTGAGGTCGTGTCAGTCCTTGTTCGAGGCTTCTGTGAATATTTCTGAACAAGTGCGTTTTTTACAGGAGGAGGATGTTAGCCTTACTCAAACTCCCAAGCTGGAGAACAACTCCTAGTCGTCTGTCCGCGACTGCTTATTCAGGATATTCGCAGCTAACCTTTAAATCTAGAGGCCTTCTCCCTAATCCGCAACCTGAGGACGCACTATGCCGTGGTGAAAGTGACCCACAACAAGACCAAATTATTGGATACTCCTTTCCTATATGTGTTCCATACTAAATGCAAGCCTTTAGAATCACGAGATTATAAGATCCATGGTAATAGATTATTTTCACACACAATGGTGAATTGTCTTGAATGACAGCAGTTTTTAGCGTTGCACATTTAGCTGTTTCTTAGTGATGTTCTTTAGTGGTCAGAATAAATTTTATTGTTATTGGGAAACACCAAGGGTCTGGACAAAACTTAATTTCAACGAATTATTGTGTTAATAGTAAAAATTATGATTAATGTTAATTTGTCATTTAATAGAAACTTTGTGTCAAAAATTGTATCATAACTTAAAATAATACATAATTGAAGCTTCTCGTAGGGGCACGATGTCACGAATAATAATATATAATTCAAGCGTTTACCACTGGGTTTCTAGTTCGAACCTCCACCAAGTAAGTTTCTGGTGGACAACAATGTGTCAGTGAATTTTCGCAGGATACTTCCGTTTTGTCCCACATTCTCATTCCATCAATTCTTCCATTACAATTGACATTCATTAATCAACAGATTCCTTTAACCTAATAGACATAACGTTTAACGTTAAACTTTAAAATTTCATTTTCAAACTTCTGTTTCAAGATTTGTGATAAATTTAACAGATAAATATTATCAGATATTCCATGTTTTCTACGTCAATGATCGCACCGTTCGAAACGTAGCATTTATTAAACGACACGTGAAATTTAAGCTATTGACCAGTTTGCAAACTGTCATAATGGATGGATAAGATGACCTTAAAAGGAGATATGAGCTAAAATGGTCAATATCAGGCACTCTTTTACTCAAAAGCCAAACGTTAATCATGTCACATTAAGATATCTATTTTTAAAAAAGCCTGTTTCTGTTAAAATGAAGAACTACCTGAAATGAAGATAACGTCACACAATTAGCTCTGTCACTCAACTTATGCTCATTAGTTGATATATAAAATCATTTTTCTCTATTAAAGGGAATCAGTCAATCGTAAATTTAAGAAAAAGAAATTATTGCCAAAAATAATTTATAAAATAAATAATGCAACTTCTATGTACAAAGAGTCATGCTCTGATTAAATTATCAATTTCATGATTTCTTTTGTTCGATTTTTTGTTGATTTTATAAATGTTCAATATGGGACATTATTTTACTTCCACGCAAAATTTTCGGTTTCGTTACAATCACGTACTTAACGACAAACGAAAGAACTGAAACTATTCATAACAGCCCGCATCTGTCATAATGAAAATCTACCTGAAATGGAGACAACGTCACATAATTAGCTCTGTCACTCAAGTTTAAATGGTTTGTAGCGTCTCGGATTACACTTTAATAATCAGGGATTCCACGGAAATATCTCGAAAACCGTTAAACACAATTGAACAAAACAAAACCTCAAATAGGAAATGCAATGAGGTACATCGGACGGTGTTGTCCCGGTGCCTATCAGGGCAGCCCTTCATGAAGGCCATGAAGGGGAATTTCGGAAATATTCTCAGAAGAGGAAAATATTTTCCCGCCCTTAGTATTGAAGATAGGAGATTGGAATTTGGCACAAGTAATTAGTACCATAAGTAATATTTTCAAAATGATTTCCAGATCTCTATGTTAACGCAGGGCCGCGCCAGATGTCCCCAAAACGGGAAGAAAGGGATTTTTTCCCGCAAAAAATCCCTATATTCTCACTTGTAACCTCCTTAGGAACGTCCTAGGGACATGCTGTTGATACCATCTAAAAGACTACCCTACTCTAAAGAGAACGAATTATGTATCATCATCCTACGATAATTAGGTACGTGTCAGGAAATTTTTGAAGTTTGTATAGTATCTTTGGGAAATTTCGGAAATATTCGCAGAAGAGGAAAATATGTTCCCGCCCTTAGTATTGAAGATAGGAGATTGGTATTTGGCAGAATTAATTAGTACCATAAGTAATATTTTAAAGTGATTTAATATTCCAGATCTCTATGTTAACCCAGGGCCGCGCCAGAGGGCCCCAAAATGGGGAAAAGGATTTTACAGCAAAAATCCCTATTTTACTCAATTTTCCCTCCTTAGGACGTCCGTGGGATATGAGGGTAATACAATCTGAAAGCCGGCTCTATTCTGAAGAGAATGGTGTATGAAACGTGATCCTACGATAATTAGGGACGTGTCAAGAAATTTTTGAAATTTATATAGGGTATTCTCGTACATTCTGGGAATATTCGCAGAAGAGGAAAATATTTTTCCCGCCCTTAGTATTGAAGATAGGGAATTGGTATCTGGCACAAGTAATTAGTACACTAAGTAGTAGTTTTTAAAGTGATTTCCAGATCTCTATGTTTACCCAGGGCTGCACCAAGGACCTCAAAACGGGAGAAAAGGGATTTTTCAGCAAAAATCCCTATTATACTCAATTTTTCCATCCTTATGGACGTCCGAGGGACATAAGGGTGATACAATCTGGAAGCCCGCTCCGTTCTGAAGAGAATGGTGTATGAATCGTAATCCTACGATAGTTAGGGACGTGTCAAGAAATTTTTGAAATTTATATAGGGTATTGTGGGATATTCTTGGAATATTCGCAGAAGAGGAAAATATTTTTCCCGTCCTTAGTGGTGAAGATAGGAGATTGGTATTTGGCACAAGCAATTAGTATATTACGTAATATTTTTGAGGAATCTTCCCGGGAATTTACCCATCACTAGTTCTGCTCTCGGAAATAATTGCGCTTAACAACAACTATAAACATGCAGCCATGTTCTGTGTTGATAATATAAATAAATTTACTTTCCCACAATCCAACCATGCGGTAACCTTGCGCCAAGCAGTTCTTTCCGCTCGCGAAATAGTTCAACTTTTGTAATGTTTTATATATAAAACAAACATAAATTTTGCTCACCTGACATATTACAAAATGGCTCATTCAACAATCAAAAACTCTAGGCAAAAACGAGCATCTCAAAATGGAAAATGAAAAATTGAAGCAAGAAAATGAAAGACTGAAGACAGAAATTCCAAAATTAAAAGCCGAAAACGGAAACAAACCAACACATTCCTCAGTTCTTTCGGGAGCGCAAAATACAGGACTGACTAGCAAAAGAGCACAGGTGGTGCAACAACTAATAACAAAGCAGAAGCCCACAATATTTCTGAAAGAAAAAAACAATGAAAATGTAACGGAAGTACACCGAAAATTCTGTTCAAGTGTAAACCCGGCAAAGGAGAAAATAAAAATTGCATCATTAAGGAAAATGAAGAACACAGTAATTGTAGAAACTGCTACCGAAGAAGACATGAAAAAAATAATAAGGAACAAGAAACTTCAGGAAATTGTAGAACAACCCAAGAAGAAAAAAACATTACTCATTATATATAGTGTCGCATCTGATTTTAAAGATGAGGAAATAATAGAGACACTCATAGAACAAAACTTCGAAAAAAGAAGAAACAGGAGAAGTACAAAGTGAAATAAAACCAAGATTTCGAACTGGACCCAAAAATCAAACAAAATGTCATTTAGTCATAGAGGTCACCTCTAGAATTAGAAGAAGGGTACTACAAAATGGCAGGGTATACCACATGTATGAGGCCCATGCAATAAAAGATTTTATAACTATTCCCAAGTGTTCGGTGTGCTGTGACTACCTACACGTAAGTAAGTACTGTAAAGAGGAGAGGAAAGTCTGTAACCACTGTGGGGAAAATCATGACCGGATAAATTGTCCCAACAATGATAAACAGAAAGTATGCATCCCTTGCACAAAAAGGAAAAAACAATGTAGTGCAAAAAACGATCAAGACTGTGCAACTTACAAATTGTTATATGAGAGTAGGGAGGGGAAACCTTGGGGTGTTTCTTTCCTACTGCGCATGCGCAAACAAGCCACGTCCCCTTCACGCCGATCGGCTGGCGCCGGTCTCATGACCCCTAGCCCCGCCCACGTTTGGCCACGCCCACTGGACTCACGTACTCGTCCCCTTTTATGTGCAAAGAAAATCTACTTCCTATGTCAAAATCGGGATATGGGGGTTTTCGAACATGCCACACTTATTTTACCTGGGTCTTATAATTTATGTGGGGGTATGACCCAATCACTCGTCAACGAAGCCGCACACACCAACAACTACATGTTCCAAAAACACCGACCATTGAGGTCAAAGGTAAACCCAATAACTCGAAAACGGAGCCACATATTGAAGTGCTGTTTTGGTCATCAACTACTACATGTCTCAAAGATCAAAGGTCAAAATACTTAAAACCTAATAACTCGAAAACGAAGCCACGAATTGAGCTGGTGTTTTGGTCATCAACTACCACATGGCCCAAAGGTCAAAGGTCAAACTCGAAAACGGAGCGACATATTGAGGTGCTGTTTTGGTCATCAACTACCACATGTCCCAAAGATCAAAGGTCAAGATACTTAAAACCTAATAACTCGAAAACGGAGCGCCGTATTGAGCTGGTGTTTTGGTCATGAACTACCACATGGCCCAAAGGTCAAAGGTCAAACTCGAAAACGGAGCCACATATTGAGGTGGTGTTTCCACATTTAGTAAAGAGTATGGACTATTTAACATAGCACAGATTACATTAGAGTCGTTCTATTTTTCAACTCCTATTTTAACATAGCATAGAATACACACACATACACACACACAGTAGAGATTATTTTCTTTTACGCTGGTAACTACCCCAACACTCTTGGGTTCGGCAATGGCGGAGTTAAATATTAGCCTTTTTAGCAGAGTTAAAATAATAACAACACAATTTAACAAGTCTGGTTATTTACACCCACCCACCCACACACACACACATACATGGTTTACGGAGAACTTAATCTCGCGCCAGTGACCATCATCATCATCATACTCTCATAAATGAATAAAGCATAATATCGTTAGCATCAATAGTGGTGAGTGAGAATTTGTTTAAGAAATCGCTTAGTGAATAACCAGACGCACGACATGCTAGATATAGAAAACAATAATGTCCACAAAATTGAGATAAATCACCTTGAATATGTCTATTATTCCATGTATAATACAGACAGATTCGTTTTAAAAACCTTATATAATGTTGTATATAGGGAGGTATACCATAGCTATCGAAATACTCTCCCACACGCATATTAGATATATAAACAGCAAGCCAATGTTCACCAGACTTATCACTAGAATGTTAATTTATAATTATGGCTGCTGGAAATGTATGAATAAACAGAGGTAACTCATCTGCAGCATATAAACCAATAAAATGATTTTTAGGCAGATGTTGTTGTAGTGCCTCATAAAGTTCAGTTGCATTTAACATTTTTTAATTAATTAATATATATATTTTCTCTGGAAATCAATTTCTAATTCTGAGGAGAATTCACCATAAATAATTGCTGTTACAGGAGATGGCAGTGCTTCTTTAAAATGAACCTCTAAACGTACACTTCCTTGCCGTTGTGGAATAATATGAAATGCAGCACTAGCATAGAATCGGGAGTTAAATCAAACACCATTAGGATATTCGGCAAGTGAAATATCATTACCTTGATTAGAATAATAAATACCTGAACCTGTAAATAACGTGGAATATGCCTGTATATATAGCTTATTATCAAAATCAGGTTGTAGTGGTTTGGATAGTACAGGCATTCCATCAACATACAATGCAAAAAATGACATACTAAAATGTTGAAAATTGAATGGATTTGTCTGATAAGTACCATTGAAAGCAGTATTAGTAACAAACCCAATAATAATACGTTTAGTTACTATGCCGGAAAACAGATCTGAAAGTGTACTATCCATAATTCCTTCTGGCAGAATTTCTGTCTTCACCTGCACTTTTGTTATAGGATATTGTATTCTAAATTTAGGATTTTGTAATACTTTATTTTGTGCTATTTTAACTGCTGCTGATACATCAACCTTTATTGGAAGCAATGTTGCATCTGTAATTATAACTTTTCCCTCAACATATGCGTCACCCATTAGACAAAATGTAGGTTTAGCTGGAATTAGTTTAATACGCAATTTTACACCATTCAGTAAAAATTTCTGCTGATTTAAAATATCAGCATGAATATAACCCAATAATTCAAATGACTGACTTAAAGTAGTGAGAAGAAAACGTTGTTTAAATCCTAAATTACCATCGGCCACACTGTCCATATGCCCTGCAGTATCTTTAAACCACATTAATGTTTGAAGATGCGTTGATTTAGCATTAGCATTATAATTTAGTAGTTTTTCAATATACGATCGATATGGATATGTATGTGAAGAGTAGGAAATAAGTTGATTATTCAAATATAATTGCACTTCACTGAACATTGCATTGAGAAAATCATTTACAGGACCAATTTTCTTATCGGCAGAAGTTAAATTAGAACCATCTGATTTAGTAATTTTACCTTTAGTATATAACATTGTGTGCGGTAAGTCCATATAGTCATCCCCATGACCGGGGACACCAAATTCTATTGGTGCATTATCAGATATTGAAGCCACAGGCTTATATGGAACTATTTTATTACCTATAATACTGGTTTGAGTGGGTAAACCAGCAAATAAATCTAATTCTGATTTCATACACTCACACTGCATTTTTCTTACTATTATTATTTACACATGGTAAAATTTACAATACTGTATTACGTCTACGAAAATGTAATGTTACACATACACTGCCATATTGGAAAGGAAGTGGATTACCTGTACTATCTCTTAAATCAATAATAATTTGATCAAATTCTTTGCGTTGCACGGGCACATAATGAGGATTGTCAAAAATATGTGCATTATTAATACCATGCTCTGTAATATTTGTATTTATAATACGTAACAATAGAGCTATGGTGTCATCTACCATTTGTGGTTCTACAATATCACTGTAAATATACATAAGTGTAGGTAGCGCTTTTTGTAAATCAGGTGGATAACGAGCATGATGAACAACTGCAATATCTTCCTGCTGTACTTCTATATGCTTCTCTTGATCTTTTATTACTCTATTAACCTATATTCGTTTTACAGATGCTTTGACTTTTAATTGTAAATTTAATATATCACTTTTATGATTAATTTGAGATAAAATATCATCAACATGATAATAGTGGCCTGGAAAGATTTGAGTTATGTTCCAGGTTTTTGTATTCATGACACGGTAATAAATATTATTTGTATATTTGCAAACATTCTCAAATGAACTTGTATAATGTACTTCAACAACAGCTGTTTCCCACACTCCCTTCTCCAATACAATAGGGTGATATAATTTAGTAGTATAACAAGCAAGAGTATTTTGAGGAAAATATTCCATAGAACTATTGCTAGGAAGTATGAGATAAAATCACTTTGCTCCATAATCAATCAAAAATATCTTTGGACCTTTTTATCTGCTTCACACCACCACTAAAATGAACTTTCTTTTTCTTCCAGATCCTACCAGCACCTGATTTAATTTATTTTGAGCTTTGTTTTTTTAAAATTTGTTTTAGCTTCTTGCCACCGATCTTGTAAAGACTCTTCAATACGTCTATTATTATCTAGTACATTTCCTGCTACATTAATTCCTGTACGTATCAATTCTTTACCAACAGTTTTTGCACCTTGTTTTAATAAAGGAAATAAAGTGCGGAATAAACCTCCTAGAAAACTACCAATGCCATAACCTTCTTTATATGCTGTACCTTTATACACGTTATAACCACCTCCTGCTTGATGCGTGTAATAATCAAAGTACGGATTATTCATCTTTCTTTGTATATACTCAAAAATTTCAATAGATTACAATAGAATATTAGTATTATTGCTTATGAGTACACCATTTACGTTTACGAGGTGGAGGACCATACTCTTCGTTCTCATCATCATCCTCTTCGTCCTCTGTGAGTTTTCTAATATAATCTATTCGTTGAGGATTACCAATGTACTCTAAGGGTATATCGGCTTTTGCTAATAATGTAGCAAAAGGTTTCCAACCGGCAACTGAAATATTTTTCTTACGACATCTAACAAAATCGGATATCAAATCCACTATATTTGCACCTGGAATTAATTTATTATTAATATTCACATTTCCATTTTCGTCCCATTGAATATTAGGATTTTGTTTCAATTTACGTAATAAAGGTCTTGCTTTACGTTTACAAATTTCAGGGAGAGTAGATATTATTTCATCATCCTCCTTCTCCTCTTCTTCTTCTTCCTCTTCCTCTTTATCAATAGTAGTAGTAGTAGTAGTAGTTGCTGTTGTAACTGCTGCCGGTTTTTGAATTATATTTAAATACTTTTGTAAGACTTCTCTATATCTTGTCCATTTTTCTTCTGCATTTAAACTTGTATTATTTAAAAGTAATTTTTCTGGTGAGATTAAAATAAGTTTTTGTGCTTTTTGCATAATTATTTAATTAAACTAGATAGTATACCTCCTAAAATAGATGCAAGCAATGCAGTAAGAAAACCACCTTTCTTTATAATTATTTGTTTTTTCTTTTGTTTTAATGACGGACCTTTTTCACCAAATATCTCAGTTCCTTTTTATATTTTTAATTTATCTCTGTTTTATTTAATGGAACATTTCCCTGTAATACGTTATAGGAACATTCGCAAATAGAGCGAATCAAATCAGGATCTGCATTTTGTAAAATTGCCTTACGTGCTTTCGGTTTTGACTTTGCTAAAAGTTTTAACAAATGTGCATTTTCCTTACTAATCATTTTACGGCTATTAAATCACAAATAGTTGTTAGAATATAAACCATATTGCAATTATTTTTTACAAGCACATAATCGTAATTAAAAGAATCTGTTGGAAAGATATTTCTTCGAACTCGTTGCTCATCAGGAGTATTTTGTTTTAAATCAAAGAGTAAATAACCATGTGCAATTCGAGTTGCATGTTGATATGCTTCTTGAATAAATTTTGTATTACCTGGATACAATTGTCGTGCTAGATAGTTAATTTGCGCTTGGTCTCTAGGATTTTTCAAACAAACAATGTAATGACAATTTAATGAAATATCCCGCATTCCTTTTTGTTGATGAAAAATATTCTGTTATAAATATTACACTTATATTTCTATGATGGTTACCCTTAGTAAAAATATCTACAATTCGATGGTCACTCACGCATTAAATCAACAATAATTACAAAATGTGGACCTTCGTGTGCTTGAAATTCATTATTTTGAGGTAAACCTTCTTTAAACGTGCACCTTGAAAGAGTATCATACAACGGTTGCCATTCACCATAACACCATACAATATTTTTTAAATAACTTACTGTAATGATCAAGAAATGTTTTAACAAAATATGGTTTTCCACAGCCTGTAGGATCTCCTACCATACATGTAAAAGGAATTTTCCTTCCATATTTTTCTCTATATATATATATTACATATATATCACCTTTATTTTAAATAACATTTTTAAATATTTTGCTTTATTTTGTCCTTTACATAAAAACACAGCGCTTGTTGAAGAACAAATTTGATTTAATATACTTTTTACTTGTGATACTGATAGACCTCGTGATGATGATGATGATGACAATTTAACTAAGCAACGAAAATTTACAGTGTTGCTAGAATTTAAAATATAATATTTACCTTTTGAAATTATAAAATCTATAAGAAATACTTGTGACGACATACTTCACCTATAAATTCTTGACTTTTCTTTGTTTACAATATAGTATGTTTTAAATCAATCCAATAATTTTCACTTTTTGGCAGACCTAACCATTTCACATAAGCCTTATTATTTTTCTTTCGCAAAACTTTTTCAATTAAATATGTTTTCGGAAATTTCGTTAATTGCAATTCGTGTCCGTAAAATCTTCCTCAATAGGTTTATTATTTGAGTCTACTAAGTGATATGTTGGAGGATTAGTGAAGAAAACTTTAGCAATTCGAAAAATTTCTGTACTCCAATTGCGTGTAAAACTTCTATCAAAACCAGGACGCTTAAGTTTACTAATTCTTACATATTCAATTACCTTAAATTTACTTTTTCTTTTTGACACAGAAAACTTTTTGCAATAGATGTTTGTCAATAGAAGTTTTTCATTTTCTTTTTTTAATAGCGTCGAGTGGTTTCATTTTAATAGTGGAATGAATAGTATTATTATATTTATGTAGTAATTCCGGCAGAATGCCAATCCATTTATAATTTTCCTGCAGTGCAAATTGTCTCCACATTAAATTACGTAATGTTCTATTATATCTTTCAATAATACTTGCTTTCACATCACTGTACGTGGAATAATGTTTAATGTTATTTTGGTTCATCGCCTTCTGAAACTCTGAATTATAAAATTCTCGACTCCTGTCAGTTTGTAAAAATTTTGGGCTTTTGTTTGCTTTTCTCAGTACTGTTATAAATGCTTGTGTAATTTTTTCCCAGTTTTATTTTTCACAGGAATAGCCCAAGCATATTTAGAGAATGTGTTTATCACAGTTAATAAATATTTAAAATTTCGATTAATGTTTGCTAGACCTTTCAATTTTCCGCTATTCATTTCAACTAAATCACCTTGCCATAAATCATGAATTCCTTTCGTTATAATGGGTATTCGAGGATAGTTTCGTCTTGCACCTTTATGTAATTCTGCAACTATTTGTTCTCGAACTGATTGTGACATATTTTTGTTTATCAATACTATTATATTAATATATATACAAAAACTAAAATATCACATTTACAATATACAAATCTCACATGTTAAATTTTTATTATGATACCCCCAAGGAACAGTGTGTATATTACAATTTAAAATTTTTCTTTTGTCATCATACGGATCTAACGCTAATTTTGTTACCTGATTTGTTGTTAAATTGTGATATTTGCTTTTAATTTCAAATTGTGTTTTATGAATCGTTTCGTTTTGAAATAGACATGATTTATAATCGTCAAACGTAATTTGTTCTTTAACTACATTTTTCTTGATCCCTTTACATTTTTCAATTCTTTATTTTCATCAGTTTTCTTGCATAATTTTTTGCTCGTAAACTAACATATTCAATGATAGGAACTCCACTTAATTCATCTTTAATTTTACCCAAAACTTGTTTATTTTTTGTGTTATATAAAGCATGATTTTCAGCATAATTAGAAGTATCAAAATACTCGTTCATGTCTTTTATATCTTTATAAATATCGTCGGTTTTAATGTAGTAAATGAAAGAGTCAGTATCCATGTAAGTAGTACTAATCTTATCACCATATCGAGGTTTCATTATATTATGATGGAATTCATACATTGCTAATTTTGATAATTCTAAAACTGTAGCTCCTATATAGATCGGTTTATTTAGAGTTACAGATATTTTTAGCATATGGAATAATGAAAGATTATCCCCTAATTTTACCCAGTTTTGAAACTGATCTTGCGCTACTAATTTTTTACACTTTTTTCATTATTAATTAATTTTATATCAATGCGTTTTCGTACATTTTTCATTGTCTTTCCGCATACAGAATTATTTAATAACTTATAGAAATCTTTTTCAAATTCAGTTGTAGCATTTGCACGACGCTGAGTATTTTCTTTTATATAAGATGCAAGCCATTAGTTTGACGAAACCATAATATTTTAAGGACTTTTACCAATAGTAAATCTTGTTTTAGATAAAATTGTAATACTCTATAATGCAAGATATAATTCGATTTCGACTTAAGTGTTAATGGTAATTTTGAATATTTACCATTCGGTGGAAATTCATTAGTGGGAGCACACGGAAAATCAGAATGGTATTCGTGTAAATAATTTGGATACTCTAAGTCCACTTCTAGAAGAAAAAACATTCAATATCAGTGGGCCAATTGATAATTTTATTCTTGTCTTGCCAATTGTCAATTTTGTCCTCCCACCGAAAACCACCCTATGGTAAATGACCAATCATTGATAGTCCGTACAGATTGTTCATGTCAATATACAGTAAATAAGATTTTTCTTTTTCCGCATCAAAATCATGTACGTAGGGATTATTAGCTTTGGCATACTTTAATACAGCTTGTGTGATGCCTCCGCGAATCGATTTTTCTGCAAACATATACATATTGATATCTGATAAAAGTTCAAGTTCAACTTTTGTTTTATATAACATGGCTTGCCATGCCAAACCAGGTGCAGTAAACCAATTAATTGGGTCAATACTAAAAGCATTTAAACACGTATTTCGAAAATTTTCCAATACATCTGCTGTGAGAAGTACATCACATTTTAAATAAAGATCATGGTAGTCCCCTAAATTTTGACAATTAAACACACGCCAAATCAGTTTTGCATATTGATAGTCGGTCTCGGAAATTTGTGTTCCATTCAATTTGCTATTAAACGCCTCTCTTTCAGGAAATTCAGTTTAGTTAAATGTATCTAAATTTGTTATGTATTCAGAAAAATAACTTCCCTTACGGAATTAAAGGAAACTTATCATCGGAAAAATATTGCTTTGTATATACGAATTGCTCAGGTTTTAATTTTGACAACAAATTTTCACGACTGTACGGAAGAAATTTATATAAGTCTACAAAACGTAACTCGATAGGTCTACCATCAAAATTAAAATGTTTGGAGAATATGATGTATTTCTCAGTGCTCTCAGCAATTACAGATATATTGCCAGGCGTGCAACCTAGTTCTTTCACAAATAAATGTGCATCATACGCAGATAAATTTTGGAAGAATACCGGGATAAAATTACTCTGACGTTTAATTTGCAAATTACAATTATTGCACACCGTGGTAATATATGTTCCAGTTAAATGGTTATGATGTTTAACTTTTCTATTGTTACTCATATATTTACTATCGCAAACAGAGCATTCAGTGGATAGACTATACTCCTGTAACTGAGAACTATTTAATGGTATTATTGGTTTTTGTTGATCTAATATGTTTATTATTTTCCTTAATTCCTTCTCCATAGCAGACATAAACTTAATCGATACATTTTCCCGACCATAAATAACTAAATCTGATTTCATATATTTGTTACTCCAACACAAAATATAACCAAAACTGCATGTTATACAGTTTTACATACATGAACTTGTTTTGTATTAGTTCCAATTTGTTTGTTTATAGGTTTTAATAAACTTTCAAAATCTGCAACTATTATGACATCATTCTGTAGTAACAATTAGATTTCGAAGTTTTAAAACATCTTGTTTCGGCATTTTAATTTTGGTTAGAGTGTGTTCTTTACATAATTTCTCATGTTTATCTAATTTTGATTTGTTATAAAAAGATAATAAACATCGTCTACAAATAAATGCTTGATGAGTACCTAATTGATGACTAACTAAACCATTTAAATTTGTAATTAAGACAATGTTTGAACTTCTCTATTGATAGATACCTTACCTTCTGACAAACACTTCACGTCGTATACGTTTTAACTGGTGCACATTTCAATCGCTAAAAGAAAGGCATAACGTATTAAACACATCTGGTTAGCAATATCATCATTTTTAGAAATGATAACAAGAATTGTAGGTAACTGTGTATTAAGATTCACTATGTTGGTTATTCTACATATTATTTAAGACAATACTAACATTTTCATATTACTCTTAACATTTCACTCGAAAAGAAATTGGCCCTATTAGAAGATTTCACGACGATCCGTAAACACGCGCGACGATCACGGCGGATATACGAAATGAAATTCACTGAAGCATTAACAAATAGTAGACTTCCATTGCTGTTAAAACAAAATTGGTACACGTAACACTGTTCCAAGGTTTCTTGATGCAGATTAATATTTTAAAGTGTAAAATTTAGTATGTTGCACTAGCTTGACATTGCGGTGTGTGTATTACAGTTGTCTGATTACATGGCTTTCATTATTCAGACTTTACTGGCTTCCTGAAGACAAAATCTTAGTACGTTCAACTCGTATATCGTCTTGGAGAACACACACGCTTCTCTTCATGCGTCACATAGTTGCCAGTTAGTAGCGCAAGAATACACTGACTAAACTAAAATATAGTTCGTAGAAAACAT
Source organism: Thermobia domestica (assembly GCF_964235325.1). NCBI lineage: Eukaryota > Metazoa > Arthropoda > Insecta > Zygentoma > Lepismatidae > Thermobia > Thermobia domestica. The sequence goes on from NC_137456.1 coordinate 329,119,579, forward strand.
TAAGTTTTTACTTCATAATATGGCTAATGATACATAATGAATGGTTCATAGATTAATAGAAAGCACATTAAAACACTGATAGTTCCAATAAGTTGTGGAACTGATGATTATTGATAATTTTCACATTGTCACGTAAAGATCTGTCATCGTGATGAGGGCTTGTGCGTGGGCGTTTACAACGAGAGTAGCTAAATTTTTCCTCCAAATATGGGCTGACGGGAGGAAGCAAGACTGTCTAGAAAAGTGAGGTACCTTTTGGGTGACAAATTGTTAAGTATTGTTCTCCTCCAACTGTTAACTGATTGCATTATATTTCTAAGAATTGACGCTGGGGAAATACGAGGGTTGGTTTAAAAATCCAAGCCAATCCATACTGTTATAAACAAGGCGGTAAGCTTCCAAAAAACTTAAAGCTCAAAACAGTAAATCAAAGCCTTAAGTAACTTGGATCTAATTCGTCTTGTTAAACAGTTTAGGATAAGATACTTTAGAGGTGTATTTATGAGTGATGGATTACCTAAACAACCAAAGAATAATAAGTGTGGTATTGTTAACTTTGATGTGTCTAAAAATATAGGAACTCATTGGATTTGTTATTGGAAAGGATATATAAAGTATGTGTTTGATTCATTCGGAGGTAATCCACCAGAAACACTTGTAAAATACCTTGGTCATAATATAGAGTACAGCAGGAATCCTATACAAAGTTTTAACGAGGTAATCTGTGGGCATTTATGTATTGTAGTATTAAAATGTTTACAGATGGATATAGTTTTTCAGAAATCATTAGTCAGATGAATAGGAATAAGGATATTTAGAGAAGTTATATTTAAGTTTGTTTTATGGGTTGAATTCATAAAACGATAACAACATATTTTCTTTATAATAAATGTGGATAAAATAGAGTCATATGAATTACAATCCTTTAAACCTAATCAAAAGACAATCGAAAATTTAAATAAACCAAACAGATCTATTGAGTTTGATATAGATGTTAGGGATGGGTTTGTTCATCCATATTATGGTGATATTTAGTAACTTTTGAAATTAGAGGTAGAGATGCTAATGGAGAATATACTGCTGGTCAAAATATTAGACTTGTTAATAACTTCTTCTCACATCTGTTTTCTCAAATACAAGTTAGTAAGCATGGACAAATATTGGATATTATAGGTTATCCTGGTTTAACTTCGACAGCTGTAAACACATGTACAATTTCAAAACCAGAAGCAAATCATTATGATGAATATGGATGGGAAGGAATTACATGGCGAAGAACAGATGAAGAATTAGTATTTTTACTAAGACTTTTACCAGGATTTTGTTGTGATTATAAAGATATTATGTGGAAAGGAGGACTGAAATATACATTTAAAAGAAGTGGTTCTGATGATAATGCAATTGCTATTTGGAAAACTAAAAAGCAGGATGGGACGTATGAGAATGATCAACCGCATCCAGGTAAAGTTAAGATTACAAATATGGAGTTGAGAATGCCTATTGTTAATTATGAACCTAACTATGCTACCTTGCTAAGAACTAACATGTTGAAAGAGGGTAAGATTCCTATTTCCTTCAACACATATCAATGTTTACAAAAATCAGTTACAGGCAAATATTTAGAATTCGATCTAACCACACAATTTAACTCAAGTGAATTTGATGTGCGTAATTTTGTGATTGCATTTTGCAAACTGATAGGAATGATAACCAAGAAAGAGATTCAAGCTATTTTGATCATTGTAAAGTACAGAATATCCATTTTCGTAATTCTAGAAATGAGTCTTTTCCCTTAGAATCTTTAAACTTAGATTTTGAAAAGCATAAATATCTCAAAGCTTACGAAATGTATACGATATACAAGAGAGTTGTATAGATTAGATGTTTTTTAATTTGTAAAGTGTTTTTATGGTAATTATCATAAAAACTTATATATAGACCAAGAAGATGAACAGATTGTGATCCAAACCGTACAAAACGGAACAAATTCTTCCACTTGTGTTTAAGCTAAGATGAATGATGATTGTGTATACTAGGAACGAAACGTTCCACTTGTGTTTAAGCTAGGATGAATGATGAATTGTGTTTACTAGGAACGAAACGTTCCACTTTGTATACTTAATGAAACCGATAATTTAAAAAATGATCATAACTTATTTAATAAAATGAATATTCCAGATAACATTCCACGAGATAATCTAATTGCATTATTTGAGGATACAATATTAACACTCCAAAACTTACTAGCAAAAAGTAAGAGGAAATTTAAGAAGTTAAAATGTATTTATGTTATTCTTATTGCATTTTCGATACTACTTTCTGCTTCAACGGGGTTTATCAATATATTTATTCCTGTTACAGTCTATTCAATTATTACAACAGCATTTGCATCTGCTTCTGTCGTTATCACTGGTTTATCAACACGATTTAATATAGCTTCGAAGAAAGAGTATTATAAAAATATGGTTACTCATATTGCTATGTTTAAGGATGAGCTTAATGTTGTTAAAGTAATGAATGGAGAATTAACAGACGAATATATAAAAGACATTGTTGATAGGATTAACTATATATATAATGAGATAAGATCACTACAAAAATGAACAAATTTTTAAAAGTTTTATACAATAAATGAGAAATGTCCTCACAATTAAACAAGAAAAACAATATTAACATTATAAAGCTTGTTAAATTGCAAGATCTGGAAGAAGGAAAATCATAAGAAATAACCTCATGGAAATTGATACAAACAAAATACACTCGGGAAACGGTATTAGCACATTTAAATGAAAAATATAAAATCTTATTACCACAGAGATATAACGAAGATACTGATCAAGTTTTAAAAGAGATGAAAACTAAGAAACTGTTTATGAGATATGATGAAATGAAAGATCTTTCTAATGGTTACAAAATACATCAACTGTTGTTTAAAAATGATTCTAAGTAAAAAAAATGATTTTAAAAAAATTTCTAAAGTAAAAAATGAAGTGGTTAGTATGGATCCCCAAAGAAGTTCATACTGGCCACTGGATTTTCGACAGTGATCTCCACAAGATTTGGAGAAATTATGTTAATTCCTATATTAAGAGAAGTTTTCCGAGGAATTAGCATCTTTCTGAGAAATTGACTAACGCGTGACGCTAACTTTTCTATTTAGGAACACATTGGATAATTTACCAACGATTAATATCAAAGAAAGCTACCCACGAATTTTCACAGCATTCTCCAGCCAAATTTGGAGAAAATAAAATAATTCCTATACTAAGAGAAGTTTCTCCGTGTAATTAGCCTTAATCGTAGAAATTTTAGTAACGCGTGATGCTATCTTTTCTATTTTGAAACACATTGAATAATTCAGTGGTGCCCACCCCCTTTATGTCCATGACGCACCCCCCACCACTTGTTTATCCGTAGGTGTTCTTCCCTGAAAAAATCTTCTTTTCGATTAATTTTTACACCCCTTCAAACATATTTATATGGATTTTAGCCCCCCGAAATATTTCAATGACGCACTTTGCGTCATAGCCCCCCTCTGTGGGAAGCCCTGGATAATTTATCGACGAGTTATATCAAAAAATGACAGCGACGAATTTTCCACAGCGATCTTCAGCCAGATTAAAAAAAATATAAGTTAATTCTTATATTAATAAAGGTTTATCTTGTAATTAATGTATTTCTGACAAATTGACTAACGCGTGATGCTATTTTTTCTATTTAAAAAAAACGTTGGATATTTTATCAACGATTTATACGGGAGAAGACCAGCCACAAATTTTCCAGAACTATCTCCAACCATATTTGAAAAAGTCAAGTGAATTACAATATTAAGAGATGTTTCCACGTGTAATTAGCGTATTTCTGAGAAATTCACTAACACGTGCTGCTATCTTTGCGACGCTATATTTTCGAATTTTCCACAGCGATCCCCAATTAGATTTAGAAAAGTTTTATACTAGGAGAGGTTTTTCCGTGTAATTAGCATCTTTCTGAAAGTTTAATTAGCGCGTGATGTTATCTTTTCTATTTACCAACACATTGGATATTTTATCAACGATTCATATGGAAAAAGGTCTGCCACTAAAGAGTCATCATTAGTTGGAGCAGAGAGGTAAGTAATATAGCATTAGTTAGATCTCAACTTTGTTTTTATGGATATTCAAACAATAAAACGTAAATGCCAAACAATTGTTGAGTAATTAAGAGTTTGTTGCACAACATGGGCTTGGGATTAGTTGGCGTATAGAATTTGGGGTTGGTTGGCAAGTGCGCCAAACAACCCAGTAAGTAATTTTATTTTATTTTACTTTTATTATTACATTATTTGTTTTATTGTTATGTTGTTTACAGTTCTACCAATCTTTTACTTCAATGTTATAGAATAGTATGCACGTCTTGGATTATTGTTAAAATTTAGAATTCGAGATAAGACTGGACGTCGGACTCTGAATCTCCTGAATAGACCTAATTCTCGGGATAAAAATATTTTGTATGGGCTCTTTTGTTACAAAAAATATAGGAATAGAGTAGTAGAAAATGGATCGATCTGGCTCATAATTGGCCATACTTGCTCAACTCAGGAGCCCCTGGGAAGTTGAGCATCGTGAACCGTCAACCCACGGTCTTTTATGACCTCCATTTTAGGGGTGTATTTGTTCCCTTTTATGAACACTTTTAGGGGGTGTATTCGTTCTCTTTTACGAGCAATTTTTAGGTGTGAACTCGTTCCCTTTTATGAGCATAGTTTTCAACCCATATTTTAACATAGCAGAACATAAGACTATGTAACATAGCAGCAGAACTAGTAAAAGAGCATGAGCATATTTTTCAACCCCTATTTTAACATAGCAGAGACTACGTAACATATCAGGGGTGTATTCATTCCAACCCTTATTTTAACATAGCAGAAATACAAGAGTATTTCCAACCCTTATTTGAACATAACAGATACTATGAAACATAGTCCATTTTAAGGGTGGACTCGTTCTCTGTTATGATTACTTTTTCAACCCCTATTTTTACATAGCAGAGACTACGAACACATAGCATAGCAGATAATGCATAAGACTACGTTTCAACCCTTTGAACCGTCGACCTCTATTTTAGGGGTGTATTTGTTTCAACCCCTTAGCAGAGAATACACGAACACATAGAACATTTCCACCCCTATTTAAACATAGCAAAACAAGTAAAAGAGTATGGTATATTTTCCAACCCCTAATTTACCATAGCAGATAAAACATAGCAGGGATGTATTTGTTTCCACTCCTAATTGAACTTCGTTCCCTTTTATGAGCATATTTTCCAACCCCTATTTTAATTACGAACATACATAAGAAAATACGAAACATAGCAGAGGTATAATCGTTTTCAACCCCTTAGCATAAGTCTTTGTAACATAGCAGAACTAGTAAAAGAGCATGACATAATTTTCAACCCCTATTTTACCATATGTATTCGTTTCCACCCCTAATTGAACTCGTTCCCTTTTCTAACCCCTATTTAAACATAGCAAAGACTGTAAGGGGTGTACTCGTTCCAACCCCTATAGCAAATATAGCCATTTTAAAGGTGAACTCGTTCCCTTTTATGAGCATATTTTAAAAATAGCGGACAATGAATACCTATGTAACATAGAACAGAGGGTGTGTACATTTTTTCCACCTTACTTAAACATAACAGAAATAGCAGGAGGTGTACCCGTTCCAATCCTCTATAGCAAAGATTCTTTTAAGGAGTGAACTTGTTCTAACCTCTATTTGAACATAGCAGAGATGATTTAAAGATTGCAAAGGAATTCAAACTTCGGTGTTTTATTATCAGTTACATAATAACTTCCGCCATATGTGGATAATTCTCATTACGTCATTCATCCGGATTTTAAAAACATTGTGCTAGTTTTCTCTTTTACAGACAATACTGATTTAATAGTATGTGTTGATCGCTCGCTGTATAACTTGTCGTTCAACGATAGGATTAAAAAAAGGGGGAAACCCCGACCGTGACTCGATGATATCATCTCTATTGCGCAATATTACGCAATGCAATCACACAGGTATATGTTGATCGCTCGCGATCTCTCTTGTCATTTAAACCTTGACCGTGACTTGGTGACATCATCCCTATTGCGCAATATTGCTCAATGTTATTACAAAAGGTAAAAAAGACTGATCGAGAAGTTTTTTGCAATCAGTTCCTTGTTGGTGTTTAAAGTGTAAAATTCTGATTTTTTGTGTGTATTTATATCAGTGTGGTTTGGTTTTTAGTTGTCTATACGTAAGACATCTTATAACAATAATATCATATTATATAAAACTCACTTCTGAACTATTATAGTAACGTTGCGTTATTTAAAAAAATGGCAACGAAAAAGGTTAAACCAAATACTATCAATTTACCAACTGATACTCTATTTAATAATAATTTTAAAAAAAATCATTTTAAAATGTGATACTGTTTTAAATGAGGATAGTGGATGCTTTTTAAATAATAAAAGAAATGACTGTTTAGATATATTAAAACAGGAACAAGGTAATTCATCTTTTAAAGTAAATTTTTCTTCGGCTACAACTTTTGTAAAACCAGTAGATTTAGAAACATGTAGATTCTTTGTAAATAGTGGTAACGAAATTATTTTACCGAGTACAGATGTGAATGCTATAATTGAAAGCTATTTAATAAAATTTCAGTTGAACAAGAAAACAGAGCAATTAAGAAATCACGGTGGTCTTTATGTTCTGAACCAAACCATCTCTTAGAAATTAAAATCAGTAAATATGATCCACTGTCAGCATCATCTTATATAAAATTGCCTCAATGGATTTTATCTAAAAAAAAGTGTTTTAAATATTCAAAATAACGATAACAGATGTTTTATGTATTGCATTCTAGCTGCATTGCATCCCGCAAAAGATAATCCACTGCGTGTTATTAATTACATACAATATATTAATACTTTATTACCGTTATTTGAAAAAAACTAATATAAAATTCCCTGTTGAAGTAGCACACATAAGCAAATTTGAACATATGTATAATTCCGTATTTACTAAGAAACAAATTTCTATTAATATATATATGGCATTGATTATGATAATGAAACAATTTTTCCGTTACGCATAAGCGAAAACACAGCTGTAGGTAAACATATAGATTTATTACATTGCGAAGAAAATTTCAATAGTCATTATTGTCTTATAAAAAATCTCAATGCCTTATTGAAAAGTCATAAAGAAAAAACTTATGTAAAATTGCCTCAATGGATTTTATCCACAAAATGTGTTTTAAATATTGAAAATAACAAAAATAGATGTTTTATGTATTCCATTCTAGCTGCATTGCATCCCGCAAAAGATAATCCACTGCGTGTAAATAATTATATACAATATATTAATACTTTATTACCGTTATTTGAAAAAACGAATATAAAATTACCTGTTGAAGTAGCACACATAAGCAAATTTGAACATATGCATAATTCCGTATTTACTAAGGAACAAATTGCTATTAATATATATGGCATTAATTATGCTAATGAAACAATTTTTCCGTTATGTATAAGCGAAAACAGCTGTATGTAAACATATAGATTTATTATATTTAAACTCTCATTATTGTTTAATTACAAATTTAAATGGTTTAGGTACTCATCAAGCATTTATTTGTAGACGATGTTTATTATCTTTTTATAACAAATCAAAATTAGATAAACATGAGAAATTATGTAAAGAACACACTCTAACCAAAATTAAAATGCCGAAACAAGATGTTTTAAAACTTCGAAATCTAATTGTTACTACAGAATGATGTCATAATAGTTGCAGATTTTGAAAGTTTATTAAAACCTATAAATAAACAAATTGGATCTAATACAAAACATGTTCATGTATGTAAAACTGTATAACATGCAGTTTTGGTTATATTTTGTGTTGGAGTAACAAATATATGAAATCAGATTTAGTTATTTATGGTCGGGAAAATGTATCGATTAAGTTTATGTCTGCTATGGAGAAGGAATTAAGGAAAATAATAAACATATTAGATCAACAAAAACCAATAATACCATTAAATAGTTCTCAGTTACAGGAGTATAATCTATCCACTGAATGCTCTGTTTGCGATAGTAAATATATGAGTAACAATAGAAAAGTTAAACATCATAACAATTTAACTGGAACATATTACCACGGTGTGCAATAATTGTAATTTGCAAATTAAACGTCAGAGTAATTTTATCCCGGTATTCTTCCAAAATTTATCTGCGTATGATGCACATTTATTTGTGAAAGAACTAGGTTGCACGCCTGGCAATATATCTGTAATTGCTGAGAGCACTGAGAAATACATCATATTCTCCAAACATTTTAATTTTGATGGTAGACCTATCGAGTTACGTTTTGTAGACTTATATAAATTTCTTCCGTACAGTCGTGAAAATTTGTTGTCAAAATTAAAACCTGAGCAATTCGTATATACAAAGCAATATTTTTCCGATGATAAGTTTCCTTTAATTCCGTAAGGGAAGTTATTTTTCTGAATACATAACAAATTTAGATACATTTAACTAAACTGAATTTCCTGAAAGAGAGGCGTTTAATAGCAAATTGAATGGAACACAAATTTCCGAGACCGACTATCAATATGCAAAACTGATTTGGCGTGTGTTTAATTGTCAAAATTTAGGGGACTACCATGATCTTTATTTAAAATGTGATGTACTTCTCACAGCAGATGTATTGGAAAATTTTCGAAATACGTGTTTAAATGCTTTTAGTATTGACCCAATTAATTGGTTTACTGCACCTGGTTTGGCATGGCAAGCCATGTTATATAAAACAAAAGTTGAACTTGAACTTTTATCAGATATCAATATGTATATGTTTGAAGAAAAATCGATTCGCGGAGGCATCACACAAGCTGTATTAAAGTATGCCAAAGCTAATAATCCCTACGTACATGATTTTGATGCGGAAAAAGAAAAATCTTATTTACTGTATATTGACATGAACAATCTGTACGGACTATCAATGATTGGTCATTTACCATAGGGTGGTTTTCGGTGGGAGGACAAAATTGACAATTGGCAAGACAAGAATAAAATTATCAATTGGCCCACTGATATTGAATGTTTTTTCTTCTAGAAGTGGACTTAGAGTATCCAAATTATTTACACGAATACCATTCTGATTTTCCGTGTGCTCCCACTAATGAATTTCCACCGAATGGTAAATATTCAAAATTACCATTAACACTTAAGTCGAAATCGAATTATATCTTGCATTATAGAGTATTACAATTTTATCTAAAACAAGATTTACTATTGGTAAAAGTCCTTAAAATATTATGGTTTCGTCAAACTAATGGCTTGCATCTTATATAAAAGAAAATACTCAGCGTCGTGCAAATGCTACAACTGAATTTGGAAAAGATTTCTATAAGTTATTAAATAATTCTGTATGCGGAAAGACAATGAAAAATGTACGAAAACGCATTGATATAAAATTAATTAATAATGAAAAAAGTGTAAAAAATTAGTAGCGCAAGATCAGTTTCAAAACTGGGTAAAATTAGGGGATAATCTTTCATTATTCCATATGCTAAAAATATCTGTAACTCTAAATAAACCGATCTATATAGGAGCTACAGTTTTAGAATTATCAAAATTAGCAATGTATGAATTCCATCATAATATAATGAAACCTCGATATGGTGATAAGATTAGTATTACTTACATGGATACTGACTCTTTCATTTACTACATTAAAACCGACGATATTTATAAAGATATAAAAGACATGAACGAGTATTTTGATACTTCTAATTATGCTGAAAATCATGCTTTATATAACACAAAAAATAAACAAGTTTTGGGTAAAATTAAAGATGAATTAAGTGGAGTTCCTATCATTGAATATGTTAGTTTACGAGCAAAAAATTATGCAAGAAAACTGATAAAATAAAGAATTGAAAAATGTAAAGGGATCAAGAAAAATGTAGTTAAAGAACAAATTACGTTTGACGATTATAAATCATGTCTATTTCAAAACGAAACGATTCATAAAACACAATTTGAAATTAAAAGCAAATATCACAATTTAACAACAAATCAGGTAACAAAATTAGCGTTAGATCCGTATGATGACAAAAGAAAAATTTTAAATTGTAATATACACACTGTTCCTTGGGGGTATCATAATAAAAATTTAACATGTGAGATTTGTATATTGTAAATGTGATATTTTAGTTTTTGTATATATATTAATGTAATAGTATTGATAAACAAAAATATGTCACAATCAGTTCGAGAACAAATAGTTGCAGAATTACATAAAGGTGCAAGACGAAACTATCCTCGAATACCCATTATAACGAAAAGAATTCATGATTTATGGCAAGGTGATTTAGTTGAAATGAATAGCGGAAAATTGAAAGGTCTAGCAAACATTAATCGAAATTTTAAATATTTATTAACTGTGATAAACACATTCTCTAAATATGCTTGGGCTATTCCTGTGAAAAATAAAACTGGGAAAAAATTACACAAGCATTTATAACAGTACTGAGAAAAGCAAACAAAAGCCCAAAATTTTTACAAACTGACAGGAGTCGAGAATTTTATAATTCAGAGTTTCAGAAGGCGATGAACCAAAATAACATTAAACATTATTCCACGTACAGTGATGTGAAAGCAAGTATTATTGAAAGATATAATAGAACATTACGTAATTTAATGTGGAGACAATTTTCACTGCAGGAAAATTATAAATGGATTGGCATTCTGCCGGAATTACTACATAAATATAATAATACTATTCATTCCACTATTAAAATGAAACCACTCGACGCTATTAAAAAAGAAAATGAAAAACTTCTATTGACAAACATCTATTGCAAAAAGTTTTCTGTGTCAAAAAGAAAAAGTAAATTTAAGGTAATTGAATATGTAAGAATTAGTAAACTTAAGCGTCCTGGTTTTGATAGAAGTTTTACACGCAATTGGAGTACAGAAATTTTTCGAATTGCTAAAGTTTTCTTCACTAATCCTCCAACATATCACTTAGTAGACTCAAATAATAAACCTATTGAAGGAAGATTTTACGGACACGAATTGCAATTAACGAAATTTCCGAAAACATATTTAATTGAAAAAGTTTTGCGAAAGAAAAATAATAAGGCTTATGTGAAATGGTTAGGTCTGCCAAAAAGTGAAAATTCTTGGATTGATTTAAAACATACTATATTGTAAAAAAAGAAAAGTCAAGAATTTATAGGTGAAGTATGTCGTCACAAGTATTTCTTATAGATTTTATAATTTCAAAAGGTAAATTTTATATTTTAAATTCTAGCAACACTGTAAATTTTCGTTGCTTAGTTAAATTGTCATCATCATCATCATCACGAGGTCTATCAGTATCACAAGTAAAAAGTATATTAAATCAAATTTGTTCTTCAACAAGCGCTGTGTTTTTATGTAAAGGACAAAATAAAGCAAAATATTTAAAAATGTTATTTAAAATAAAGGTGATATATATGTAATATATATATATAGAGAGAAAAATATGGAAGGAAAATTCCTTTTACATGTATGGTAGGAGATCCTACAGGCTGTGGAAAATCATATTTTGTTAAAACATTTCTTGATCATTACAGTAAGTTAGTAGTAGAAAATGGATCGATCTGGCTCAGACCTGGCTCAGTTTTAGCCAACTCACAAGCCCCTGGGAAAATGACCACCATGCACCGTGAGCCCACGGCCTTTTACGACCTCCATTTCAGGGGTGAATTTGTTCCCTTTTATGAGCACTTTTAAGGGGGTGTATTCGTTCTCTTTTACGAGCCCATTTTAGGGGGTGAACTCATTCCCTTTTATGAACACTTATGTTAATATAGCAGAAATTACGAACACAAAGAAGAGAAGATAACACACAGCAGAACAGATAACAGATAAGAATATGAAACAAAAAGGGGTGTATTCGTTCTCTTTTATGAGCATATTTTCCAACCCCTATTTCAACATGACAGAGACTACGAAACATGGCGGACATAGCACAGGGGGTGTATTCATTTTCTCCACCCCTAATTGACCATAGCAGAAATTACACTGAGGGTACGTAACACACAACATCCTCCATTTTCAACCCCTACGAACACATAACACTACGTAACACACAGCAGAACAGATAACAGATAAGAATATGAAACATAGAAGGGGTGTGTACCCTTATTTTAACATAGCAGAAAGTACACTGAGACTATGAACAGATAATACTTAACATAGCAAGGGTGTATTCATTCTAGAACCCTTACGAACACACAGAAGATCAGATAATACGTAACATTTCAAGGGTGTACTCGTTCCCTTTTCCAACCCCTATTTTAACATAGCAGATAGCACAGCTAATAAAAGAGCATGGCTTATTTTTCAACCCCCATTTTAACATAACAAAAATGACATAAGAGTACGTAACATAACAAGGGTGAACTCGTTCTCTTTTATGAGCATATTTTTCAACTCCTATTTTAACATAACAGAAATGACATAAGAATACGTAACATAGCAGGGTGAACTCGTTCCCTTTTGCAACCCTTATTTTAACATAGCAGAGAATAGAAGTGTACTCGTTTCCAACCCAACATTACTTTCTTTTACGGGGGTAGGAACACCCCCAACCCTCCTCCTTTCTCATCCAGGGCTTGGGACCGGCAATGGCGGAGTTTAAAAAAATAACATCATCATACTCTCATAAATGAATAAAGCATAATATCATTAGCATCAATAGTAGTGAGTGAGAATTTGTTTAAAAAATCCTGCATCGAATAACCAGATGCACGACTTGCTAAATATAGGAAACAGTAATGTCCACAAAATTGAGATAAATCACCTTGAATACGTCTATTATTCCATGTATAATACAGACAGTTTCGTTTTAAAAACCTTATATGATGTTGTATATAGGGAGGTATACCATAGCTATCGAAATACTCTCCCACACACATATTAGATATATAAACAGCAACCCAATGTTCACCAGGCTTATCACTAGAATCAGTGTTTATAATTATGGCGGCTGGAAATGTATGAATAAACAAAGGTAACTCATCAGCAGCATATACACCAATAAAATGATCTTTAGGCAAATTTAGTTGTAATGCTTCATAAAGCTCAATTGTATTTAACATCTTTAATTAATATATATTTTTCTCTGGAAATCAATTTCTAATTCTGAAGAGAATTCACCATAAATAATTGTTGTTACAGGAGATGGCAGTGCTTCTTTAAAATGAACCTCTAAACGTACACTTCCTTGCCGTTGCGGACTAGTATGAAATGCAGCACTTGCGCTTGAATCAGGAGTTAAATCAAACACCAGTAGAGTATAACCATTAGGATATTCAGCGAGTGAAATATCATTACCTTGATTAGAATAATAAATACCTGAACCTGTAAATAACGTAGAATATGCTTGTACATATAGCTTATTATCAAAATCTGGCTGTAAAGGTTTGAAGGGCATTGGATTTCCATCAACATACAATGTAAAAAATGACATACTAAAATGTTGAAAATTGAATGGATTTGTTTGATAATTACCATTAAAAGCAGTATTACTAACAAAACCAATAATAATACGTTTAGGCACTAGGCCTGAAAATAGATCTGGAAGTGTACTATCCATAATTCCTTGTGGCAGAGTTTCAGTCTTCTCTTGCACTTTTGTTATAGGATATTTTACTCTAAATTTAGGATTTTGTAATACTTTATTTTGTGCTATTTTAACGGCCGGTGACACATCAACCTTTTTCACAAGCAATTTTGCATCTGTAATTACAACTTTTCCATCAGCATCTGCGTCACCCATTAGACAAAATGTAGGTTTAGCTGGAATTAGTTTAATACGCAATTGTACACCATTCAGTAAAAATTTCTCCTGATTAAATATATCAGCATGAATATAGCCCAATAATTCAAATGACTGACTTAAAGCAGTGAGAAGGAAACGTTGTTTAAATGCTACATTAGCATCGGCCACACTGTCCATATGCCCTGCAGTATCTTTAAACCACATTGATGTTTGAAGATGCGTTGTTTTAGCTTCAGTATTATAATTTAGTAGTTTTTCAATATACGATCGATATGGATATGTATGTGAAGAGTAGGAAATAAGTTGATTATTTAAATATAATTGCAATACACTGAACATTGCATTGAGAAAATCATTTACAGGGCCGATTTTCTTATCGGCAGAAGTTAAATTAGAACCATCTGATTTAGTAATTTTACCTTTAACATATAACATTGTATGCGGTAAGTCAATATAGTCATCCCCATGACCGGGGACTACAAATTCTATTGGTGCATTATCAGCTATTGAAACCACAGGTTTATATGGAACTATTTTATTATCTATAATACTGGTTTGAGTGGGTAAACCAACAAATAAATCTAATTCTGATTTCATACAATCACACTGCATTTTTGTCTTTTTCTTACTATTAATATTCACACATGATAAAATTTACAATACCATATTACGTCTACGAAAATGTAATTTTACACATACACTGCCATATTGGAAAGGAAGTGGATTACCTGTACTATCTCTTAAATCAATAATAATTTGATCAAATTGTTTACGTTGCACAGTGACATAATGAGGATTATCAAAAATATGTACATTATTAATACCATGATCTGTAATATTTGTATTTATAATACGTAACAATGGAGCTACGGTGTCACCCACCATTTGTGGTTCTACAATATCACTGTAAATATACATAAGTGTAGGTAGCGCTTTTTGTAAATCAGGTGGATAACGAGCATAATGAACAACTGCAATATCTTCTTGCTGTATATGATCAAAACCTAGTATTCTGGCTAGTTCAGGAGATAGGCGTACTTGTATATGCTTCTCTTGATCTTTTATTACTCTATTAACCTCAATTCGTTTCACTGATGCTTTGACTTTTAATTGTAAATTTAATATATCACTTTTATGATTAATTTGAGATAGAATATCATCAACATGATAATAGTGGCCTGGTAAGATTTGAGTTATGTTCCAGTTTTTTGTATTCATGAGACGATAATAAATATTATTTGTATATTTGGAAACATTCTGAAATGAACTTGTATAATGCACTTCAACAACAGCTGTTTCCCACACTCCTTTCTCCAGTACAATAGGTTGATATAATTTAATAGTATAACAAGCAAGAGTATTTTCAGGAAAATATTTCATAGAACTATTGCTAGGAAGTGTGAGATAAAAACTATCACTTTGCTCCATAATTAATCAATCAAAAATATCTTTGGATCTTTTTATCCGTTTCACACCAGCACCACCACTAAAATGAACTTTCTTTCTTTTTCTTCTTCTTCCAGATCCTTCCAACACCTGATTTAATTTATTTTGAGCTTTATTTTTTAAATTTGTTTTAGCTTCTTGCCATCGATCATGCAAAGACTCTTCAATAGGTCTATTATTATCTAGTACATCTCCTGCTACATTAATTCCTGTACGTATCAATTCTTTACCAACAGTTTTTGCACCTTGTTTTAATAAAGGAAATACAGTACGAAATAAACCTCCTAGAAAACTACCAATGCCATAACCTTCTTGATATGGTGTACCTCTATACACGTTATAATTACCTCCTGCTTGATATATGTAGTAATTGAGGTAGGGCTCATTCATCTTTCTTTCTTTCTATATACTTAAAAATATCAATAGATTACAATAGAATATTATTATTATTATTGCTTATAAGTACACCATTTGCGTTTACGGGGTGGAGGACCATCCTCTTCGTCTTCTTCGTCCTCTGTGAGTTTTCTAATAT
Organism: Thermobia domestica; assembly: GCF_964235325.1. Classification (NCBI taxonomy): domain Eukaryota; kingdom Metazoa; phylum Arthropoda; class Insecta; order Zygentoma; family Lepismatidae; genus Thermobia; species Thermobia domestica. Next base: position 329,135,422 of record NC_137456.1, read on the forward strand.
AATCTATTCGTTGAGGATTACCAATGTACTCTAAGGGTATATTGGCTTTTGCTAATAATGTAGCAAAAGGTTTCCAGCCGGCAACTGAAATATTTTTCTTACGACATCTAACAAAATCGGATATCAAATCCACTATATTTGCACCTGGAATTAATTTATTATTAATATTCACATTTCCATTATCGTCCCATTGAATATTTGGATTTTGTTTCAATTTACGTAATAAAGGTCTCGCTTTACGTTTACAAATTTCAGGGAGAGTAGATATTATTTCATCATCCTCCTCATCATCCTCATCCTCTTCTTCCTCCGTAGTAGTAGTGGTAGTTGCTGTTGTTGTAACTGCTGCCGGTTTTTGAATTATATTTAAATATTTTTGTAAGACTTCTCTATATTTTGTCCATTTTTCTTCTACATTTAAACTTTTATTATTTAAAATTTCTTTCATTTCATCATCAAGATTAGATATCGTTTGATAATGATGTAATTTTTCTGGTGCGATTAAAATAAGTTTTTGTGCGTTTTGCATAATTATTTAATTAAACTAGATAGTATACCTCCAATAATAGGTGCAAGCAAAGCAGTAAGAAAACCACTTTTTTGTATAATTATTCGTTTTTTCTTTTGTTTTAATGACGGACCTTTTTTCACCAAATATCTCAGTTCCTTTTTATATTTTTTAGTTTATTTATCTCTGTTTTATTTAATGGAACATTTCCCTGTAATACGTTATAGGAACATTCACAAATAGAGCGAATTAAATCAGGATCTGCATTTTGTAAAATTGCCTTACGTGCTTTCGGTTTTGACTTTGCTAAAAGTTTTAACATATGTGCATTTTCCTTACTAATCATTTTTTACGGCTATTAAAGCATAAATAGTTGTTAGAATATAAACCATATTACAATTAATATTTTTTACAGGTACATAAACATAATTAAAAGAATCTGTTGGAAAGATATTTGTTCGAACTCGCTGCTCATCAGGAGTATTTTGTTTTAAATCAAAGAGTAAATAACCATGTGCAATTCGAGTTGCATCTTGATATGCTTCTTGAACAAATTTTGTATTACCTGGATACAATTGTAGTGCGAGATAATTAATTTGAGCTTGGTCTCTAGGATTTTTAAAACAAACAATATAATGACAATTTAATGAAATATTCCGCATTCCTTTTTGTTGATGAAAAATATTCTGTGTGATAAATATTACACTTATATTTCTATGATGGCTACCCTTAGTAAATATATCTACAATCCGATGGTCACACTCACGCATTAAATCATCTATAATGACAAGATGTGGACCCTCATGTGCTTGAAATTCATTATTTTGAGGTAAACCTCCTTTAAACGTACAGTTTGAAAGAGTATCATAAAACGGTTGCCATTTACCATAACACCATACAATATTTTTAAATAACTTGCTATAATGGTCAAGAAATGTTTTAACAAAATATGATTTTCCACAACCTGTAGGACCTGCTACCATATATGTAAAAGGAATTTTCCATTCCATCTCCATTACAGATATATTGCATTTATTTTAAATAGCGTTTTTAAATATTTTGCTTTCTTTTCTCCTTTACATAAAAAAACAGCGTTTGTGGAAGAACAAATTTGATTTAATATACTTTTTACTTGTGATACTGATAGACCTCGTGATGATGATGATGATGACAATTTAACTAAGCAACGAAAATTTACAGTGTTGCTAGAATTTAAAATATAAAATTCACTTTTTGAAATTATAAAATCTACAAAAAAAACTTGTGATGACATGCTTCACCTATAAATTCTTGACTTCTCTTTTTTTTACAATATAGTATGTTTTAAATCAATCCAAGAATTTTCACTTTTTGGCAGACCTAACCATTTCACATAAGCCTTATTATTTTTCTTTCGCAACACTTTTTCAATTAAATATGTGTTTCGAAATTTCGTTAATTGTAATTCGTGTCCGTAAAATCTTCCTTCAATAGGTTTATTATTTGAGTCTACTAAGTGATATGTCGGAGGATTAGTGAAGAAAACTTTAGCAATTCGAAAAATTTCTGTACTCCAATTGCGTGTAAAACCTCTATCAAAACCAGGACGCTTAAGTTTACTAATTCTTACATATTCACCTATCTTAAATTTACTTTTTCTTTTTATCACAGAAAACTTTTTGCAATAGATGTTTGTCAATAGATGTTTTTCATTTTCTTTTTTAATAGCGTCGATAGGTTTCATTTTAATAGTGGAATGAATAGTATTATTATATTTATGTAGTAATTCCGGCAGAATGCCAACCCATTTATAATTTCCCTGCAGTGTAAATTGTCTCCACATTAAGTTACGTAATGATCTATTAAATCTTTCAATAATACTTGCTTTCACATCACTGTACGTGGAATAATGTTTAATGTTATTTTGGTTCATCGCCTTCTGAAACTCTGAGTTATAAAATTCTCGACCCCTGTCAGTTTGTAAAAATTTAGGGCTTTTGTTTGCTTTTCTCAGTACTGTTATAAATGCTTGTGTAATTTCTTTCCCAGTTTTATTTTTCACAGGAATAGCCCAAGCATATTTAGAGAATGTATCTATCACAGTTAATAAATATTTGAAATTTCGATTAATTTTTGCTAGACCTTTCAATTTTCCACTATTCATTTCAACTAAATCAGCTTGCCATAAATCATGAATCCCTTTCGTTATAACGGGTATTCGAGGATAGTTTCGTCTTGCACTTTTATGTAATTCTGCAACTATTTGTTCTCAAACTGATTGTGACATTTTTTTAATACTAATATATCCAAAAAAATTATATCGTATTTATAATATACAAATCGTACATTTTACATCTTTATTATAATACCCCCAAGGAACAGTGTGTATATTACAATTTAAAATTTTTCTTTTGTCATCATACGGATCTAATGCTAATTTTCTTACCTGATTTGTTGTTAAATTATGGTATTTACTTTTAATTTCAAATTGTGTTTTATAGATCATTTCGTTTTTAAATATACATGATTTATAATCGTCAAACGTAATTTGTTCTTTAACTATATTTTTCTTGATCCCTTTACATTTTTTCAGTTCTTTATTTTCACCAGTTTTTATAGCATAATTTTTTGTTCGTAACCCAACATATTCAATCATAGGAACTCCACCTCATTCGTCTTTCATTTTACCCAAAACGTGTTTATTTTGTATGGTATATAAAGAATTATTTTCAGGATAATTTGAGGTGTCAAAATACTCATTCATATCTTTTATATCGTTATAAATATTGTTAGTTTTAATTTGGTAAATGAAAGAGTCAGTATCCATATATGCAATTCTAATTTTATCTCCATATCGCGGTTTTATTATATTATAATGGAATTCATACATTGCTAATTTTGATAATTCTAAAACTGTCGCTCCTACGTAAATTGGTTTATTAAGGGTTACCGATTTTTTTACCATATGAAACAATGCCAAATTATCAGCCAATTTTACCCAATTTTCAAACTGATTTTGCGCTACTAATTTTTTTACACTTTTTTTCATTGTTAATTAATTTTATATCAATTCGTTTTCGTACATTCTCCATTGTCTTTCCGTATACAGAATTATTTAATAACTTATAGAAATCTGTTTCAAATTCAATTGTAGCATTTGCACGGCGTTGAGTATTTTCTTGAATATAAGATGCAAGCCATTTAGATTGACGAAACCATAATATTTTATGTACTTTTACCAATATTAAACCTTGTTTTAGATAAAATTGTAATACTCTATAATGCAAGATATAATTCGATTTCGATTTAAGTGTCAATAGTAATTTTGAATATTTACCATTCGGTGGAACTTCATTAGTTGGAGCACACGGAAAATCAGAATGGTATTCGTGTAAATAATTTGGATACTCTAAATCCACTTCTAGAAAAAATCCCCATTCACTATCCGTGGGCCAATTGATAATTTTATGTTTGTCTTGCCAGTTGTCAATTTTATCCTCCCACCGAAAACCACCATATGGTAAATAGTCAATCATTGATAGTCCGTACAGATTGTTCATGTCAATATACAGTAAATAAGATTTTTCTTTTTCCAAATCAAAATCATGTACGTAAGGATTATTAGCTTTGGCATATCTTAACACAGCTTGAGTAATACCTCCGCGAATCGATTTTTCTACAAACATATACATATTGATATCTGATAAAAGTTCAAGTTCAATTTTTGTTCTACATAACATGGCTTGCCATGCCAACCCAGGTGCAGTAAAACAATTAATCGGATCAATACAAAAAGCATTTAAACATGTCTTTCTAAAATTCTCCAACATATCTGCTGTGAGAAGTACATCACATTTTAAATATAGATCGTGGTAGTCCCCTAAATTTTCACATTTAAACACACGCCAAATCAGTTTTGCATATTGATAATCAGTCTCGGAAATTTGTGTTCCATTCAATTTGCTACTAAACGCCTCTCTTCCAGGAAATTCAGTTTCTTTAAATGTATCTAAATTTGTTATGTATTCATAAAAATAAATTCCCTTACGGAGAATTAAAGGAAACTTTTCATCAGAAAAATATTGCTTTGTATAGACAAATTGCTCAGGTTTTAATTTTGACACCAAATTTTCGAGACTATACGGTAGGAATTTAAATAAGTCTACAAAACGTAACTCGATAGGTCTACCATTAAAATTAAAGTGCTTAGAGAATGTTATATATTTCTCAGTGCTTTCAGCAATTACAAAAATATTTCCAGGGGTGCAACCTAATTCTTTCACAAATAAATGTGCATCATACCCAGACAAATTATGGAAGAAGACAGGGATAAAATTACTTTGACGCTTAATTTGTAAATTACACTTGTTGCATACCGTGGCAATAAATTGACCAGATAAATGGTTATGATGTTTAACTTTTCTATTGTCACTCGTATATTTACTATCACAAACTGAGCATTCAGTGGATAGGTTAAACTCCTGTAACTGAGAACTATTTAATGGTATTAATGGTTTTTCTTGATCTAATATGTTTATGATTTTTCTTAATTCATTCTCCATAGCAGACATAAACTTCATCGATACATTTTCTCCCCGATAAATAACTAAATCTGATTTCATATAGTTGTTACTCCAATATACAATATAACCAAAACTGCATGGTATATGTTGGTGAATTTGTATTGTATGAGATCCACTTTGTTTATTTATAGGTTTTAATAAACTTTCCATATCTGCAATTATTATCACATCATTCTGTAATAACAATTTCAATTTTCGAAATTTTAAAACTTCTCCTTGTTTCGGCATGGTAATTTTGGTTGGAATGTGTTCTTTACATAGTTTGTCATGTTCATCTAATTTTGATTTGTTATAAAAAGATATTAAACATCGTCTACAAATAAATGTTTGATGACTACCTAACTGATGTCTGACTAAACCATTTAAATTTGTAATTAAACAATAATGAGAGTTTAAATATAATAAATCAATATGTTTACCTACAGCTGTGTTTTCGCTTATACGTAACGGAAAAATAGTTTCATGATCATAGTTAATGCCATATATATTAATGGAAATTTGTTCCTTAGGAAATACGGAATTATACATATGTTCAAATTTGCTTATGTGTGCTATTTCGACTGGAAATTTTTCAAATAACGGTAATAAAGTATTACTATATTGTATGTAATTATTCACACGATATGGATTATCTTTTGCGGGATGCAACGCAGCTAGAATACTATACATAAAACTTCTATTATCGTTATTTTGAATATTTAAAACCCATTTTGTGGATACAATCCATTGAGGCAATTTTATATGACTCTTCAATAACGCATTGATATTATTTATTAGACAATAATGAGAGTTTAAATATAATAAATCAATATGTTTACCTACAGCTGTGTTTTCGCTTATACGTAACGGGAAAATAGTTTCATGATCATAGTTAATGCCATATATATTAATGGAAATTTGTTCCTTAGGAAATACGGAATTATACATATGTTCAAATTTGCTTATGTGTTCTACTTCGACGGGAAACTTTTCAAATAATGGTAATAAAGTATTACTATATTGTATGTAATTATTCACACGATATGGATTATCTTTTGCGGGATGCAACGCAGCTAGAATACTATACATAAAACTTCTATTATCGTTATTTTGAATATTTAAAACACATTTTGTGGATAAAATCCATTGAGGCAATTTTACATAAGTTTTCTCTTTATGACTCTTCAATAACGCATTGAGATTTTTTATTAGACAATAATGACTGTTGCAATTTTCCTAACAATACAGTAAATCTATACGTTTATCTACACATGTGTTTTCGCTTATACGTAACGGGAAAATAGTTTCATGATCATAGTTAATGCCATATATATTAATGGAAATTTGTTCCTTAGTAAATACAGAATTATACATATGTTCAAATTTGCTTATATGTTCTACTTCGACGGGAAACTTTATATTGGTTTTTTCAAATAATGGTAATAAAGTATTACTATATAGTATGTAATTATTCACACGATATGGATTATCTTTTGCGGGATGCAACGCAGCTAGAATGCAGTACATAAAACATATATTATCATTATTTTGAATATTTAAAACACATTTCTTTTTGGATAAAATCCATTGAGGTAATTTTATAAAAGAAGAAGCGGAAAGCGGATCATATTTACTGATTTTAATTTCTAAGTGATGGTTTGGTTCAGAACATAAAGACCACCCTGATTTCTTAATTGCCCTATTTTCTTGTTCAACTAAAATTTTATTAAATAGTTTTTCAATTATAGAATTCAAATCTGTACTCGGCAAAATAATTTCGTTACCACTATTTACAAAGAATCGACATGTTTCTAAATCTACTGGTTTTACAAAACTTGTAGCCAACGAAAAATTTACTTTAAACGATGTCTTAGTTTGTTCTTGTTGTAATATATCTAAACAGTCTTTTCTTTTATTCTTTAAAAAACATCCACTATCCTCATTTAAATCAGTATCACATTTTAAAATAAAATTTTTTAAATTATTATTAAATAGAGTATCAGAATTGATAATATTTGATTTGACCTTTTTTGTTGCCATTTTTTTAAAACTAACTCTTCAAAGTTACTATAATACTTTTGAACTGAGTTTTTATAATATAATATTAATAGTATTATTATAAAATGTCTTACTTACAAAAGAAAACAAAACCACACTATTAATAAACCACACTAATAATATAAACGCACACACACAAAAAATATCTGAACTTTACGCTTCACACGGTAAACATGAAGTGATTACAAAAAAAACATGTCGGTCAGTCTTTTATACCTGTCTGACAGCATTGCGTCATATTGCGCAATAGTATGAGTCATCCTCGGGAATTCCCCTCTTTTTTTTATACCTTTGTGATTGATTACATTACGTTCAGGGATTCCTATCGTTGAATGACAAGTTATTGTCTGTTAAAGAGAAAACTAGGTCAATTTTTTTTCAAATCCGGATAAATGACGTAATGAGAATTATCTACATATGGCGGAAGTTATTATGTAACTGATAACAAAACACGGAAGTTTCGCATTCTTTAAATAATCATCTCTGCTATGTTCAAATATAGGTTAAAACAAGTTACTCCTTAAAAGAATCTTTGCTATAGGGTTCGAATGTATTATCTGTTATGTTCAAATAATGGTTGAAAAATGAGAACGAGTACACCCTCCCTCCGTAGTCTTATGTTTCGAAAATAGGCCCACCCTTTAAAATGGACTATGTTTAATCTTCCATGGAACGAATACACCCCTATTCTCTGCCATGTTAAAATAAGGGTTGGAAAACGAGTACACCCCTTAAAAGGGAATGAATCTTACGTATTCTCTGGTCTGCTGTGTGTTCATTGTTTCAGTGTAATTTCTGCTATGTTAAAATAGGGGTTGGAAAAGGGAACGAGTACACCCTTGAAATGTTACGTATTATCTGATCTTCTGTGTGTTCGTAAGGGTTCTAGAATGAATACACCCTTGCTATGTTAAGTATTATCTGTTCATAGTCTCAGTGTACTTTCTGCTATGTTAAAATAAGGGTACACACCCCTTCTATGTTTCATATTCTTATCTGTTATCTGTTCTGCTGTGTGTTACGTAGTGTTATTTGTTCGTAGGGGTTGAAAATGGAGGATGTTGTGTGTTACGTACTCTCAGTGTAATTTCTGCTATGGTCAATTAGGGGTGGAGAAAATGAATACACCCCCTGTGCTATGTCCGCCATGTTTCGTAGTCTCTGTCATGTTGAAATAGGGGTTGGAAAATATGCTCATAAAAGAGAACAAATACACCCCTTCTATGTTTCATATTCTTATCTGTTATCTGTTCTGCTGTGTGTTATCTTCTCTTCTTTGTGTTCGTAATTTCTGCTATATTAACATAAGTGTTCATAAAAGGGAATGAGTTCACCCCCTAAAATGGAGGTCGTAAAAGGGAACGAGTACACCCCACTAAAAGGTGCTCATAAAAGGGAACAAATTCACCCCTAAAATGGAGGTCGTAAAAGACCGTGGGCTCACGGTGCATGGTGGTCATTTTCCCAGGGGCTTGTGAGTTGGCTAAAACTGGCCCAGATCGATCCATTTTCTACTACTTAAGTTATTTAAAAAATATTGTATGGTGTTATGGTGAATGGCAACCGTTGTATGATACTCTTTCAAGGTGCACGTTTAAAGAAGGTTTACCTCAAAATAATGAATTTCAAGCACACGAAGGTCCACATTTTGTAATTATTGTTGATTTAATGCGTGAGTGACCATCGAATTGTAGATATTTTTACTAAGGGTAGGCATCATAGAAATAAAAGGTGTAATATTTATAACAGAATATTTTTCATCAACAAAAAGGAATGCGGGATATTTCATTAAATTGTCATTATATTGTTTGTTTGAAAAATCCTAGAGACCAAGCGCAAATTAACTATCTAGCACGATAATTGTATCCAGGTAATACAAAATTTATTCAAGAAGCATATCAACATGCAACTCGAATTGCACATGGTTATTTACTCTTTGATTTAAAACAAAATACTCCTGATGAGCAACGAGTTCGAAGAAATATCTTTCCAACAGATTCTTTTAATTACGATTATGTGCTTGTAAAAAATAATTGCAATATGGTTTATATTCTAACAACTATTTGTGATTTAATAGCCGTAAAATGATTAGTAAGGAAAATGCACATTTGTTAAAACTTTTAGCAAAGTCAAAACCGAAAGCACGTAAGGCAATTTTACAAAATGCAGATCCTGATTTGATTCGCTCTATTTGCGAATGTTCCTATAACGTATTACAGGGAAATGTTCCATTAAATAAAACAGAGATAAATTAAAAATATAAAAAGGAACTGAGATATTTGGTGAAAAAGGTCCGTCATTAAAACAAAAGAAAAAACAAATAATTATAAAGAAAGGTGGTTTTCTTACTGCATTGCTTGCATCTATTTTAGGAGGTATACTATCTAGTTTAATTAAGTAATTATGCAAAAAGCACAAAAACTTATTTTAATCTCACCAGAAAAATTACTTTTAAATAATACAAGTTTAAATGCAGAAGAAAAATGGACAAGATATAGAGAAGTCTTACAAAAATATTTAAATATAATTCAAAAACCGGCAGCAGTTACAACAGCAACTACTACTACTACTACTACTATTGATAAAGAGGAAGAGGAAGAAGACGAAGAGGAGAAGGAGGATGATGAAATAATATCTACTCTCCCTGAAATTTGTAAACGTAAAGCAAGACCTTTATTACATAAATTGAAACAAAATCCTAATATTCAATGGGACGAAAATGGAAATGTGAATATTAATAATAAATTAATTCCAGGTGCAAATATAGTGGATTTGATATCCGATTTTGTTAGATGTCGTAAGAAAAATATTTCAGTTGCCGGTTGGAAACCTTTTGCTACATTATTAGCAAAAGCCGATAGCCGATATACCCTTAGAGTACATTGGTAATCCTTAACGAATAGATTATATTAGAAAACTCACAGAGGACGAAGAGGATGATGATGAGAACGAAGAGTATGGTCCTCCACCCCGTAAACGTAAATGGTGTACTCATAAGCAATAATACTAATATTCTATTGTAATCTATTGAAATTTTTGAGTATATACAAAGAAAGATGAATAATCCGTACTTTGATTATTACACGCATCAAGCAGGAGGTGGTTATAACGTGTATAAAGGTACAGCATATAAAGAAGGTTATGGCATTGGTAGTTTTCTAGGAGGTTTATTCCGCACTTTATTTCCTTTATTAAAACAAGGTGCAAAAACTGTTGGTAAAGAATTGATACGTACAGGAATTAATGTAGCAGGAAATGTACTAGATAATAATAGACGTATTGAAGAGTCTTTACAAGATCGGTGGCAAGAAGCTAAAACAAATTTTAAAAAAACAAAGCTCAAAATAAATTAAATCAGGTGCTGGTAGGATCTGGAAGAAAAAGAAAGTTCATTTTAGTGGTGGTGTGAAGCAGATAAAAAGGTCCAAAGATATTTTTGATTGATTATAGAGCAAAGTAATTTTATCTCATACTTCCTAGCAATAGTTCTATGGAATATTTTCCTCAAAATACTCTTGCTTGTTATACTACTAAATTATATCACCCTATTGTATTGGAGAAGGGAGTGTGGGAAACAGCTGTTGTTGAAGTACATTATACAAGTTCATTTGAGAATGTTTGCAAATATACAAATAATATTTATTACCGTATCATGAATACAAAAACCTGGAACATAACTCAAATCTTTCCAGGCCACTATTATCATGTTGATGATATTTTATCTCAAATTAATCATAAAAGTGATATATTAAATTTACAATTAAAAGTCAAAGCATCTGTAAAACGAATATAGGTTAATAGAGTAATAAAAGATCAAGAGAAGCATATAGAAGTACAGCAGGAAGATATTGCAGTTGTTCATCATGCTCGTTATCCACCTGATTTACAAAAAGCGCTACCTACACTTATGTATATTTACAGTGATATTGTAGAACCACAAATGGTAGATGACACCATAGCTCTATTGTTACGTATTATAAATACAAATATTACAGAGCATGGTATTAATAATGCACATATTTTTGACAATCCTCATTATGTGCCCGTGCAACGCAAACAATTTGATCAAATTATTATTGATTTAAGAGATAGTACAGGTAATCCACTTCCTTTCCAATATGGCAGTGTATGTGTAACATTACATTTTCGTAGACGTAATACAGTATTGTAAATTTTACCATGTGTAAATAATAATAGTAAGAAAAATGCAGTGTGAGTGTATGAAATCAGAATTAGATTTATTTGCTGGTTTACCCACTCAAACCAGTATTATAGGTAATAAAATAGTTCCATATAAGCCTGTGGCTTCAATATCTGATAATGCACCAATAGAATTTGGTGTCCCCGGTCATGGGGATGACTATATGGACTTACCGCACACAATGTTATATACTAAAGGTAAAATTACTAAATCAGATGGTTCTAATTTAACTTCTGCCGATAAGAAAATTGGTCCTGTAAATGATTTTCTCAATGCAATGTTCAGTGAAGTGCAATTATATTTGAATAATCAACTTATTTCCTACTCTTCACATACATATCCATATCGATCGTATATTGAAAAACTACTAAATTATAATGCTAATGCTAAATCAACGCATCTTCAAACATTAATGTGGTTTAAAGATACTGCAGGGCATATGGACAGTGTGGCCGATGGTAATTTAGGATTTAAACAACGTTTTCTTCTCACTACTTTAAGTCAGTCATTTGAATTATTGGGTTATATTCATGCTGATATTTTAAATCAGCAGAAATTTTTACTGAATGGTGTAAAATTGCGTATTAAACTAATTCCAGCTAAACCTACATTTTGTCTAATGGGTGACGCATATGTTGAGGGAAAAGTTATAATTACAGATGCAACATTGCTTCCAAAAAAGGTTGATGTATCAGCAGCAGTTAAAATAGCACAAAATAAAGTATTACAAAATCCTAAATTTAGAATACAATATCCTATGACAAAAGTGCAGGTGAAGACAGAAATTCTGCCAGAAGGAATTATGGATAGTACACTTTCAGATCTGTTTTCCGGCATAGTAACTAAACGTATTATTATTGGGTTTGTTACTAATACTGCTTTCAATGGTACTTATCAGACAAATCCATTCAATTTTCAACATTTTAGTATGTCATTTTTTGCATTGTATGTTGATGGAATGCCTGTACTATCCAAACCACTACAACCTGATTTTGATAATAAGCTATATATACAGGCATATTCCACGTTATTTACAGGTTCAGGTATTTATTATTCTAATCAAGGTAATGATATTTCACTTGCCGAATATCCTAATGGTGTTTGATTTAACTCCCGATTCTATGCTAGTGCTGCATTTCATATTATTCCACAACGGCAAGGAAGTGTACGTTTAGAGGTTCATTTTAAAGAAGCACTGCCATCTCCTGTAACAGCAATTATTTATGGTGAATTCTCCTCAGAATTAGAAATTGATTTCCAGAGAAAATATATATATTAATTAATTAAAAAAATGTTAAATGCAATTGAACTTTATGAGGCACTACAACAACATCTGCCTAAAAATCATTTTATTGGTTTATATGCTGCAGATGAGTTACCTCTGTTTATTCATACATTTCCAGCAGCCATAATTATAAATTAACATTCTAGTGATAAGTCTGGTGAACATTGGCTTGCTGTTTATATATCTAATATGCGTGTGGGAGAGTATTTCGATAGCTATGGTATACCTCCCTATATACAACATTATATAAGGTTTTTAAAACGAATCTGTCTGTATTATACATGGAATAATAGACATATTCAAGGTGATTTATCTCAATTTTGTGGACATTATTGTTTTCTATATCTAGCATGTCGTGCGTCTGGTTATTCACTAAGCGATTTCTTAAACAAATTCTCACTCACCACTATTGATGCTAACGATATTATGCTTTATTCATTTATGAGAGTATGATGATGATGATGGTCACTGGCGCGAGATTAAGTTCTCCGTAAACCATGTATGTGTGTGTGTGTGGGTGGGTGGGTGTAAATAACCAGACTTGTTAAATTGTGTTGTTATTATTTTAACTCTGCTAAAAAGGCTAATATTTAACTCCGCCATTGCCGAACCCAAGAGTGTTGGGGTAGTTACCAGCGTAAAAGAAAATAATCTCTACTGTGTGTGTGTATGTGTGTGTATTCTATGCTATGTTAAAATAGGAGTTGAAAAATAGAACGACTCTAATGTAATCTGTGCTATGTTAAATAGTCCATACTCTTTACTAAATGTGGAAACACCACCTCAATATGTGGCTCCGTTTTCGAGTTTGACCTTTGACCTTTGGGCCATGTGGTAGTTCATGACCAAAACACCAGCTCAATACGGCGCTCCGTTTTCGAGTTATTAGGTTTTAAGTATCTTGACCTTTGATCTTTGGGACATGTGGTAGTTGATGACCAAAACAGCACCTCAATATGTCGCTCCGTTTTCGAGTTTGACCTTTGACCTTTGGGCCATGTGGTAGTTGATGACCAAAACACCAGCTCAATTCGTGGCTTCGTTTTCGAGTTATTAGGTTTTAAGTATTTTGACCTTTGATCTTTGAGACATGTAGTAGTTGATGACCAAAACAGCACTTCAATATGTGGCTCCGTTTTCGAGTTATTGGGTTTACCTTTGACCTCAATGGTCGGTGTTTTTGGAACATGTAGTTGTTGGTGTGTGCGGCTTCGTTGACGAGTGATTGGGTCATACCCCCACATAAATTATAAGACCCAGGTAAAATAAGTGTGGCATGTTCGAAAACCCCCATATCCCGATTTTGACATAGGAAGTAGATTTTCTTTGCACATAAAAGGGGACGAGTACGTGAGTCCAGTGGGCGTGGCCAAACGTGGGCGGGGCTAGGGGTCATGAGACCGGCGCCAGCCGATCGGCGTGAAGGGGACGTGGCTTGTTTGCGCATGCGCAGTAGGAAAGAAACACCCCAAGGTTTCCCCTCCCTACTCTCATATAACAATTTGTAAGTTGCACAGTCTTGATCGTTTTTTGCACTACATTGTTTTTTCCTTTTTGTGCAAGGGATGCATACTTTCTGTTTATCATTGTTGGGACAATTTATCCGGTCATGATTTTCCCCACAGTGGTTACAGACTTTCCTCTCCTCTTTACAGTACTTACTTACGTGTAGGTAGTCACAGCACACCGAACACTTGGGAATAGTTATAAAATCTTTTATTGCATGGGCCTCATACATGTGGTATACCCTGCCATTTTGTAGTACCCTTCTTCTAATTCTAGAGGTGACCTCTATGACTAAATGACATTTTGTTTGATTTTTGGGTCCAGTTCGAAATCTTGGTTTTATTTCACTTTGTACTTCTCCTGTTTCTTCTTTTTTCGAAGTTTTGTTCTATGAGTGTCTCTATTATTTCCTCATCTTTAAAATCAGATGGGACACTATATATAATGAGTAATGTTTTTTTCTTCTTGGGTTGTTCTACAATTTCCTGAAGTTTCTTGTTCCTTATTATTTTTTTCATGTCTTCTTCGGTAGCAGTTTCTACAATTACTGTGTTCTTCATTTTCCTTAATGATGCAATTTTTATTTTCTCCTTTGCCGGGTTTACACTTGAACAGAATTTTCGGTGTACTTCCGTTACATTTTCATTGTTTTTTTCTTTCAGAAATATTGTGGGCTTCTGCTTTGTTATTAGTTGTTGCACCACCTGTGCTCTTTTGCTAGTCAGTCCTGTATTTTGCGCTCCCGAAAGAACTGAGGAATGTGTTGGTTTGTTTCCGTTTTCGGCTTTTAATTTTGGAATTTCTGTCTTCAGTCTTTCATTTTCTTGCTTCAATTTTTCATTTTCCATTTTGAGATGCTCGTTTTTGCCTAGAGTTTTTGATTGTTGAATGAGCCATTTTGTAATATGTCAGGTGAGCAAAATTTATGTTTGTTTTATATATAAAACATTACAAAAGTTGAACTATTTCGCGAGCGGAAAGAACTGCTTGGCGCAAGGTTACCGCATGGTTGGATTGTGGGAAAGTAAATTTATTTATATTATCAACACAGAACATGGCTGCATGTTTATAGTTGTTGTTAAGCGCAATTATTTCCGAGAGCAGAACTAGTGATGGGTAAATTCCCGGGAAGATTCCTCAAAAATATTACGTAATATACTAATTGCTTGTGCCAAATACCAATCTCCTATCTTCACCACTAAGGACGGGAAAAATATTTTCCTCTTCTGCGAATATTCCAAGAATATCCCACAATACCCTATATGAATTTCAAAAATTTCTTGACACGTCCCTAACTATCGTAGGATTACGATTCATACACCATTCTCTTCAGAACGGTGCGGGCTTCCAGATTGTATCACCCTTATGTCCCTCGGACGTCCATAAGGATGGAAAAATTGAGTATAATAGGGATTTTTGCTGAAAAATCCCTTTTCTCCCGTTTTGAGGTCCTTGGTGCAGCCCTGGGTAAACATAGAGATCTGGAAATCACTTTAAAAACTACTACTTAGTGTACTAATTACTTGTGCCAGATACCAATTCCCTATCTTCAATACTAAGGGCGGGAAAAATATTTTCCTCTTCTGCGAATATTCCCAGAATGTACGAGAATACCCTATATAAATTTCAAAAATTTCTTGACACGTCCCTAATTATCGTAGGATCACGTTTCATACACCATTCTCTTCAGAATAGAGCAGGCTTTCAGATTGTATTACCCTCATATCCCACGGACGTCCTAAGGAGGGAAAATTGAGTAAAATAGGGATTTTTGCTGTAAAATCCTTTTCCCCATTTTGGGGCCCTCTGGCGCGGCCCTGGGTTAACATAGAGATCTGGAATATTAAATCACTTTAAAATATTACTTATGGTACTAATTAATTCTGCCAAATACCAATCTCCTATCTTCAATACTAAGGGCGGGAACATATTTTCCTCTTCTGCGAATATTTCCGAAATTTCCCAAAGATACTATACAAACTTCAAAAATTTCCTGACACGTACCTAATTATCGTAGGATGATGATACATAATTCGTTCTCTTTAGAGTAGGGTAGTCTTTTAGATGGTATCAACAGCATGTCCCTAGGACGTTCCTAAGGAGGTTACAAGTGAGAATATAGGGATTTTTTGCGGGAAAAATCCCTTTCTTCCCGTTTTGGGGACATCTGGCGCGGCCCTGCGTTAACATAGAGATCTGGAAATCATTTTGAAAATATTACTTATGGTACTAATTACTTGTGCCAAATTCCAATCTCCTATCTTCAATACTAAGGGCGGGAAAATATTTTCCTCTTCTGAGAATATTTCCGAAATTCCCCTTCATGGCCTTCATGAAGGGCTGCCCTGATAGGCACCGGGACAACACCGTCCGATGTACCTCATTGCATTTCCTATTTGAGGTTTTGTTTTGTTCAATTGTGTTTAACGGTTTTCGAGATATTTCCGTGAAATCCCTGATCATTAAAGTGTAATCCGAGACGCTACAAACCATTTAAACTTGAGTGACAGAGCTAATTATGTGACGTTGTCTCCATTTCACGTAGATTTTCATTTTGACAGATGCGGGCTGTTATGAATAGTTTCAGTTCTTTCGTTTGTCGTTAAGTACGTGATTGTAACGAAACCGAAACTTTGCGTGGAAGTAAAATAATGTCCCATATTGAACATTTATAAAATCAACAAAAAATCGAACAAAAGAAATCATGAAATTGATAATTTAGTCAGAGCATGACTCTTTGTACATAGAAGTTGCATTATTTATTTTATAAATTATTTTCGGCAATAATTTCTTTTTCTTAAATTTACGATTGACTGATTCCCTTTAATAGAGAAAAATGATTTTATATATCAACTAATGAGCATAAGTTGAGTGACAGAGCTAATTGTGTGACGTTATCTTCATTTCAGGTAGTTCTTCATTTTAACAGAAACAGGCTTTTTTAAAAATAGATATCTTAATGTGACATGATTAACGTTTGGCTTTTGAGTAAAAGAGTGCCTGATATTGACCATTTTAGCTCATATCTCCTTTTAAGGTCATCTTATCCATCCATTATGACAGTTTGCAAACTGGTCAATAGCTTACATTTCACGTGTCGTTTAATAAATGCTACGTTTCGAACGGTGCGATCATTGACGTAGAAAACATGGAATATCTGATAATATTTATTTGTTAAAATTATCACAAATCTTGAAACAGAAGTTTGAAAATGAAATTTTAAAGTTTAATGTTAAACGTTATGTCTATTAGGTTAAAGGAATCTGTTGATTAATGAATGTCAATTGTAATGGAAGAATTGATGGAATGAGAATGTGAGACAAAACGGAGGTATCCTGCGAAAATTCACTGACACATTGTTGTCCACCAGAAACTTACTTGGTGGAGGTTCGAACTAGAAACTCAGTGGTAAACGCTTGAATTATATATTATTATTCGTGACATCGTGCCCCTACGAGAAGCTTCAATTATGTATTATTTTAAGTTATGATACAATTTTTGACACAAAGTTTCTATTAAATGACAAATTAACATTAATCATAATTTTTACTATTAACACAATAATTCGTTGAAATTAAGTTTTGTCCAGACCCTTGGTGTTTCCCAATAACAATAAAATTTATTCTGACCACTAAAGAACATCACTAAGAAACAGCTAAATGTGCAACGCTAAAAACTGCTGTCATTCAAGACAATTCACCATTGTGTGTGAAAATAATCTATTACCATGGATCTTATAATCTCGTGATTCTAAAGGCTTGCATTTAGTATGGAACACATATAGGAAAGGAGTATCCAATAATTTGGTCTTGTTGTGGGTCACTTTCACCACGGCATAGTGCGTCCTCAGGTTGCGGATTAGGGAGAAGGCCTCTAGATTTAAAGGTTAGCTGCGAATATCCTGAATAAGCAGTCGCGGACAGACGACTGGGAGTTGTTCTCCAGCTTGGGAGTTTGAGTAAGGCTAACATCCTCCTCCTGTAAAAAACGCACTTGTTCAGAAATATTCACAGAAGCCTCGAATAAGGACTGACACGACCTCAGCAAAAGAAAATGGACATGAGATTTAGAACATGGAATATTAGAAGTGTTCATAGGGCAGGCTGAACGTTACGAGTGAGTTAGAGATATACAGGATGGACCTAGTAGGAGTTCAGGAAGTTAGGTGGGAAGGAAATGGAACTGTGAATTCCGGAAATTTTACGTTCTTTTACGGGGAAAGAAATAAAAATCACCAGTTAGGAACAGAGTTTTTCGTTCACAAACGAATATTACCAGCAATTAGAGTTGATTTTGTTACTGACAGACTTTCTTTTATTGCTTTTAAGGGACGGTGGTGTGATATTGTTTTAAATGTACATGCCCCAACTGAAGATAAGGATGACGATATAAAAGATATTTGATCGGATATTTGATCAACTCCCGCGATACCATATGAACATTCTATTAGGGGATTTCAAAGCGAAGGTAGGACGAGAGGATATTTTCAAACCGATTATAGGGAACGAAAGTCTGCATAAGGAAAGTAATGACAACGGTGTTAGACTATTGAACTTTGCAACATCCAAAAACCTAATCATGAAGAGTACAGAGTTTCCACATCACGACGATCACAAATACACTTGGGCATCAGCGGACGGAAAAACACATAATCAAATTGACCACGTTTTAGTAGATAGAAGAAGACAATCTAGCATAATTGATACCCGGTCGTTTAGAGGGGCTGATTGTGACACTGATCGCTACCTGGTAGCAGCGATGATACGAGAAAGATTATCGTTGAATAAAGGAAATATTCAATGTCCGAAAACGGAGAGTTTTAATTGGAAGAGAGACAGGTAAGAGGGGAATACCAGACTGAAGTTTCGAATAGATTGTCGGTTCTAGAAGATTCGAAGTGCACTAGTGTTAAGGATACTTGGAATGAAATTAGAGATAGCATTAAAATTTCAGCAAAACAAAAATTGGGATACGCGGAAATACGTAAGAACAAACCATGGTTCGACCAGGAATTCATTAAACTAGCAGAGAAGAGAAAACAGGCAAAATTACGCTGGCTTCAAAATCCGAATGAAATAACTACACAAAATTTCGCAGATACCAGGCAGAAAACTCCCAATAGTTTTAGAACAAAGAAACGCGTTTTTTTGAAAACTAAAATTAAGGAACTTGAAGATAATAGTAAAAATAAAAACATACCGGACATGTATAAGGGGATCAGGGAATTTAAGAAAGACTATCAACCTCGTGCTTATATATTAAAGAAAGCTGATAGTACAGTTCCCACTGATACAGATAGCATGTCAAATAGATGAAAAGATTTCTGTGACGATTTGCTGAACACGCAGCCAAAACCTAATGTGCGTGGGGAAAAAGAGATACACACCGCAGAACCGTATATTCCAGAACCCAACCGAATAGAAGTCGAAACCGCTATAAAGAAATTAAAGAAACACAAATCTCCGGGTGTAGATGAAATTCCGGCTGATTTAATTTTAGCTGGTGGCGAAAAATTGTGGATCAAAATACACAAACTCATTCTTTTTATCTGGAACAAGAAAGAATTGCCACAAGAGTGGAAAGAATCAATCATTGTTCCATTGCGACAAAATAACTGTAATAATTATGGAGGCATCTCTCTTCTGTCAACATCCTATAAAATCCTTTCAAATATTCTGTTAGCAAGATTGACCCCATACGCAGATGAAATTATTGGAGATTATCAGTGCGGATTTAGACGAAATCGATCAACTATCGACTAAATATTTACCATTCGACAAATACTCGAAAAGAAGTGGGAATACAATACCCCGGTACATCAACTATTTATTGATTTTAGAAAGGCGTACGGCTCGGTTAGGAGAGAAACATTATACAACGTTCTTACATGTTTAAATGAATCCCAAAATAAAGTCCGGGTAGGAAAATTTTTGTCCACGAGCTTGTCCACGTCGAAAATGGTCTGAAGCAAGGAGATGCGTTGTCACCATTATTATTTAACTTGGTTGTGGAATACGCTATAAGGAAAATCAAAGATAGCAACCAGTTCCTAGAGTTGAACGGTATTCACCAGGTTATGGCATATCCTGATGATGTAAATTTAATAGAGGATGATAGGAGAAAAATAGAAAGAAATGCAGAAATCTTATTAAACGCTTGCAGGGACATAGGTTTAGAAGTTAATGCAGAGAAAACTAAATACATGGAAATAATAAATAAAAGTTTCGATAAAGTGGACATCTTCAAATATCTAGGATCAATAGTAACAGAGGAAACTCATATTCACGAAGAAATTAAATGTCGACTAAAAGTACGGAAGTTGTGTTACTATTCTGTTCAAAATCTCTTGTCGTCGCGAATTCTGTCGAAAAATTGGAAACTTAAAATATAGAAAAACATAATCATGCCTGTTTTTCTGTACGGTTGCGGAACATGGTCGCTTAGTCTGAGGGAAGAGCGTAGACTGAAAGTATTTGAGAACAAGATCCTTAGACAAATATTGGAACCCAAGAGAACGGGATTGGGAAATGGTGGAAACTTCATGATGAGGAACTACATAATTTATACGGTTTACCCAATATTATTTGGGTCGTCAAGTCTAGGAGGCTTAGGTGGGCAGGTCATGTAGCTAGAATGGAAGAAAGTAGAAACACTTTCAAAGTCTTGACTGGAAGACCAATCGGAAAACGACCATTAGGAAGACCTAGGCGCAGATGGGAGGACCATATTAAATGGATCTCGCAGAGATAGGAATACCAAGTAGAAACTAGATTCAATTGACTAAGGATAGAAGTCAGTGAAGAGCTTTGAACCTCTGGGTTCCATAGGCCATAGAGTTAGTTAGTTAGTTTGTGTCTAATAATAATAATAATGATTGTATTTTGAAATTATGCAAAGTTTTGAAATAAAAGTTTAAAATATTAGTATACTTATAATCAGGGCTAAAAGTGTACCTTGAAAGGTAGTTGGCGCATGACGTCACGCTGTACCCCCGTGTCTATCTTCAGTGGCGGCGCTAGGCTCGTAATAGTAGGAGACAAGGGGAAGGCAAGAAAAAAGATTGGGGAGGCTAGGTAACCACACTGTTTTGGTTTGACTATTATTATTATTAGTCTATTATCATTATTTAATTCTGAGCTACACCAATCCAATTTATTTATGATTGCACTGCTTTATGCTTGTGGGTAATAAATGAACATCGGCACGTTTTTGGACACACTTTAATGTAAGCGCAACACAGAAACATAAACTTACAACAAATATTGAAAGAAGCATATCATACACATACAATAAAGTGAATTGTAAATGTTAGAATTCCACAAAATACATTTCCCAGTTATACTCATAGTAACAGTATTAACTTTATTACACACATGTGGCTGCAGTTTATCAATAGTTATGAATAGACGGAAGTACAAAGGGATTATAAAATGTTCAACGTTAAACATGGAAATACTCAGTGGTTAGCCATACTCAGAAGGGTTTACTTAATTAAAGATCAGAACCTGCATTAAGCAATGCGTTAATGAATAAGAGAAGCTTCTTTATCTATAAATATGTCAATGAAGAACGAAGATTTCAATGTCATATAGATTTCAGTGGCAAATTCTACAGCAGTAGTTCGTGATCAGGAGTTCAACGGTTGCACGTAGAAAAATGTGGGGTCGAAGGAGGGGTAAGAAAAAATATGTGTGTGGTGGTAGCACCTCCTCGCCCTTTGTAGGGCAGTTACTCTCAATTTTTACCCATTGTATTTTTTTTTATATGAAGTGGAAGGACGCCATACATATTTTTTCGGAGACTCCCCGCATTCCCTCACACTTTTACTGCTGCCTATAATGTGATTGTTATTATAAAGTTTCTAGTAGATGACATATCAACACTTAATTTAGATACCCGGTAGATTAAGTAGATACACTTGCACTTGTGTATCGCAAAGTAGTAGATATTAGTGTAGAACAAGTAACCATCTCATGTCGACTATTAACCACTATATGAATAATTTTATTCAGATTGTGTTTTTTAAATATATATATTGAACTGGAATCACGGCGAGCAAGGGTGTCTATTTCTCTGTAACTTTGGAGATGGGTCATTCATATGTGTGTTTTGTTGCAGACAAAGGTCTAAGAAGGCTTTTATGAGGTTATTATGAGAAATTGAAATCAAGATATGTAAAATATTGTATATTCATTAAAATATATATTCATAAAACGGGACCGCACCAAGGTTGGTCGACGCCAGGCTTGTCGTTGGCCAACCTTGTCGTCAGCGACCCAAAATGAGATATGTCAAAGGAGCATCTCGGGGTCGATCCCGACAAGCCTGGACACCTTCAGGAATGTGTCCATGCTTAACGTTGGCCAACCTTGTCGTCAGCGACCCAATATGAGATGTGTCCAGGCTTGTCGGGATCGACCACGACAAGCTTGGACACCCCAGGAATGTGTTCAGGCTTGTCGTCCTCCAACATTGTCGTCAACGACCCAAAATGAGATGTGTCCAGGCTTGTCGGGATCGACCGCGACAAACCTGGACACCCCAGGAATGTGTCCAGGCTTGTCGTCAACGACCCAATTTGAAGTGTCTGTTCCAACAAACTCTACCAGTTAAGGCGTTTCCAGTTCATACATACATGCCCTTCAATATAGAGTTGCATGGCTCGCATCTATATCGCTATTGGCTGATTCTCGCCAGTCAGCTACTGCCCTCTACTAGAGGATTTTCGAATTATTTTAAATTTATTTATCTTTTATTAAAAGAGATTGTTATTATTTACAAAATTTTCTTTTAACTAAAATAATTATTAAATGGAATGTGTGCCCTTGTACATAAATTTTTCGCCGAACTGAGCTGGCGCCGAAACGGTGTCGTCGAAACGTAGCGGCCCCAAAGCCTGATGGCTTGAATAGGTTTGAACCCTCATGTCTGTGGTACTTCTTACGATTTTGATGAATATCACTGTAGTATAAAAATAACACTATAGTATAATCAGAGAGAACAGTTGCCCTTGTACATTGATAACACTAACTGCCCTTGTACACCCATACAAGTGAATAAACAGTTGTATTTGTCAGATCTACGTGCTTTGAATGCACCAAATCGGCCCATTGGAATGTGTCCAGGCTTGTCGTTGGCCAACCTTGTCGTCAGCGATCCAAAATCGATCCCGACAAGTCTGGACATCTCAGAAATGTGTCCAGGCTTGTCGTTGGCCAACCTTGTCATCAGCGACCCAAAATTAGATGTGTCCTGGTTTGTCGGGATCGACCACGACAAGCTTGGACACCCCAGGAATGTGTCCAGGCTTGTCGTCGTCTAACCTTGTCGTCAACGACCCAAAATGAGATGTATCCAGGCTTGTCGGGATCGATCACGACAAGCTTGGACACCTCAGGAATTCGTTCGAGTCTGGCGCAAGAGGATAAATTGAGAAGTGTCCAAGCTTGTCGTCGTCCAACCTTGTCGTTGTCCAACCTTGTCGGGAGCGACCAAAATTAAGTGTCCAGGCTTGTCGTCGTCCAACCTTGTCTGCGTCCCTCATAAACACATGGGGCATTGGGAAGCCCAGGCCCCTCAGAATTGGCGTCCTTGACGGCGAGTCACGTTGAATTTTTATGCTAGAGGCATTAAACGGCTTAATTGGGTTCTTAATGCAGTATTGTTATTAAATTGTATTGAATGATGCATTAAGACTAATTTAAAAAAGTATAACGATTTCAATTTGTTATTGTTAACTTTAGGATCATTAACCAACTGATGGGTTTCCCGATATTAATAAGAAATATTCATAAAACTGAAGGCCATCGGTTAAAAATAAATAATTGTGTAACACAAATTCATGCTGAGGCTCATTCAGTGTCTTCAAATATTCTGCGTACAGTAACGCAGCACACACAAAAAAGTAAAATGTCATTGACTACTATCTCCATTATCGTAATATTCTATTTGCGTTTACGCAAACCGTTAGCGAAATTGTCCGTTGTCTTTCCAAATAATTTTTCTTTGACACCGAAAAAAATTATACTGTAAAATTGAAGTTTAAATGGAGCATGATATTAATGAAAACATGTTTTTATTTTAGGCAACGTAACTGTTATCATAAATGTTTTGAAGTCTATCTCAAATATAACGTTGCTATAACGCATACCATTACTGAACGTCTCCATTGTCATTACACAGTCTTGTTTTGGGACCAAATAATTTATATCGTCCTGGCACCTTGCGTCTGTGATAGTGATGGGCACTATCGAATACTTTTTCCTATCGAATGATCATTCGATAGTTGTTTTGAACTATCGATAGTTTTTATTCGATAGTCTGATAGTTTTTCATTCATTCAAATATCGTGTTCTTAACGTGCTTCTCTGCTACGAGTGCTACCTACATTCATTCGGTAGCCTGACTGACAAATGTACACTGGACTAGACTCCCTGGAGTCTCTAGGGAGAGGTCCGCAGATTAACAACGCGGTTAAGGAGGGAAGAGCGTTGTTTACAAGTAGAAGCAGAAGCGCGGTACCGCGTCGTTCGAATGAAAGGTCGGCGACTAAAGAAATTCGTTTCTCCTTTGCAGTGTTTATAACATTTTTCCCTCAGCTACTATTCAACCCAATCTCCGGTTTATTTTGTTTTATTTAATGATGTTCATGCTATTATATCAAACATATTATTGATAACAGTAAAAGTGGAACAAAAAATACATTTCGAGAATGCAAAGATTGCTTGGCGATTTCTTTCTCTGAAGCACTCTTTACTAAGAAAAACCAGGGAAAACCTCACGCAGGATGGCTGACCAGAAAAAGATGTTACATATTTTCGTCCGAGTGTCTTCACCGGGAATCGAACCGGGGACCCCTCGCACTAAAGGCGAGAGAGTTAGCGAGTACTCTACGCAGAGCCACGTGGTAGAATTGAAATAAGGATTGCAATCTTCTTAATTGTTGGGACTGCAACAGTATTTGTGTGTAGAGTAGACATAACCCGATAAAGAATGTCTATTTTTTTTTTAATTTTCATTATCCCTCCTTTTTTTATATTTGTCTACTTAGATAGCTTATGATGCTTTGCCTATATCGGCGAAACTCTGTCTTCAACATTGGGAGCGGAATGGCTACGATCATTCCTTTTTTTCTAGTTATGTTTTAAATATTTACGATATAAACTTGAAAAACAATACTGTAGAGCAGTAGTTCTCAAAGTGGGGTCCGCGGACCCCTGGGGGTCCGTGGAATCTAACCAGGGGTCCGTGACTCCTAAAAATTGAAATGTGTTGTAATAAAGTTGAACTCACACCTGTTAGGCAAGAAGTATTTTTTCGGTTACTAAAGCAGTTACTAAAAAGAAAGCAATTAGAAATTACACATACGTGTGTAAATTTAAATGTTTTCCTACTTTACTAAATTTCTGCTCTGAGGCTAGTCAACCGTTATATAGGACTACTTCAAGTGAGAGAAATTTCTTCTTTGTTAGGGCACTTTTTCAAGAGCAGTTGTACATTAACTGTACGATGCTTCGGAATTTCATGGATTTCAACTTCAAGTGGCGGAAAGTTCCCAGCACTACCACCAATTCCACATTATTTTAAAAAGTAAATGTTATTCATTTCTATGCTTATAAACATCAATCCTCCCCGAATTCTGGTATTTAAAAAAAAAAAAAAAAACCTATGAGAAACCCCTCCCAAAATATGTTCGTACATCCGCCACTGCGAATAATTTGACTCAAATTGATTTGTGTGTGTGCTGTCAGTACAAAGAGTTGTCTAAAAAGGTATTGCAACATTTGATGCTTTTCCCTTCCACTTACTTATGCAAGCAGACCTTTCCTGCTCTTTGCAGTGTTAAAACTTTAAAGCGAAATCTTCTTAATATGGAATCGGACCTAAGATTGGTGGTGACAAAAATTATTCCACATTTCAATGCAATTGTGGAGAAACACAAAGAATTTCATTTCTCACATTAGTAACCCCACAGATTTTAGAACGTTGTTTATCAAGTGAATTTCCTTTTTTAAAAAATGATTTTTAGTTTTGAAAGTTTCTGTATTTTGAATTGATTTTTCCTTCAATAGGAAACAATCATGTATCTTTAGAATAAATTACTTATTGCATTATTTTTCTTGTCAGTAATAATTCTAATTAGTATATTTTTAATACCATGTAAAATTTCAAATTAACATTGCAAGGGGTCCGCAGCTCACATTCCGAATGAACAGGGGATCCGCGTTATCGGAAAGTTTGAGAACCACTGCTTTAGAGGATCAGAGTTGTCTTCAACACTGGAAGGAAGTCGGACAAAAATCATCACATTTCTCCCGAAAAAGCACATTTCAAATCGAATTATTGGGGGGACATATCCCCTTCATTCCCCCAAGATTTGCGCCAATGCCTAAGAATACTAATATGATGACTGTGTATGCCAGTCAGAAAGTGTCCTCAAGCCACTGGTATCATAATGTCCCTTGCGCTAACCAACCTTCCGCTTATCTCATAATACTAAGAAGAAGAAGAAAAAAATAATTTCCACTTAGAGGCATAACTGTTGAGCATTAAATTAGATTTCATTTCTACCTTAAATTCTTTAAGGAACCTATTTTAAACATCATTAAGTTAAGAACCTATAAATATTTTCAGTCCAATTATGAAATTATAATATTGTCAGAAGAAAGAAAGATTAGTACCGTATTTTCAAATTTTTAATTACGGTTTTTATCTTTTTATCATAACTGGTGCGCACTTGAAAATTGCTGAGATTAGATGACAGTTGTCCACGTAGAGTAAATTAACTCTCCCCTTAGATCGGGGCATCTCTTTTCGGGATGCAATATCCCTCGAAATGGAACTTGAAGGGGAATTATACGTTCCCTCTCTCCTCTGGTGACACCAAAACGTTGTAAAATGAGCATATGAATGCAGTCACTTCTTTCCTCAATTCTCCGTTGCCTGCCATTGGCTGAAATTCATTCGATAGTTTTTAACAGTCTACTATTGGTTGAAATTCATTCGGTAGCGAAAAGCTAGTAGTGATATTAAGCCTTCTTCAGGGCCTCATAGAAAGACACTACGGCTGCTGAAGTCTCAATATAACTATCTATAGTACGAAACATTTCAACAGGCTGGAATTCACTTGCTGCTGTTCAGAAACATTCATTCACGTGGCCGGAATAGGGGGTAATAACACTTCTGGTTTCTCCCTTTCAACATACAGCAAAGCAGCAGAGCCGCCTAACGGTAAACTATCGATAGTCTGGTCTGGAGAACGAAAGCAGCCTGTCAGATAGTTAAGCTCAAGTGTTTGCCTCTACAAAGAAAAAAAAATCATTCGATAGTCTGTCGGGCCTATCAAATACATTCGATAGTACAAAACTATCGAATAATTCGATAGTATCCATTCGATAGTGCCCATCACTACTGTGCAGTGTTGCCAATCTAGCGACTTTGTCGCTAGAACTAACGACTTTTGGAAGTGTCTTAACGACAAAAATTTTTATTTAGCGCCTAGCGACAAATCTAGCGACATTTAGAAATTCAGCTATTTTGTTCTATATTTATATTAAAGATTCCAAAATTTTGCAGTTTGTGATACTAATAACTACTTTTACACACTCGGTTGCACTACTGCTATGAGCGACTTACTTCGTTGGATTCATCGCTGCTATGAGCATTATGCCCTGCTTCACTGCGGTTCGGAAATCCGGGAATTTCCCTATCTAATTAGTTGCGTAATAGCTGGTAACCTCTTGCATTGCACAATGCGTACAGTGACAGTGACGTTGGAGAACGTTGTGCTTTTCTGGTTCAGTGTAGTGCGTGAGATTTATATATTAATTTAACTGCGGTTGTTCTTAATATAAAATATACAGAAAATTCGTGGGGTGAGTTCGGTGAAGGATTTCAATACGAAAGCAACATGAATTCCCCAACCTACCCCCCAAAAATAATCGTACACACCCACTCTATAAGAGGGAATGGGAAAAAGTGATCCAAAATTTTAAGTATTTGCAAACTTTTAATGCTGTATTTATTAATTTTGTATTCTTCAAAGCGCAAAGTGCAGTGGTTTTGTCAAGATGGTCATTTTTAAAAAAAGAAAAAAAAAAATACTTGAGTCTTCCACTGCACATGGAAAATATTTAAAATATTTTAATTCCTTTATTAAATTATATAGCGACTTCTTTTGCGACTTGGCAGGAGGCGTTTAGCGACTTCTAGCGACTCTAGACTACTAAACTAGCGACATTTCACACTCGCGAGTTGGCAACAGTGCTACTGTGTGAGCCTTTCTGTTGAAACTGAATGTCGTGTCGTTCTCTGGTATGATGAGTTAAAATCTTTTGTGCTACAGTTTAAATTATCATACATACTATATTAAAAGCCGGGTTAAGTTTAGAGTTGCCCTTCTGTTTTTTATAAAAATTAGGAAAATTTACAGGAGACATGAGGTAAGAAATGATTTCGAGTTCGTATCTGATGTTTGTGTGTGTAAGTTTGGCAATAAAGTTATGCATAATACTAGAAAAGATGTGGAAGTGGGTACTATTTTTAAGACGCGGAAGGTTCGATGATTCAGCGACATGCCCATTTTATGTCCAGAACAGAAAGCAACGAACCCGTTCCTACTTCTACACTACTACTACTGCTTATACAATGGATCTGTATAGTAAAACTGCATATTTTAATGTGTTTACTGCTTTTTTGTAGGTTGGAAACTGGAGGGGCAACTCTACACTTAAGCGAAAACTCCTATTGTCAGTGCCCGCTCCAGCTGGTATTCTCAAAAACAAAAATTACACTATTAATTTTACGAAAATGGATCAAAACTTTTTAATTTCAAGCTAACTCGTTCCTACCCAAATCCTTTTTGCCTCTATCATATTCTACTAGCAAGATTCTAGAATACAGGTCCCCCTTTCCATTTAGTTGTAATAAAGATCGAAAACAACGTGCCCTGCGGGGCACTAACCCGCCTTCACTCGCTCACGCTCGCTCGGCAATACTATTTGAAATTAATATTAAACTTTGGTACAGGAAGGAGCATTTATTCCGAAGTTGGACGTCCGCTTTCGCGACGTGTTTTCGCTGTTATTGCTTTTCCACACTTTCTGTAATTTGTTATTGGGTTTATGAATCCGTGCTCTTCACAAACTTTTAAAAGATTTTGCTCGTTATCAACGTATTGCTTCACAAGTGTTAAAACTGTTGGTTCACTGCCCCTGTACATTCCCATGTTGATAACATAAATGCTCGTTTCTTTCCCACAATGCATCTGTTCAGTTACCTTGCGCCAAGTACTTCCCTCCGCTCGTCGTATAGTTCCATGTTTATAACCGCTTACAACAAATAAACAGATTTTTTGATACTCTTATATATTATCAAGCACACAAACGATCACATTATCCGTATCTTTCCTGTAAATTTTAAAAAAAAATTGCTGGAAGCGGACGCCCTACTTTGGAACTTAACCCCAGAAAAGAAACAACCTAGGTGCTAACCTATATAGGGAGGACCTGTGTTCTAGAACCTTTCCTATTCTACTCTATCCTAGTTTACTATACATTTTTAAAGCAGCCCTACTTTTCGATTGGCAGGTGGGGCGGGTATTGTAAAGTTTTCCCAATTCTCCATATCAGCCATTGATAAAACGAGTTTTTATTTGTTGGTAGGATCTATATCTGGGACACCAATGTCTTTAACCGATATTGATTTTAGAGAAAAAGAGAAGAAAATATGCTAACTTTATAACTTCTAAATATCACAATGTGCCAATCTGAATTTGTATATAAATGAAGTAGATGTTTTACGCAAAAATTTCTTATTTCATACAGTTTTTCTCATTGTAGCTATAAAAGTTTTTTCCGTGCCTTATGAGAAGATCCTACTTAATATTGAGTCTTCCATTGCACTCACAGGATCCTTTAGAAATAATTGTTGAAACAAGTAAATACTTTTACGACTTGCGTTTTAATATTGGGTCCAATAAAAGGAGATTTAATGCAAAATAGACAAATGAATCTGTGCTAAGTGGCTACCAAAGAGTATGAATGTTATGTACCTAAGTTACATAGTGCGAATCTGGTAGAGCCCCGCCGCAGTTGGCTTGGACGTCCGTAGGACCATGGGCATAAAAAACCTGCATTTGCTTATACGCGATAAAAGTGGTAAATCGCGACAAAGGCATTCCCATTTTTTTTAACCTTGATATTTATTTGATGGAGGACAGGATTTGCGTAGAATCATGAAAAGAGTTATAATTTCGCTAATTTATATTAATGCTTAATTTGATTAGCTTCTAAACATTTGACCTCTTTCGTCTAAATGACCTTTCTTCTACTTAAAGCAGTTAGGTTTCTAAACCTAGATGCGGAAAAATTATGTATCATACAGCACATGAAGGTTTGACGTTTCCTCTTTATTTTGCGTGTCATATTTTGTATTGGAAGATAATGGCAATACCAAAATGTCATTAGGTATTGCACTAAGTTCACAAAATATAATAGGTTAACGAGGCATATATGCAACAATAGATCCCGTGCACTATACTTTACATATTGTATTTTGTTTATTTATAATAATGTTTGAAAAAAATCAGCATTTCATCTCACTACATTGTAACGATTCATGATGTGAACCCTTTATAAAAAATGGGAAAATATAAGGAAGTTCCTTTAGAGAAGTGTTGGTAGAATTGTTAGAACTGTAGAATTTTGCATAAATTGGTTATCGTAAAATTAGCCCAGAAATTCTATATCTTCCAAAGTTTCCTCCAGGGGGTCCAATCCTTTGTACAATCAGTCGCTCGTAAACAATTTTCATAAGTTCCAAAGAAATAGTTTGCTGCTCGTAGTTTTCTTGTACAGTATGATAAAATTGACTAAGAGCATTGAAATGTTTGAAGTGGCTCTTTATCAAAAAAAACTTTCGTTTAATTTTTCTTTGAAATTTAAGAATATGACATCGTCAGAGATGTTTTTTTTCGCCATTTTTCTCGTAAGACAACGTGGACGTCGCTATCGGGTAAAAATACCAAGAGAACAGTAAGAATTATTTGCGCATCATCTACTATCCATTACATAAAAATGGGCCCCTGATTTCGCGGTGCTGCCCTGACGTTCACTCAAAACTTATATTGCAATACTTAAGACACAAGTTTTATTTGAACTGTGTTGTGAAAAAAAAAAAGGAATCAATGAAATAGTACTTATTTGGTTGTACTTTTTATGTAGATTAATGTTTATAGGACTATATATTGGATTGGAAACAATATCACGTTAAATAATTTTCTGACTACGATGTGTAGACTGTAAGTTGGGAAGAGTTCAGTTTTCATTACTTGATACTTTTGTGTATTAAAAATAAATCTCTGACGCTCTGATTTGTTTTACCGTTGTAGATAGAGAAACGTGTAAAACACAGTTCGAAAATTTGGAATTCTGGTGTTCCAAATATATGAAACTTTTAGCGAAAAAGAATTTACTTGGTAGCGGGGTTGGCTGGTTTAAACCTTGGTTAAAACCAGTTAGTTGTTTCAAAAAAACCAACTGGTTTAAACCGTAAAAGTGCAACTATTCGTAAAATCTTGATAAACACACATTTCTGTGTTATCACGTTTCACTCCCCATGTATTTTTCGTACTATGTTCAGACCTAAATTCCCCATTCTTTACTCAAAGAGATTATATTACTAAAACAACTTTTTTTTATGTAACTTTATGGATGTTTCTTTTGTGATTTTTTAATACTTTGTTATTATTGTTATGCAGCCAAAGAAAAATTATAAAATCACAGGAAACATTGTTTCATTTTAATAATGTTTCCTATTGATAAAATACATCGAAATGCCGTACTTTTTTGTTAGGGGTTCATACAATCCCCCTCGAGAGGCAATTATTAAAATAATAAGAATTTTTGGTAACTATTTATGTATAAATAGGTCAGACCTAAAATGGACTCAAATAATTCGTATCTTTATTCACTTTTCGTACTGATATGCAAAGTAAGTCGTTATATTTCAACTTGGACTAATAAAAGTCGTAGTGAACTGACTTGGACTAAATTAGTTCTTCTGTACTCTGTAGTACTTTGAAATTGTCCATATGTAATTCTGTATAATGGATCCACTTGTGCAATTGTTTATCTTTTTCTCCTTCTGTACTAATGACTCTTGACGATTATATTAACAAATATGTAAAGATCACTCAAGGTATTTTTACCAGGAGTCCTTCGTGAGTGAATCGGCAGACATATCGCATTTGTGGCATATTAATCCCGGTTTCGAGTTCAAATGGAGGACAATTTCTCTTAGATGTAAGCCGGGAAGCTGTTTGGATTCCGCTTTAAGCTTATGTGACCCCTTCCAACATTACCCGGTTGTTGCATACTAACACTAAAGCGAAACAAGGTTACTTCTGTTCATATGTGATATAAATACATATTGCAAATTATTTAAACCAAAAAAATCCGGTTTAAACCAAAAAACCGGGTTTAAACAAAAAAAACTTTTTTTTGTTTTTTTCAATAAAAACCATGGTTTTTGCCAACCCTGCTTGGTAGAGCATGTATTAAAATGAAAAGAAAAGTATTTATCCCAACATTCTGTGCAGTGAGTGGAGAGTCATGTGGCAGCCCAGTCTTTGAATTCTCCGGCATTATATACAGTAACTGGAATTGCAGCAACGCTGTACGGACCATCTCGTGCTGTTTTGTCGCATTAAGGAAGCTCGCAGCTGGAGCCTACATCATATGAATTTAATAGGAAAAGAAAGTAATGTCTCATGACCTTTCACATCATCTTAATAACAATAGCAATGGATGAACTATCTCAATGAAACATCAAAATGAAACTTTG
This sequence comes from Thermobia domestica, assembly GCF_964235325.1. Classification (NCBI taxonomy): domain Eukaryota; kingdom Metazoa; phylum Arthropoda; class Insecta; order Zygentoma; family Lepismatidae; genus Thermobia; species Thermobia domestica. The sequence goes on from NC_137456.1 coordinate 329,168,364, forward strand.
CATAGCACATCCAAAGATCTATTAATCTAATTACTTCATTCGTTTTCGCCACATGTTGACTTATCGCTGCTGCTATCTTTCTGAACATGTATTATTCACAGTGGCTCCATTTGTACTTTAAGTTCTATTAGTATCCACATTTTCGAGATTACAAACATGTTAAAAGTAAAAAAGAAATGTAGCTTTGGCAATCACGTTTTCACCCAAGTTGTTCTGCAATCAATTCCCCGGCCGAATGTACCAGATCAACATGGGTGTTTTCTTTTCTCTCATTGAATGAGAACAATATAGAATGTATAGGTGTCGAGGGCTGTTTATGGTATATTGTAAATGAGGAAGTACTGATGATGTTTTCAACATTTCCCTGTGGTTTGTATATGTCAAAAACGTACACACACATATACTCACATCATATGTGTTGATTGCAATAAAACGGGCAACGTGCATTTATATTTTCTGGAGTATTTCTCGATTTTTTATTCAAAAAATATGCCTATTTGTTCTATGAGCGGCGGTATTACAGAAAAAGAGAGGCAGAATTTTGAATGCTAATCAGATTGCAGAACTGGTGAATGATTCCGACTCAAATGGTTATTAGTTAAATAGTAATGACATTGATGATTTCTTGCTCAATGGTGTATCCGGGAATGAACAAGATAGTAACTCTGTTTCGAGTGAACCTGAGGTTGCGCCGGGAAAGAAGAAAAAAAAAAACGTCTCGTCTCTATTTTAAGGCATATTCTGATGTAGCTTCGAGGGATGAAATTCGAGTAAAATCAAAACCCTTGGTTAGTTGTGCTCCGAGAATTGATCTCTCTACATAGTGTTCCCTGTATAAAATATCTCAGCTGGTTTTACGGATGAAGATATATAGTAGAAAATGGATCGAATCAACACGTAAAACTGCAGATTGAGAAGTAGAAAATTACTAAAACAAAGAAAAAAAAACTTTTTCTAAATGAAAGCGTTTTACTTCAATTGAAAACTAAACATATTTTACACTAATTATTCACATATGCGTTGTACGGAAGCCAGCTTTACACATTGTTTACATACCAACTGCGGTAGAGCTATTAGTTTGTCTGTCATATGGTGAAAGAAACCGTTCTTTTCTGCTGTTTGACTTATCACTTGTCAGTGCTCACATATTGTACAGGAAAAAACAGGAAAACATATCTCACTTCGAACTTTTTGTGCGAACCTAGCACAAGAACTGCATTCAGCAGGTATTGAACTAGATGGACCAACCCAATCTTCACCCGGTGGAAGGTTGGAAGCAAATGCGCCATTACCCATACAGAATTTCCCTATTATCCGCAAATCCTAATAGAGTGGGACAAAAGGAGATGGAAAGTGCGAAGCACTCGCACGGTGAAAGGAAGTTTTAAAAAATAGCGTTTATTATTTCATATATGAAGTTGCAGTTTACGTGGGAAAGTGCTTCCAAATGTACGATACTAAAGAGAAGTACTGTGATCTCTAGTTGCGAAGACAAATTTCCAGTGAAGTATAAACTCTGTATTGTATATCAACTAAGGTTGTATCATGTAATAAACTTTGTGAGTGCATTTGTTCCTGTAGAAGTGTATTTTCTACTGTGTGCAATGAGTTTAAAAACTGACAAAAAAAAAAAAAAAAAATTTCGAGGACCACACTCAATCCAAACAAAATAGACGGTTCTTTTCTCCAATTTTCAACAACTCGTACGTTTATTTTATATCTTGTTAATTTCTAAGAAATTAATTTAAAGTCTCATGTAGATATGATATTTTCAAACTTCCTCTAAAACGCGCCGGACAGTAAAAGTTTAACTACCCGTCCGGCTGAGAGTGGTAAATACGCGCCAGGAAAAATAAACACACTGCTGAACAAGTCTGCACTTGCTTACACGTGACGTTTCGATCTTCTAACCAAGATCGTCATCAGACGTACACACGCGCCAGGAAAATGTGGCAATATTCCACTCCATGTAAGCTGGGATAGCGATGGCGCAGAATAGAGAAAATCGTATGAGATATGTCATTGTTTGGCTTTAAAATAAACCTACCTGTTTGTTTGAAGAAAGACACTTTAAGATCCTTTTAAAAGTTTTTTTTTTTTAAATTTTAATAATACACCGCAGCAATTCAAAGATAATGATGTCTCAATTTTCACTGAGTAACTTTAAAATTACCAAGTATTGCATAATGAAAGTTTCAGAACTTTAAGTTAATAGATGGACCTACATATCGTGCACCGGAAATTATTTTACGATTTCTTTTCCGATATATAGTCGTATGAACATTAACCAACCAAAAGAGTACAATAAGATAAGCACTCTTTCATTAATTCCTATTTTTCTCAGTGCTCAGTACAAAGAAAAGTTTCATATCTTAATTATTGAAATGACAACATTTCAATAATAACTAACGAGGTACGACAACGCAATATAAATTTCGAATGATCATCAGGTCAGCACCACGAAATGAAGAACGTATCTTTATGAAATGGATAGTAGTAACTAAATTACGGTATCGGAAATCTTGAGTATAATACAAGATTGCTAACCTCGTGCAAGTATTAAGGAAAACATAAGATACATTTTGATTTGGAACACGTCGCCATCTCCGTATGTTCCGTCCCTTCTTACATATACGTGTTTAACACTCAGTGTTAATATAAGCTGCTCCGTGGCTAAGCGGTTAGCGTACGCGCCTTTAGCGTGGGCGACCCGGGTTTAATTCCTGACTTGAGCTCATGTGGCTTGGATTCCACGTTAATCAGTGAGTTCACGTCTCATAAGGCTTCCATCCTGAAAGGGACGTTAAACTCAAAGTCAACTCCACTTAGCGTGTTAATATCATTCGAGTAATGAACTGTAGCAGTTATGAGATCAGAAGACCCTGACAATGTAAGAAATACTGCTGAAACTCTGGTAATCCTAGTTGATTCCTATTGGAAAAATCCTTCGGGGCGATTTCGTTGTTCCAGGAGGAGGCATTCACTATCGTGGAAGTAGTATATTCTTTGGCGGTTTAGGAGAATATTGTCTGACTACTATTACATAAAGTACCAAAAGGCGCACACGACTCAAACCAGTATTTATAAAACATGCGGAAAATATTATACAGTTGTTTGTATGGTAAAAAGAAATGCTTTTTCTATCCAAATAAGAGAGATATTTGCTTAAATCGTAAGAATCCCTTTTAATGTGAGCAGGCATTTATTTTAGTAAAATAAAATTGTTTAAAAATTTGGTTAAACACATCTCTTATAACACAGCTCTCTCACCTTAATACCTCACTTTAATTTTCAAAAGAATTGGGAATTGTAGTTAGCATATATGCCAATGAGACTCTTCGATGTTAAGATCTTGTGATGTTGATTTTGAAGTTTTAATATCGAAAAACTGAATTACATAGAAAACAAAAATAATATATCGTTTTACGAAATGCTTCAGTTCAATAAATTATACCGTATACCTATGCACTTAGTACTCTTTTCTTTTGTTAATTTAAGGTAGTTGTACCCTAGACGATAATAAGATTGTTATATGCCCCATTACATCTCTATTTAATAGGTCTCTAGATGCTCGTTAGATAAGCCTGTACGCCTTCTGCGCGAAACATTGGCTCATTTCTGGTAAGAACATTTGCTGTTAGGATCCGCCAGTAGGTAGATGATTCACATAACATTGCTACTAAAATTTACACTAAACTCCAATACACCTAATTATCCGATAAATACCATAAGTTGCTGTATTAAAAAAATCCAATTACAATTAAATTTTCGAAATCGAAAATACCAAAGTATTAAAGGAAATTAGAGCACGCAATAACGACGCAAAATAAATTTAAATAGAAATTGCTAGAGCTACATGTATTTGATTAAGAATGAGAGGCTGGAGACAACAAGCAGATCTGTCTTTAAAATATTATAATACGTCTTGAAAATGCAAACTATTTCTAAGTAAAAGTTTGTATAGCATTGCTTTTCGTATTTTATTTAAGAAATATAAGGAAGGTACGTAGCACAGTTTCCTGTCTTCAGGCAATACTAATCGTACGTAGAGAATTCATTACTTTAAGAAAAGTGAGAAAGAAGGCAAAAATCGTACTTAAATAAAATGTATTTACGTATAACAAGAAAGATTATTTATATCTATAACATAAACTATTTATTAAATATAGTTTGTCGTCAGGAAAACAGGTTAGTTTTCGATTTATCAAGAGAGAAAGGAAAGAAAAAATTGGATATTAATAAGCTGTCCAGTAGTTCGTTATGGTTCTGTCATTTTGGTATTTAGATCTATCGTTATTTTGTTATTAGTAGGATAATTTCAAAAATTTTAAAATACTTGTTCCAGTATCTTTTATATCCCTAGTCTGATACCAAACCATTCCACCCACTAATTCAATTTCACCTGAACTGGCATTTACCTTTGTGTTTCCCCAGCTTGGTGATAAATTTAAATAAAACGAATATTTTTCTTATTCCTTTCAGATTTGTTTTTTTCCTTGAACATTGAATGCTGAAGATTTCAAATCTCAAACTTAAACAATTCTGTGTATTAAAGAAACAGCTTCTCATTATTTCAACATTGTAATAAAATTGAAATGGAAACAAAAAACGTTTCTATTAAAGTTGAAGTGAAAACAGAAAACATGTTATTTCAAGAATGTAATTATGAACTTTGTACTAGTAGCTCTGACGATCATAAAGATCCTCTTGCAATACGCTTGGAATGTAAGGAACGAGAAAGTACAACAGAGGGAGAGAATTTCGCTCCAGAATGTAATGAGGATAAAAAAATATCAGATTGGAAACTAACTTCTAAAGCAATATGTTTGATCAAGCGTTTGTCAACAGTTGAGGTACCTGTAAATTCCAATAGTTTTCACAGTAACATCAAGCCAAATTCCTCCGATTTAAGAAACAGCACAGAAGAGTCAAGCAATCAGATATATTCCAATATTGGATATGAGAATGATCACGAAGGGGACGTTCAAGAAAATGAAAAGCAAGACGCAGGTAGCAATGCTCAGGCAGACAGGTACGTTTAAATGTGTTTATTTAATAGAGTTACATTTTGTATACTTATTTTTTTTGAACTTGCAATACTTAGTTAACTGGAACCGCAAACATTTAAATAAATAAATAAAAAAAAAGAAAAAAAAAAAAACAAATGCATCCTAATGTTTAGCTTATAAGTTCAAGTGAGCAATACTTGATCCATAACGAAATGGCATCAAGTTCTAGCTTTAGGTTTTCTTGCTTCATTTTTTAATAATAACTAGTCACGTCATAGCTTAATAAAAAGTATTGCAAACGATGCTTTATAATCGTTTAATGAGGCGAAGACTTTTTTTTATAATTATATGTGATGTGGCCTGTTTATTAAGTAATTAAGTATTAATTTTTTGAATAATTGGCAATAAGCAGTTGATTAACTCAAACTATCTTCGTGTGGTTGTTTGAGTTCTATTTTAAGGAACATTTGTTGTTCTACTGTTACTGTGAATGAAGGAAACGTTTGGATGATTAATCATAGGGATTCACACTTCAATTAAAACATAATGTCAGCGTTCTCTGTGTTCTCTACCTTTCACCACGTCAAATTGAATTCAGTCATGTTACGTATAACTAAATAACACAAAGAACAAATGTCAAGATATGTATGATCTTTCTCAGCAAATGTTGCTTAGGCGTCTATGAGAGAAAGTGACGGTGGATTACAGTGGTTGCAAAGAGTGTTAAATCATAGTAATACACGGAGGGTTGAAGTAGATACGGGCTTAGTAGATCGTGTTGGAAAGTAGTGAATGTGACATGGATGAAGTTTCTATTGAACCATGCCGTCTCGAATATATACGTCACTTAAATAATTCAGAGCCCTTTATGCTATTTAAATTTACGTACTGACTTAAAAGTGTAGAGTAAATGTTAGATGGATTGTTAGATAAATTGGGCACAAAATCAATTCAATAAATTAGTTGACCAAAGGTTTTTTATATTTTCACAGTGCTTCGTTTGAATATTCGTTTCTTAATTTATTTTGAACAAAACTTACGAATTTGGTTTATTCTTTAACATTAAATCTAAAATATGTTTGATAATTTTCAGTTTTTTTTGTTTGTTTCACTGGTATTAAAATATTAAAGTAGTCAGTAGTTACACGATACTAATCTTACACGTTCCAGGCGTGAGTAGTAATACTTATTTTTAAATTTGTCATCGATATTTCAGGTACAAACGTCGAACTCCTTTTAATGAGTACTTTTTGCAAATCTCGAGTGTGTGGTTATTGTCATTTTATTGATGGTACTTCGGTGGATTTACTAATAACTAATTAAACGTGCAAAACATCTACATTGAACACATACTAACCTTGTACGTTCCAGCTGTGATGAATAATTACTGCTAAAAGGAGATAGTAAACTTCTCGCGGGAACGTATACTGTTAGTTATTAAGTAGTTTGCCTTTTGACTGGTCGCGGGGCTAGTGAGGTGTTACTTCGTTTTTATGTTAGATTTGGACCTGGAATGTTTCTTCCACGTTTGTTGATCATCAGCTTCCTCATTTAGCTAGTCCCAATATCTTCTTCTATATTTTAAAATCATCGATTCGTTGCATACTCCTTTCTGCTCCTCACTGTCATTCCATCATTCCCTTATAGCGGTATGAAAAAGACAATTTCTTCGGGAGTTGTGTTAAGTCTAATTGGAATTTCACGAAAGATGCTGCCTAATTGTGCGAAATTAAGAATATGTTTTAGATACTCAATTAGTTGTTTCATTCACAGCAGAAATTGTTAAGTATAAAAAATTTTACTTTCTGTGCAATTATAGATAAAAGTTCGCACATTACGGAGAAATGGGGTAACTTGTACTGTATCCTTGGTCTGTAATGTCTATTTTGGGGAATGTCAATTCTACTCTTTATTAGTGAAGAATTATGGGTTTTCAGATGTTTAATTTCTTCAATATTAACTCTAACAATAAAAGGCTTTGCAAATAGCACTGCATGGGTATATGCATTCTAATCCATTAATCTAGCTCCTTTTTCATTCATTTCATTTTTTTAGACCAATGCCACATATTTTTAGTCAACTCCTCTATATGATGATGATGATGATGATTATTATTATTATTATTATTATTATTATTAAAAGTACTAGTAGTGGTATTACATGGATATTTGTGATGATACTCGTTTCACTCGTTACCGTGTACTTACTGTACACGACTGTTACGAAACCAAGGTTTTTACATGCCACCAAAAAAGCCCTTGACCTTTTTATGATGATACTTTCAGACTCGGATCTAGCACGAAACTTCTTACGTAATAAGTATAAATATTCTTTCTTATTCAGCAGTAAGCGGAGAAACGAATGTTAAAAAAATTCTGTTATTAATGGGACAGGATGCAAATACGTGGTGATCTTTGCCCCATAAAAAAGAATTGTAAGTTATATGTCTGAATTGTGGAATTGTATGCGTAAATTGCTGGTCTATACAGTAACAGGTAATACAAGATAATTGGTAGCATCTGAGTAGTACCATAATTGGTAGTAAGAGATGCACCGACTTCTCACTATTTTGACGAAAATTTATTTTTCAGAAATGTACGAATGTTTGAAATCACTGACTTGTTTACTTTTCCCTTCGGTTTTGCTTTTAACCTTGAACTATAGTTTCCTCCCACGACATATCGTACTTCCTTGCATTACTATAGTCTTAATTTCGTGTAAATATCTTTCCGGAAAAAAACATTCATTCAGTTCCAGCATTTGTAGTCGCAGCTGTACACAATAGATAGTATACGTACCTGGTAAAAAAAAAAAAAAAAACTCTATATTGATTTTCCTTTCAATTCGTTTTAACAACTGTATTAATAAATTAGTGAAGTTAGTTTATTATCATAAGCACCTATATCTATAATTATCGAATAATTTCCTAATTAAGATTTTTCTTCTAATAATTTCATTATTTGTGTTTGGTTTTCGATGAATTTACCATTTGTGTCTAAAAATATACATACTAGTTCAGAGTTTCTGGTATACATAAAAATTATATTTTAAAAATGCATAGGTACCAATTGTACTGCGGTTTATTTTGTGCTAAGTGTACACCAAATTCCAAAGAAGATAGATTCGTTGATTTTTAACGGAGTAGATTCCTCATATTTTTGTTTGCTAGTGCCATTTTCCGAAAAAAAAAAAAAAACACTCTCAAATATCATCAAGGACCATTTTTCCGTTCTTTTATTTAAAGTTTTAAGTAGCAGTAACTTTTGGAAATGCTTTTTTCAATTAAAAAAAGGTAACTACGGACGAATTATTTTAGAATATCTTTGACTTCTTTTCTAATATCAGACTCTTTCTATTTCTGTCTTATTAACCCACATTTTTCCGAATTATTTTTTGTAGCGAATTTTCTTGATATTTGTATGGAGTACTCTGTGATGAGCAATAATCACAAAATTCTTGAAATAAATGATCTGCGTCTTACGTGTACACTTTTCGGAGGGTGGGTCGAAAATGATACATCGGAAATATCGTTCTTAGTCACAGGGGTCGTTTTCGACCCATTGAGAACATGAGGTAAAGTTTTCAATACTTTGTCCTTCTGAATAAATTTGTTAGTCAGTATCAACTGGAATAAATGTTTACATTAATTAAAATTTGTTAATTTTAATTTTTACATTTTCGTCAGAGACGTGTTGTTTCCATAGATCTGCAATATTTGAACAGTTTATGGAGCATTGTTCTCTAATTTCTGATAAGAAACATTTGGATAATAACTATATGATTTATATATACGTGAAAATTGATTGTACACCATTTTGTAACTATACTAGCGCACCTATGATGCATACTTATGCCTGAGTATGAAACGCATCGAAACATTTGTCATGCAGAAATAGTTTGCATTTAACATTGTTTCGTTTTTAAAAAAACCTCAGATCCTGCTTAAAATTGAAACCATTACTGTATGACTTATGTTGTAGTACCTGACAATGGTATCTGAAGATTTTGAAGTAGCATCAACTTCAGGCCCAGGCTTTAAATTCCAAAATTTCTTCAAAAGTATCTTGCCAATGCTTATGCGTAGGGTCAATGTGTGTAGGGTCAATAGTTTATCCAGCCTTCCTTTCAAGTATACAACAGTTTGCGGTAACAACCTTTAGCATCCAGACTATGAACGGGAAATACCACTTCATTTCACGACTGGAAGAGTGATAGAGCTTCAGGTTTGGTCCAGTTTGTCCGCTCCACACATGTTTGCATTATAGTCGGAAACCAGTGCTGACATTTCCACCAGCATCCACTTACCAGACGAAGAAGAACGGCTTGATGTTGTCTTCAGTGGTTGGGCACCGCGGTAGAAATAGTTGACTTCGTCCCGTCGTGGGAAAATTCTTGTGTGAATAGTAGCTGTTCCTTGGTGTGTATGTGGCCGTAGGCGTGTGATGGATGGCTTTATTTAACACAGTAATAGACTCCGCTCACTTTCAGAGTCCGGAGCTTCCCACAGGAATTGGATCTTATGCCAAACTGGGTCGAATTTGGCCTTGGTTGCTACCTGTATATGTCAGAGTGTATGATCAGTATGTTGAAGAATTCATGGTACTCAGACTCCGTAGAATTTCGCCTTGATTTTCCACGTGAAATTGATTTGTTGCTAAGGGGATATAACATTTAATGACTATTTTTTGAAGGAAGTAATGAGACACATGATGTGTGTGTTTGTGCGTGAGGTCGTATGCCTGATCTAGTAAGATCATGTGACGAAAAGTAGTGATTGTGAGTACGATGATGTTAACGGAATGCAGAACGTACACGTATGTGTATGTGTATATCATTCCGTTAGCAGCTGTTGTGAAGGAAGTAAAATCGAATTAAAGATGATATCGTCAATGAATATATTAAGTAAGCTTACTACGCAATCATTGGATCCCTTTAAAATGATGCGTGATTTAGAGATTTGCGTACCATTTCGTATTGTAAACTTTGAGGTAATTACAGTGAGTAATGGAAGGAAGGCATGTGTCACATTGGGACCGCGCCAAGGTTGGACGACGACAAGCCTGGACACTTTTTGTGTCCAAGCTTGTCGTTGGCCAAACTTGTCGTCAGCGACCCAAAATGAGATATGTCAAAGCATCTCGGGGTCGATCCCGACAAGCCTGGACACCTTCAGTAATGTGTCCAGGCTTGTCGTTGGCCAACCTTGTCGTCAGGGACCCAAAATGAGATGTGTCCAGGCTTGTCGGGATCGACCACGACAAGCTTGGACACCCGAGGAATGTGTCCAGGCTTGTCGTCGTCCAACTTGTCGTCAACGACCCAAAATGAGATGTGTCCAGGCTCGTCGGGATCGACCGCGACAAGCTTGGACACCTCAGGAATGTGTCCAGGCTTGTCAACGACCCAATTTGAAATGTCTGTTCCAACAAACTCTACCAGTTAAGGCGTTTCCAGTTCATACATACGTGCCCTTCAATATAGAGTTGCATGGCTCGCATCTATATCGCTATTGGCTGATTCTCGCCAGTCAGCTACTGCCCTCTACTAGAGGATTTTCAAATTATTTTAAATTTATTTATCTTTTATTAAAAGAGATTATTATTATTTACAAGATTTTCGTTTTACTTAAAATATTACAAGCAGTATTTAGCAATCGTTGAAACATTTCCGCCAAAAAATCAGGATCGTGCGACTGTGCCGTGAAAGCCACGTTTTCATGCACCGCTGACTCTAGGGGCGCGTTCTTAAACATCGATCAGGTTAAATGCTTTCTTTGATCAGGTTAAATGCCTAGTGTTATGAAATTCTTTTCGTGAAAACGCTTATTTCGTTACGGGAGGTGAATCAATTATTAGGGTGAGTAGGTCGACACTTCGCAAAAAAAAAAAAAAACTTTTTTTATGAACAATTATGGAAGTGAGTTATTTGGGGAGATCATCTGGTGAGCAATCGTAAGCAAATTAAGTATATCTGGTTTCTGGAAGACTATCTGATAGAACAAGGAATATCTAAAAAAAAAATCCTGATCTATGACCATGTACAGCATTTTTGTGTGCGTGCCTCTTAGTAGGATGTTCAAAAGCTGAGAATGGGGTTCGTCTTAGAGGGCCGTACCCAGGATTTGTTTGAGGAGGGTATAGGCCATATTTAGAATATTTTGAGGAGGGTATAGACCATATTTAAGATATTTAGAGGTGCATCACTGTATTTTATTTAAACCAGTAACTACAATAAAGGAAACTAACAGTGTCATAGCAGTATTCGGCTGGGACAACAAGTATTTGTGCTAATCTTGATGTTATTTTCGGACTATGAGAACATGAGCAATTTTGAAATATAAACCAAGAATATTCCAATATCGCACAGTGTGTTTTTCTACGGACGCCGTCTCGATGGAGAACAATGTTACAAGAAAGTGTGGATTTCCAAACTGCAATGTTGGAACTGAATCAATCGTTTGAGCTATACAGATGTAGTCTTGAATGGTAGAGAAAATTCTGTGTGGAACTCTCTTGCTTGACATCAGTGTATGAAAGAGTGGATAGTTTTATGACTCTAATCCAAGGAAAATGAGACAGACGGGCAGCTAAATGCTGATACTTGCTTTTCGTACAAGTGTTACAGATTTGATCTGAAGAGTCTGCATTAATACTAAGCTTCTTTCTCGCTCCCCCTGGCCTATTGCATTCTTCAGTTAGTGCGTAGTCTCACCCATTCTACTTCTCTTTAATTTGATCTTTTTAATATTGCTGTTACAGCACTTAATTTCTTCTGCTCTCCTTCATTATATATTTTGTCTGATAATTTATCTTTCTCTCTATGCCCACATTTCGAAAGTTTCCGATTAGATTTCACTATCTGTTCCTGCAGGCCCGAATTTCTTGATAGGCCTATACTAAGCCCGGGTCTAGGAACTAAACGTTCTGAGATGCGCACGGACAAAAATTGTATAAGAAACCGCCAGAGTGATCATAGTTAGTTTTATATCCTTATTGTCGAAGGATAGGAGAATGTACTAACAACTTTCGATCAAGATATCTTGCAAATCAAATGCGTAACATTGCATTTTCCTAGGTGATCGCGTGTGAAAGTGAACATGATTTAAAGCATAAATTGAAAGCATGTAGAAAACCGTCGCCATTCTACATTTCAGAAGCAAAAAATCAAGGAATACGTTAGTTGGAAATTGATTCTATTTTGAATTGGAACTCCAAAAAGTTCACCACATAATACAATCACAAACACTAATTTCTTTATACCGCCAAGTGGGGTGAATACAAACAAAACTTTCATTTTTTTAATTTGTTCACTCTTATGTTTTATAAATGCAAGAGAAACCCTATATTAATTGTTTGAGGTACTCTTCATACTCTAATCTTGCTATGCATGCAATAATAGGATTGGCGACTTGCTTTAACATTTTTTCTCTGCAACTATTTTTAGCTACATTACTGTTGACAATTTTTGACCGAGCTTGCGAAGGTCTTCTAGTCGAAAGTTTGGCATTTGTGTTGTTTGTCTGTCTGTGTGTATGTCGCACGATAAAAGTCGAACGAGTGAACAGATTCAAATGAAACTTTCACAGATTGTTTGTTGGTTCAAGTTACAGATCATTCATTGGGGAACAAAATCGAACCAAAGGGAGGGAGTGGAACCCCCTTAAAAGTGCAAAAATGTAGAAAAACACAGAAAATAAAAAAATAAAAACGAATTTAATGGTCTATTTTCTGTTGCAAGAGCTTTATAAATCAGCAAATATACGTACTTCGGAGATCTGGAGCTATTTCTTCGGAAAGAGGGGGTGAATTGGACAAGGATGTAGCTAGAAAATTACAAAAGGGAGTTATCTAAAAGTGAAAATTGACGAATACGAATGAAACTTTCGCAGGTTTATCACGAGGTCTACTGTTCGTTTCACAGAATGTTTATTGGTTCAAATGACAGGTCGAGTTCGTTGGGAAACAAAATCGGACCAGGGTAAGGGGGTGAAATTCCCTCTTAATAGTGCGAAAATATAGAAAATCGAAGAAAACCACAATTAAAAACTAATTTGATGAACTCCTCTCTGTTACAAGAGCTTAATAAATAAGCAATTATGTGCTATTGATTCGGAGGAAGGGAAGGGGGTAAAATCGGATAAGGGTGTAGCCAGAAAGTAGAAAAGATGGTTATTTAAAAATGAAAACGGACGAATCAAAACGAAATTTCCACAGGAAATGACCAAACATATTTGGGGATTACGACCTATTGTTTCGGAGGGAGCGGGGTAAAATCGGATAAGGAATAAAATCGCAAGAATACAAAAACGGGGGTAATCTAAAATTGAAAACTGACGAATCAAAACGAAACTGTCACAGCAAATGAATAAACATATATCGGGGATTACGACCTTTGTTTACGGAGATGCATGAAATCGGATTCGGTGTAGCCAGAAAATGAAAAGGGGGTGATCAAAAAATGAAAACTGACGAATCGAAACAAAACTTTCCACGCAACACACAATGAATAATATACGTATATTAAACGTATAATAAACATTCTAACATGTATTAGACGTTTAATATGCGTATATTATACATTATGTGCTGTGTGGGTTTCACAGAAAACGAGCAAACGTACTTCGCGAATTACGGCATAGTTTTTCGGAGAGGGTGGGGGTAAAATAGCTAAGAGTGTAGCCAGAAAATGAAACAGGGGTGATCAAAAATGGAAACTGATGAATCGAAACGATACTTTGACAGGAAATGAACAAATATACTTCGAGAATTACTGTTGTCTCGGATGAAGGTGGAGGGGGGATGAAATCAGATAAGGATGTAGCCAGAAAATGAAAATGAATTATCCAAAAATGAGAACTGACGAACCTAAGTAAAACTTTCAGTAATTTATCGCGAGGTCTACTGTTCGAAGAATCTTAATACTAATTAACTTAGTTTAACTTTGTTCACTCCAAAGGTAGCGCTCCAAGCAATTTGATGTGTGGGGCTTCAAAGCATTTTACTGCACTTCGATGTTTCATGTGCAAAACTAGTTTTGAAATTTCATAATTTGATTTTAAGACATTTTTATAAATTAACAACAGCATTTTTGAGAGTGGCAGGTGAACAGGTACATAATATCTTGAGTTTATAAACCATAACATCGTACCAAAAAATATCGCAAATACCCAAATGACCTAACTGAAAAAGTTAAAAGGGCATTATCGTTAACAAACTAACGTAAAAAATGTGTTAGTAAAAAATATGACATACCCACAATAGTTTTACAGAGACATGTAAACCAATATAACGTGAAATCTCAAGATCGAATACTGTAAAAAAAAAAATACAGAAGAAATGATTATTGATAAAATTGTGAAGTGTGCAGAGTAGGGTTATTCACTACAAGAGTATGACATAACACTGATGATCAAAAGATATCTTAACAAATAAGGGAAAACATTTTAAAAGTTCAAAAATAATTTGGTCGTAAGTTTTCTTCAACGTCATTCCCAAAAATCTCAGATATCGATTTCGTGTGTGGCTATCCCGACGTTCCAGATGTCTTCGATTTCCATTTTGGGCAGGTAAAAAGGAAACTCTCGCAGCCAAAGCCTTACTGTAAGGGAATGATGATAATTCATGTCAGTTGCAATGCAATAGGAAAGCAACACAAAAAAATAATGCTTGTTCCTATTCACCCCACCTGTTAGTTGAATAGAAAAAACCAATATTAAAAAAAATATATATGTAACTAAGGAAGAGTATTTTAATTTAATATTTGCAACAGTTTCATTGCGTCAATAAAGACTGTCATTTTAACCAAAACTTTATTTTCGTTGGCCAACTAGTTCTAAAATAATTTTGTTCAAATTTGCGCAGTGCTGACCCAACGGCCATCACTCAGGTGGAAATAATTGCACATAGTATTGGGTCAGGCTAAGGGGCCGCAAGGTCTGTCACGCCAGTGATATAGGTTATACTGCCAATGTGTCTGAAACGGAAAGTTTTCAATGAATGTATTCTTCCTGTTTTGACATACGGAGCTCAAACATGGACACTAACAAAATCAGACATTCACAGTCTGCAGACTACACAAGGGAGCATGGAGAGATGTATGCTCGGAATAACTCAAAGAGATAGGAAAAGAAATACATGGATCAGGAAGATGACAGGAGTGACGGATATTATTGCGAAAATAAAGGGACTGAAGTGGCAGTGGGCGGGACATATCGTAAGAAGAACTGATGGCAGATGGACAAAGGCAGTTCTCGATTGGATACCTAGACAGGAAACGTCCAAGAAAGCGTCCTAATACAAGATGGAATGACGAAATGAAAAAGCACTGTGAACTAGCATGGAAAAGAACAGCAGAAGATAGATAGTTATGGAGAAGAGTTGGAGAGACCTTCATCCAACAGTGGATAAACATCGATTGAAAATGATGATAATGATATTATATCATAGTTTTTAAATATATATAGACAGATAAATAGATAGATATAGATATAGATATATATATTAATATTTAAAAACTATTTTTCCTCAATGCATTATATCATTGTAAAATGTGCTAAACTGCACAAAAATTGCTAGGATTGATGGATTGCTGACACAACAGGTCCAGGGTCTGGAAGCGTCCACCTAACGTCCAAGGCCTGCACCGAACTTCCCTACACCGAATCTTCCATATCCCCACAAAAATACCATTTCTTGCAATTTGTCCTATTTTTAAAGGACGGTAAAGTCCCTGGACCTCAGAACCTTCATCTATATTTCTAGGTCTAAATGGCTAAAGCTAGAAAAACCAAAGACAAATGTTGATTATGATGAATGGGAATGAGAATGAGAATTAGAAATACGAAATTTGATATAAAAACCTTTCACCAAACGTGTATTACGAAAATAATTTCTTTAAAAAGTTCATGAAGTCGCCATCTTGAATCCAATATGGTGGATGAGAATGTATTTCACAATCCCTGTGGATAGAAATACCAAATGAAATACACATATTGGTTATCAAGATGTGATTACGAAATGATAAATAAAGTGTGAAAAAGTCGTTGTCTTGAATTCAAAATGGCCTCCTAAAATAAAAATCGAAGGTACTAAATTTGGTAGAAATGTTCATGAGAATGGGCAGGTAAAGGGAAGAATACCAAATGTAGAAAGTTCCCATCGTGGATCAGTATGGCGCCCTGAATAAATAACTAAAGTATGAACAACCTAATAATTGGATGAAGGCAGAAACACTGAATTTGGTATAAATATGCATTACGATGACTACGTAAATGGGATAATATGAAACTTTGAAATGGTTTTCATCTTGGATTCAAAATGGTCGCAATCACGAAATAGGAACTTTTCCCTGTATTAGTGTTGTAAATAGAAAAAAAAACGTTCGTATTTTTTCAGAAATGTACGTTTTTTTAGAAAAAAAAACATTGCCTCCCTTTTTTTTCTAAATTTCGTTTTTTTTTTCAAATAGTTATTTGTAATGTATCTTACGTCATTTAAGTCTGAAGTATTTTTATGTAGGTGTAATTACCATAAAATACAACATAAATTAAACACTAGATACTGATACGATATAAATATTTTACAATTTATATGAGTAGCGTACCTACTAATAATCCGGGTTTCTGTACTGTTTCACCAAGGTCAACGAAGAAATAAAAGTATAAATGACCGTTTTTTTTTTCGTGAAAGTAGGCCTTGAATAAGTACGAAAATAATATCACGAACAGTATAAAATGCAAATAACTTGTCTAAAGGTAAAAACTAATACTAATTTGCCTACTAATATTTTTCTGAATATCATATATAAATAATTTGTCGACTAGATATATGATATGCATTGCTGGCTCTACCATATGTTCAACCCGCGCATTTGTACGGGGCTGCAATATCTGTCATAAGTATTTTATTTAAAATAAATATTTCTTGTTGGAAACAGACTTCATGATCATGGTAGTTAAATTTACTATGCTGACTTTTTATTTGAATACTACATTCATAAATTATGTTTAGGTCGCATTAGTTTAAGTCACATGGTCAGTGCTAAAGCAAATGGTAAAATAAATCCCAGAATAAATTGCTTGATTGTTGTGAAATACAAGAACTCAATTCTCGAATGGCTGTCCCCTTTGGTTAGTTATCAGAGTTCTGATATGAAAGCTTCTCTTGTCTTTGTCGCAAATAAGATCGTTATCATTGAAGGTGGAAACACTTTAAAAAAAATAACAGATGTAGAAGGAAAATCAAGAAATAAAGGTAAAAGAGCTAGTTGCACTATAATTGCAAACTGATATGTTGAGATTGAAACTGGATATTGAATTCTATAAACAGGATTACCATCTTTCAGATGACTTTGCTTTATCTTTCTTTAACATAATAGATTAATATTTAAAGAAAAAAAACAGACACAACAATATTGCATGTATATTAAGTATTTAAGCCTTTTTGAGTGCGATTGTAGTTACCCTCCCCTTCGTTGTTCATGCTGGAGTAGCATACTTAAAATCGTGACTTTTAAGATTTGTTCTTTCTGGAGAAAGAGGGAGGCGGCAAAGGGCGACAAATTGCCCATATCCGGCCCTGATGATATGTATACTCATGTCCAAAATGATTGTCGCATACCTATAACTGTCTTCTTGTAAGAATATAATTTGATAATGATTTTGCAGGGTACTTTTAATAGGCCTACTGATGCTGTGTGTAATCGCAAATTGTATATTTGTGGTAAATTTCAAAGGAAAAGTTTTGTACACACGCATGCCATGCATTGTTTCCTCTGTCTGCCGTTAGAAAGAGCAAGTAGCAAAGATGGAGATTAGAGACCAGAAAGCTTTGTGTGTTTTAATTTTGCAAAGATTTAATCTGTATTTACAGTGCAACCGTCTGTGTGAATTGAATGTTTTGTGCCATATGGCGGAAAGTTTATGGGCCTTTCTCACCTATTGACTCAATGTGTGCCATGTGACGAATGAAGCTCACATCGAACACTTGAAGCAAAAACTGTTTGAGGTGTTGTTTTATTTGATGTATTGTTTATAATTGTGCGCAAAATGTAATAAGTACTACGAAGACTTAATTCCCCGATATTCATTTTGAAACACCCTGCATTTCTCAGCGTCACTATTAGAACTAAGATGTAAAAAGGAAAGATTGTGATTGTTTACAACAACGATATTATTATTAGTCAAGACTATAATTCCTACAAAACAAGTTAGTAGTCAAAACAAAAGGAATTAAATGTACGCTCGTAACCCTTTCGGACCCAGGTGGCCAAAGTGGCACATACGGGTGTGTCACTTTTTAAATCCGCTCCTGTATGGTCACTAATTAAGATATCGGTATATATTATTTTTCCAAATATGGTTGGTCCATAGTTTATCATTTTAGTTTCTTTTTCTTCTGTGTGTCGAATTTCCTTCTCAAATTTCACCCCAGTCAAAAATTCGAGTATTTTCGAATTTTCTTTATTACTTTTCCCCTATAGCTTCATTCGTTGTAGAGAGACCTCCTTAAGACTTGTCAGGTAGATACATCGGATGGATACCTAATTGTTGATAACAATTGGACGGGCTTGCGCGCAGTGTTGCCAACTACGGAAATTAAAATCTCCTTAAATTTGGGCCAAAAATCGAAGTTTTTGTTAGAAACCGTACCTATACGTCCGAATGCAAGTCAACTTACGCCAGTCGAACATTTGTCCTTACTGAACAAACTCGGGTACATATCGTTACAGTGAGATAATTAGGGGACGCACGAAAAATTCGGATTTAGGTTCTAACTCTTGATTTTCCTTTACTTTTCTGTTTATCGAAATATATTTTTTTATAATTAGAAGCATTGTTTCTTAAATATCGCCATGATACTTGTAGGATATATTAGTAATGTACCTGTGTTTATTTTAAAATAGTTTTCGTCTGTCTGGTAGCAGTGTTGCCAGCTACGGTAAATTTTAATTCAAGATGTTAGGGGGAAATTACGTGTTTTGTCTAGTATATCCCTCTTGTTGGCTACATAGAAACAAAAGTAACAGTATCTGAAAGCCTTGTCTTTGCCCTTCACAACGCACTATAGAGAGTTTCAATAGAATAGTTAGGGGAAGTACAGTTAAGGTTTACAGTAGACCTTGTTCTCTAAGTGGAAAGATAACTGTGATTTTTTAGGTAGACTGAAATATTTTTAATGACCTGCTTACTTTATTAGATATCGTCACAGTACTTGTAGGATATACTAAAGGGATACCAAAGCTTCTTTTAAGATAGTTTGTGTGTGTCTGCTAGCACTGTTGCCAGCTACAGAAAATTTTAATTTCCGATTTTAGGGGGAAATTTTGGAAAAATTCCCTTTTTGTCTCTATTATTTCCCTCTTGTTGGCTTCATTCGAACAAACGTATTACTGTCTGAAAGCCTCGTCCTTAGCCTACACAGCGCACCATAAAAAGTTTCGGTAGAATATTAGGGGAAGTACAGTTGAGGCTTATAATAAACCATGTTCTGTAAATGGTAAGAAAATTGTGCATTTCTGAGTTAGAATGAGATTTTTTTTTTTTTTTTTTAAATCATGCTTACTTTGTTAAATATCGCCATGATATTTGTAGGATATATTCTTTTGGTACCAAGGTTTACTTTCAGATAGTTTACGTCTGTTTTATGGCAGTGTTTCCAGCCAAAGCAATTAATTACCAATTTTAAGTGAAAAATTCGGCAAATTTCCTTTTCCCTCTATTATTTCCCTCTTGCTCGCTACGTTGGAACAAATGTACCACTACCTGAAAGCCTTCTCTTTAGCCTACAGAACGCAACATAAAAAGTTTCAATAGGATAATTAGAGAAGCTGTAATCCCGGCATATCTGTTGATTTTTGCTTCTGAGGAGTAAAAAGTGTCAAAATTTCATGTGTATGGGAACACAGAATTTTTTCTTTCTCTCTTTGAATGGAAGCCAGCGACTTCAGGTTTTCACTGTACCTTGTCAACGCACCAAAGAATTTTTTTAGGTGACTTGGACTCATATGGCAACAGTGGTGCTAGATATAAAAAGTCTTGAAATTCGGTTAGGAATTTTTTTGTAAATTTTCACCCCTACATTTCCCTCAGTAATTTCCAACCCGCTCGCAACACTGCAATGTAACGTACACCAAAAAATAGCCACATTCCTTCTCTAAAATATAAGGTCTTAACCATATCAATAGGGTAAATGGTTTTTGAGCAATAAGTCACTAACTGACAAGGTAGGAAAACACCAAAAATGACCTGGGTCCGAAAGGAATAATCACACGATTTTGCCCGTATAGGTACAAGGAAACAAACGATTTGTAAGTTACGAGGGCTTCAACTCAAGTTCTATTGATTATTTCAATAATCTTCAACATAAATCAATAAATAATAGCTGCCAGAAAAAAAACAGACATTTAAAAAAAACATGAAAAAGAACGATGTTTTTTATTGAAAAAAAAACTTCACAGAAAAAAAACCTTTTTTTTACAACACTACCCTGTATATGACTTTAATCGAAACAACTACTAATTGGCATCTGAATTAAACCAACAAAATGAAAATACAGAAAAAAAGCGAAGATATGTGAGAAGCCCTCGAAAAAGTGGACGAAAACAAACTACGCTTACATTGTACGGATGTGCTGGCTACTTTGAAATTGTATTTTCGGTTGCCATATTGAATTCAAGATGACAACATTTTCAAAGTTTCCAGTGATGTCATCCTAAAATTTTAGGTGGGTATACGCTCTGACATTTATTACACACTCTATAGATGCGGTATATAGACTTCATAAATTTTAGGTAGCCATACAATGGTATCTCAAAATTGAAGGTGAGTATACGCCGAATACCCTGGTATTCCCTCCATTACATTCTTGGTATTATCCAATTTACTTAATGGATTTACCAATTTATCATAATGCACATTTATACCAAACTCTGTGTCTGTATAGCTTCAGACATTTGGTTTGTGCATATACACTCCTTATTTTATTTAGGCTGTCAAATACGATCCACAATGGCAACTTTTTCAAAATTTGGCGTTGGTCCCTTGACTTGCTCATTCTCAAAAATATTTCTACCAAATTTGGTAATATAACTTCAGCACTTTGACTGTACATATAGCTTTGATTTTTATTTTAGGAGGCCATATTGGATTCAAGATGACGATTTTTTCATACTTCATTGCGTGATCACATATTCATAATCAATATTTGTATCACGTTTGGTGTTTCTATCCTCAGCGACTGTGAAGTATATTCTCGTCCGCCATATTGGATTCAAGATGGCGAATTCTTGAATATTTTTATGATTCTTTTAATACACGTTTGATGAAAGGGTTTTATACCAAATTTCGTATTTTTAGGTTCAGTAGTTCGGGCTGTGCATATACTGTGCTTATATTTTAGGAGTCATATTGGATTCAGGATGGAGACTTTTCTGTTTATTTTCTGTTTCTAACCTCCTCGTGATGGTCATTATTTATACCACATTTGGTGTCTCTAGCCTCAGCGTCTAGGCTCTGTATTTTTATGACAAATGCTCCCGGCCACCATATTGGATCCAAGACTTTGGGAGGTGATAGGGGAGGTCATTCTAAGCAAAAATTTTATGTGAACATATAAGGTTTCGGAGATAGAGGTGGAGATAACTTTTTGCATCTTGCACTTGAGCATTCTTGTTTCGAACATTATAGCACACCCTGTAGTTGGTCTTACATTACATATTATAGCTTGTTTTAAAGCTAATGAAACAGGCTTTTAGGAGGTCTGCAATTGTCTCAATACTGCATACAATAGGGAAGTAACGGAGGGATTTTTAAAAATTCTCTTTTGTAACACAATTTTGCACTGTTCTTGAGTAGAAACTCTTTCAGTAGAGAAACTGTTTCTGATTTGGGGAAAACTATACACAGGTGTCAAGTTGTTATCTTCTTTAGAAGCCACAAACACTTCTTACTAATCGGTTTATTTGTTGAATAATGACTTCCACTGGAAACAAACAATTTTGCTTGTTTCATAATTATTATTATTATTATTTCTTCTCATACTTTAATTGTTACTGTTATTATTGTCACAATTTTTATTGTAACTTGTGTTCCTACGTGGAAATGTAGAGCTTTCGTATGTTTGGGAACAGTGACGACGCCAGAGGGGGCAAGGGGGCGAGCGTCCCCCTGGTGGCTACTCTTGCCCCCCTGACTGCCATCCAGACTGCCCCCCCCAGACTCCTACAATCATAAAACATTCTACATATAGTATTTTATATCAGTATCATAACCAATCTCATTGTCAAATTGTAGTCTACTTTCCATGCGTTTACTATGTGGTAGATTAGTCCTCAAGCTTTCTTCTTTGAGCGTCTGGGTATGCACACATATTTCTGTTTTCTAATTTAGCGCCTTTTCCGGTAAATTTTAGTTACAGTTCTTTCTTATGAATTTTAATTACTGTGCCTAGCGAGCAATAGTAGATTTGGTCGACTTGTTTTCTTCTCATTGCATCAACTTCGATTAGAAACAAAAGAAAGGTAAAACCAATTACATAACTTGTTTGTATTTATCCAGTTTTGAAGTTTTCAGTTTCATATTTTGTTTTATTTAAAGGTTTTATATATCTATTTCCTGAAACATTATTCTCGGCTTTCAATATTCGGAGGATGGGCTTATAACAGCTTAATTTGCGACTACCAGGGCTTAATTTTTTGAAGGAAAAAAAGAGTTGTGTTTTCCCTTCCTGCAAATGATAATAATAATAAATGTATGGAATTAAATCGATTATTTATTTAGCTCCCAATAAAACGTATTGTCAGAGTGTTGATCTTTAGTTAGTAATTGGTATGCACTAGTGCTTCCTTACTTATTGTGTTTCAAAGTACTGACATGACGTCTATCATATTGACTAGAAATGTACGTGGAGCTGCTGAAAAATTCGTAGCCCAACCCAGGAGTGCACGTAGAATGGTGAAGTTTTACTTTTTCTACACTTCCCCCGAGAGTCAATATACTACCTTGTACAGTGCTCCAGTTTTGCAGAAGTTAAAAAAATCTGGAGACTTCCTCGCACCACTGTTCATAACACTACCCTTATCAGATCTAAAGTTTAATCAGATCTAAGATTGGGAAATAAATACAGGCAATAGTTAGGCGGAGCTAAATCTGGGGAATAAGGATGATGATCTAGACATTGAAATCCTAGATTATGCAATGCTAATTGTGTTCGCAGGGGTTCGATGGACAGGTGTATTCTTTTAAAGGAACACAATTCCTTTCTTTTCATTTTCCGCGGTGTTGAACTTTGAATTTTCCTTTCAGTTTTGTGAGTAATGTAGAGATTCTGAACTAAATATCTGACCGTTGCGGAGGTAGTCTATGAGTACGACTAGAGATGCGCACGAGACGAGTCGAGACAGGATTTTCCTGACAAAATTCGAGTCGAGACATGGCTCTTCCAATAGATAAATATACATTTTTCGAGTCGAGACATCACTTTTACAGCACATTTTCGAGACGAGAGAGCCATAAATCTTGTCTCGTGCGCATCCCTAAGTACGACTCTATACTTATCCCAGAAGAATGTTGCAAACAGTTTTTCAACCTACTTCTGTGTCTCGAACTTCTTGGGGCAAGGGAGAAAGGAGTGCTACTACTCCATTGACTGTTGTTTCTTTTCAGGATCATAGTGGTACAACCATATTTCGTTCCTGGTTACTATTCGTGAGCGAAATGATCAGCATTACATTCAAATTGGAAGAAGACTTCTCTTAAAGCCGTCACTCTTTTATTCTCCTGACAGATTTTTTGGGAACCCATTGTGTCAAGAACTTGCGCATACCCAAGCCATTCTGAATTACACTACCGACGCGTTCCAAAGAAATGCCCACAATCTCTGACACAAGTTTTACTGAGACGGTAAAAACTGGGGAAGGGGTTGCAGCCAGACCTCAGACTATAATAAGTATATCGTGAGTTTACTGTACACATTAAAAAGTGTATAAATAATAGCTTAAATTCTTTTTGTCAGTCAAAAACTGGTGTGGCGTAGGAACCCCAGCCCCAGGTTATATCTACCACTGGCTGAAATGCTGCAATTTTCAAGAATAATGTCAAAAATTGCATCTATGATTTTGGGAACAGTCACTGGATGTAAAGTCATCTTGGATGTAAAGCATAATTTGTTGAGAAACCGCCACGTTTGAACTAAGCCATCACTTCTTCACCACTGTATATAATGGAGGAGAGTCCCGTAGTGTTTCACTGATTTTCTCATTAATTTACTTTGGTGACTATCCTTGGTGGAACAAAAATGTTATAATAGTTGTGATCTGGATGTTCGTGAAATTCGCTGTTTGGGCACACATAATCACTTCAGAGGCCTGAGAAAGCAATAAGAATTTCGTTATTAATATGTAAATTTGTTGAAAACATGTTTTCAAAACTATAGTTTCATTTTTCTGTAGAGATTTTCAGCAGCCCCTCATATATATATATATATATATATATATATATATATATATATATATACGTAGCATATAGTACTAGACGAATTTGTTACTTGTAGTAAACGCGAAAGTAATTCAATTTATGTTTCAAAAGTTGCATTGAAAAATATTTTATGTGCAGACGTAACTTATTACAAATTTTACTTGAAATAAGTTTATCATATAGGCCTAATATAAAAACAACAACGAAATACACAATGTAAAGTAAGTCAAACATAATAAATGTTATTTTTGGTGTGGAAAATAGCCGCCCCCCGAAAATGTATCTACCCCTCCTTTGCCCCCCCCCCCTAGAAACTTACAGCTGGCGTCGTCACTGTTTGGGAATAGTATTGTATTTCCAGTTTTGTAGAAAAACGGCTTATTAACCAAGTAACGGTTATTCTTATATATAAAAATGATTGTATGTATGTATGTATGTATGTATGTATGTATGTATGTTCCACATCTCCTCCTAGACGGTTGAACCGATTTTGACCAAACTTGGCACAAGTATTTCTTGCTACTAGACAACCAACACTGTCGGGGTTAGCCACACTATACTCACCCCGTTGCAGAAGGGGAGGGCGTGGAACACTACACAATGCTTTTTAAATGGCGATATAATGGCATAAATGGTTTTGATGAATTATCTTAAGAACGGTTCGACCGATTTAAACGAAACTTGCCCCACATATAGCTTATAGTCTGGCAAATAACAATGTTGGAGTAGGACACCCCTAGCGCGTCCAGAGGCGGAGGTGGAGAAGCTGAAATGTAAAATTTGTCGAAAATGACCAATATTAGTGTCGTTTATATAGGTTCTGAGGTCACTTAGATCAATGTTAACACTCCAAACGCCGTAGTTGTAGTAGTTGCTGTTGTTGTTGTTGGAGTAGTAAGTAGTAGTAGTAGTTGCAGGTAGGTGTAGTAGTAGTAGTAGTAGTAGTAATATTAGTAGTAGTACTAGTAGTAGTAGTAGTAGGTAGTTGTAGTAATAAGCCTACTAGGTAGTTGTAGTGTTAGTAGCAGTAGGTAGTTTCAGTAGTAGTAGTGGTAGTATTAGTATTAGTAGTAGTAGGTAGTTCTAATAGTAGGTAGTAGTAGTAGGTAGATGTAGTAGTAGTGGAGGTAGTAGTAGTTAGTTGTAGTAGTAGTAGCAGTAGTAGTAGGAAGTAGTAGTAGTAGTAGTAGTATAATGTAGTAGAAATGGGTAATAGTATTCCAAAATATTTTTAAGAAACCAGATCTCCCCGTACGAAGTCGGGCGTTAAGGCTAGTAACCTTTAAAAAATAGGAAAATACTGGGATAAACTGCATGTAAGGTAAGACCAACTACAGGGTGGGCTATAATGTTTCAAACGAAAATCGACAAGTGCACCACGAAAAACGTTACCTCCACCCCTATCTCCGAAAGGAATGGGAATAGAACCTATGTTTACATAAGCATTTAAGCTTAGCATGACCTTCCCGATCCCCCCTCCTCATCACATCCCCAAATCTTTGCATTTCCTCACCGGACGCCGTGTATACATTATATTATACTTATTGGAAATATCAGTATAATATTTCCAATAAGGGTGATGTTGGTATCAGAAGTGATATTCAAAAAATCTGCATGGAAGTTTTCTAGAATTTCTGGCATGAGGATCTCTAATAGTGGATTATCACCTGTTCTCACTTTGTGTGGGGTAGGATACATTAAAGAGACTGTTTATGTTGTTCCACTGCGAACTACAGTGGATGAAATGGGGAATCAGTATTATGCGTATCGATAATACCCGGGAAGAAGAAGAAGACTAGATCCACAGATTCTACTCTATAGCGTCTCACGGTGCCCCCTGTACTATCTATCTTCTTGTGTAAACCGAATTTGAAAATTGTTCTTCGTTCCAAAGATATTTTGATTTGTCAAATTAAATGTACATAAAAACCATGTATATAAAAAGTGTATACCTTTTTTTTTAACTTTATGAAAGTAATTTTTAATGCTGAAATTGTATTCAAACCGCATTCTATATGGTTATTACTTTTAACAAACATTAAGAAAACACCAATAGCTCAATACCCGCAAACATGTACCTTTTCATACACACGCACAAATATATTCATTTTCACAAAATTTATATTTGGATTGAAATATTTTTGGTAAAAAAGAACAAAGCAACTTTATGGAGCCTGTGGTGCTACTTTCCGGGGTATTTAGCATCTCCCGAACCTAGAAACGGAACGAAACTTTTCTGGTGGAAATTCACGCAATGCTGCACTTTCAGCGCTAAACAAACTTATTGCTACGTGCTTTGAATGCACCAAATCGGCCCATTGGAATGTGTCCAGGCTTGTCGTTGGCCAACCTTGTCGTCAGCGATCCAAAATCGATCCCGACAAGCTTGGACACCTCAGGAATGTGTCCAGGCTTGTCGTCGTCCAACATTGTCGTCAGTGACTCAAAATGAGATGTGTCCAGGCTTGTCGGGATCGACCCCGACAAACCTGGACATCATTAGGAATGTGTCCAGGCTTGTCATCGTCCAACCTTGTCGTCAGCGACCCAAAATGAGATGTGTCCAGGCTTGTCGGGATCGACCACGACAAGCTTGGACACCTCAGGAATTTGTTCGAGTCTGGCGCAAGAGGATAAATTGAGAAGTGTCCAAGCTTGTGGTTGTCCAAGCTTGTCGTCGTCCAACCTGGCCTGCGTCCCGTCACATTTCAAGGAGGACAAAACAGTAATTTTACCATGACGCTGTACTGGAAAATTAGAAGAAGATAATGGTGCATTATTATCGTATTTGCAAAGTGGAAAGATATGTTTAACATATAAAGGAATGAAGATTAATTTATCTGGATGTACCATGCACGATCTTGAATTTACTGAGATTGTATCTTGTTCGTAAATATATGCGACGTGTTCAAACAAGACCAAGCATTATTTTTCCACCTCTTCTTTCTTGCCGTTTGTACGTGCACCAATATCCGTATGCATAGTGACAGTAGTCTGTGTGCATCAGCTACGATTGAAAGGTCTATGAGTACTTGTCTACCAACTATGCATACTAAGAACGAGTACTTACTAAATGGTACTCTTCAATGGTACTTAAATAAGGTCTTAATTCAATAGAAAAGAAATTAATTTGTGTTGGATTGGATAGTGTCACATTTGAATCAGTGATTCATATCGGTTGGTTAAAATTGGAAACGAAAGGATTTGACAAACAAAAATTCATAGACTCAATAACGAGTGAATTATTTGACAGTGCACAAACACAGCCATGGTGGGAAAAACTGAAACAAAACGTTTGCATTGTATGGAATTCTGTTAAGAGAGAAGGAAATTATTTTTTCATTTATACTGAGCAGTGTAGTCATAAATTTAGTGCATTTAATAATAAAGATATAGCGAAACTGAAATGCTTCATTTACAAATAAATTTGTCCTTTGTGTTCGTTTAATGCACTTAAATTTGATATATATTTTTATTACTTCAGTAATATTTTACGTTTTATAAAAAGAAAATCTTGTAATATTTTCTTTCTAATCTGTTCTATTCTTACGGTTAGTGTGCGTATGATATTATTTATGTAAAAAGTTTTTGATAGTGTTACAGCTGTAATTCCTTTCTAAAAATCGCCAATCCAGCGGTTCTTGGTTTAAATCTTCTATTTGATAAACAGGTGGTTCTCTTGGTATTATTTCGTTCATTTTAAATTTTTTCCACGTCCAGTTTTGCATGTATCTGTTATCAACTATATCTACTTCTACTAATTCGTACTGTATCACCAATTTGAAATGTTTTAACAAATCCCTAGTTTTCTTCTTCATTTTACTAGCATATTGTTTATGCCACATTTGCAATAGGTTATTTTGAGAAACATTTGTAAATAACATCTTAATACTTGAATGATACCTTTCATTCTATGATTTCTCAAGAAGAGGCAATACATTTACATAATCATACGTTTGATACTCTTTGTGAAATTCTTCCCCATTTTTTCTTTTACAGTTCTGTTAAAACGTTCTGCAATTCTTGCCTTAAATCAGGTCTTTTGTTTGTAATATTTTTTATTTTGTTTCTTTAAAATATTTCTGTATTGCTCTTTTTGTAAACTCACTTCCTTTATCTGTTTGGAATGTAACTGGTTTCGAAAACAGTTTTCATAAAAGTCTTTGAAAACAATTTACATGAAAACATGTTTTTAAGACATTTATTTTTTTCAGATTTTATTGGGAGACAGCATTTATATTATTCCAACACATCTATCAGTGTAAGAATATAACGATATTTAACATTAAATGTATGAAGAGACTGACGATCATTATTCCTACTCATCGCAGATATTGTTCACCACAGAGAAATCTCTTTTTAAACGACGACGTACTGGTTTGTGTAATGTATATGTTGATTGTTTCAGTGAGCACTCTCTTATACAGCGTATTTAAATTTTCTTCTTTGTAGCTGTCCACAACGGTTTAGCAGTTTAAAACAAAGCAGGATATGAAGGTCTGTTCTAAATTCTGTTAGAGGATAAATGTAAAATGTTTTGCATTTCTTGATCCTCAATACCCGCAAACTTGTACCTTTTCATACACACGCACAAATATATTCATTTTCACAAAATTTATATTTGGATTGAAATATTTTTGGTAAAAAAGAACAAAGCAACTTTATGGAGCCTGTGGTGCTACTTTCCGGGGTGTTTAGCATCTCCCGAACCTAGAAACGGAACGAAACTTTTCTGGTGGAAATTCACGCAATGCTGCTCTTTCAGCGCTAAACAAACTTATTGCTACGTGCTTTGAATGCACCAAATCGGCCCATTGGAATGTGTCCAGGCTTGTCGTTGGCCAACCTTGTCAGCGATCCAAAATCGATCCCGACAAGCTTGGACACCTCAGGAATGTGTCCAGGCTTGTCGTCGTCCAACATTGTCGTCAGTGACTCAAAATGAGATGTGTCCAGGCTTGTCGGGATCGACCCCGACAAACCTGGACATCATTAGGAATGTGTCCAGGCTTGTCATCGTCCAACCTTGTCGTCAGCGACCCAAAATGAGATGTGTCCAGGCTTGTCGGGATCGACCACGACAAGCTTGGACACCTCAGGAATTCGTTCGAGTCTGGCGCAAGAGGATAAATTGAGAAGTGACCAAGCTTGTGGTTGTCCAAGCTTGTCGTCGTCCAACCCGGCCTGCATCCCGTCACATTTCAAGGAGGACAAAACAGTAATTTTACCATGACGCTGTACTGGAAAATTAGAAGAAGATAATGGTGCATTATTATCGTATTTGCAAAGTGGAAAGATATGTTTAACATATAAAGGAATGAAGATTAATTTATCTGGATGTACCATGCACGATCTTGAATTTACTGAGATTGTATCTTGTTCGTAAATATATGCGACGTGTTCAAACAAGACCAAGCATTATTTTTCCACCTCTTCTTTCTTGCCGTTTGTACGTGCACCAATATCCGTATGCATAGTGACAGTAGTCTCTGTGCATCAGCTACGATTGAAAGGTCAATGAGTACTTGTCTACCAACTATGCATACTAAGAACGAGTACTTACTAAATGGTACTCTTCAATGGTACTTAAATAAGGTCTTAATTCAATAGAAAAGAAATTAATTTGTGTTGGATTGGATACTGTCACATTTGAATCAGTGATTCATATCGGTTGGTTAAAATTGGAAACGAAAGGATTTGACAAACAAAAATTCATAGACTCAATAACGAGTGAATTATTTGACAGTGCACAAACACAGCCATGGTGGGGGAAACTGATACACAACGTTTGCATTGTATGGAATTCTGTTAAGAGAGAAGGAAATTATTTTTTCATTTATACTGAGCAGTGTAGTCATAAATTTAGTGCATTTAATAATAAAGATATAGCGAAACTGAAATGCTTCATTTACAAATAAATTTGTCCTTTGTGTTCGTTTAATGCACTTAAATTTGATATAAATTTTTATTACTTCAGAAATATTTTACGTTTTATAAAAAGAAAATCTTGTAATATTTTCCTTGTGTACTATGAGTATTATTTATAAGATAATAAAAATTTTAAAGATAATTAAAAATATATCTATAATTAGGAAGAAATGATGAAATGATAATACAATAATAAATGAATACCCATAGTAATAGACAGAAAAATTGGAGATTATTTATTTATGGTTTTGATGAGAATGTATGATGAAAATCATTTGAGGACTTTCCTTTAGCCTTGAAACAGAAAAAAAGCATTAATAATGTCCACAAAGGGACGATTTGACACTTTGAATTTCATTATTGGTGAATTTATAATAAAGAGAAATTCTACGAAGAATTTGAATGTGTTGAATTACAGAGGGAAGAAGTCGAAATATAGCGAAGTATTCTGCATGTCTTTCCTATTCTATTGTGGGTGACATCATATATAAAAATAGATACGTCTCTATATATGAAAAGGTATTTAAAAATAATAATAATAATAACTTTTGAAAATATATGATTATGTTCCTCTGGTGATCCACTTCTAAGTGGGATTGGAATTATCTATATGTGCTGCGTGGGACACATTCTGGTAGAGGGTTCTTAAGTTAACTTCGAAACGAACGAACACATCCGTGTCTAATAAAGTTCCAATGCTGCACAGCCCTGGCTTCTTCATCTTGCATAATGTCGAAAACAAAGATAGTGTATCCTTGAGCAAAGTCAAGCGAAAAATGTTGTTACCATAGATTAAAAAGTAAATACCTGATCCACACAATAAAAAAAATGAAATCTTTGAGTTTTACGTCTCACGTTTATGCCGGTTAGGCTAAAGGAGACGGTGATGATGAGTAATGAATGAAATAGTGGAATGAAGAAAGTGGGAGGAAACGGGAGAACCCGGAGAAAACCCACGCACACGGTGTTTGTCCACCACAAAGTTCACTTGGCGTGGGCTGGGATCGAACCCGGGACCCCAAGCACCAAAGGTGAACGCTCTACCACTGAGCCACCATGGCCCCTCCACAAAATAAGGTTTGATATGAAGAAATATATAGCTTTTCTTCAAAATTTAGTTGTAAAGATTTTCCATCAGTATGTAATGATAAGAAATTAATGTCAAAGTATTTTGGGGTAGACGGATTTGAAGCTATCGTTCCTGTATAGGCATTATTTTCAGTAAACGCCAAAATCGCTCGAGTTTGTAATATTTGCATGAATAAATTTTCTATTGCTTTTGATTGAAGATCATTTGGAATGACGAATGAATTCATTTGACTTCTTGTGAAAGGACATTTCTCTGATGTTGATTATCAAAACTTGTTTTGTGTTAGTTTTATTGTAGGACTAACAGCAACCTTTAAAATATGTGAAGCATGGACTAAAATATTTACTTTAGCCTCAACTGAGGAATAATTAGCGATGAGACAAAAATTTGGCTTAACAGGAATTAATTTGATGCGTAGTTTTCCTTGGATTAAAAATTTATCCTGATTAAAAGTATCACAATGAAGATGGCCAAGCATGTCGAATTTGGCACTGTTTTTGTGAATTCATAACGCTGTTGAAATCCTTTACTAACACTAGTTTTTGCATTTATATGTCCAGTAGTATCTTGAAACCATAATGCACATTGAAGATGAGTGTTTTAGCATAATCATCATAATTTAACTCTTTTCTTAGGGATGATCGATATAAATGATTATCACAGAAATGAAATAATTTTTATTTTATTTAAGTACACACCTACTTCACAGAAGATAAAATTAAAAGTACACAAATAGAGGTCACACCCATACCATTTTCTCGAAATTATCCATGTAGCTTGACGATTTGAGCTTCAATATAAAGAGTGTGTGTGGAATATCTATGTATTCATCACTTGTTCCTGGTGTGACAAATTCTATGCTTGTGTTATCAGTTAGTGAACTGACAGTGTGTAACAATATGATAATCTAATATACTGGTTTGCGTTGTGAGATGTGAGAGGCCAGGATGATGATTTAATCGAAGATGTCTGATAGTTTCTTCTTCTTATAAAATCTACTTTTCTTTGCTTTCTGTGTACGTTTTTTTTTTACTTGTGCATTTCTTCCTCCTCCTATGATGTGTAATGATGAAGGGTTAAAGATAGAATGATGTGTAATTCTTGTCCTTCGCTGATATCCAGATGCCGACATACATTTCAGTGTATTTTTAGTTTTATGCAAGCTGGAATTCACTTCACCCATTCACTGATGAAAGTATTCGTTAATAGGTTTTTTATCAATGATGAGTCATTAATATCGTTTCCGCCAGATGTTGAAATTCCTTTGTTATTGTTTTACGCCTTGTTTTACTAATGACATGACAGAGCGAAATAATCCTCCAAGGAAACTTTCAATAGCATGTCCATAATGATAATGTGATCCAGCATAAACCTTTCCAGTCGCAGAAAGAGATTGTTTTTATAATATGTAAATATGGATTGCTGATAGTTTTTGATGTCTTCGCACTGGTCAGAAATGTAGTTTACCGCATATATTTCCGAATTCTAAATGCGAGTGGAGAGCCTGTACAATCTCTTATATCTATTTTTATGTGTTCAAAATGCATGTTGTTAATAAGTACATAATGTGGAGGTTTAAAATTTGTATAGCACTAGCTCCAAATGTATGATCCACAGTAGATATATTTATGATACATAATAATCGTGACCATTTCCTTAGCCGAACCGGCATAACTGTGGGACGTAAAACTCAAATGTTTCGAAGGTTTATAATAATGGTGCTACTGATCTCCGAAGACACAGATTGAACTATATCACAATATACATACATTGTATATGGAAGTCCTAAATGTAAATTTGGAACAGTTTTGTCTTGTTGCCTGTTCCTTAGATCTCCTTCTGGATCTAATTCCAACACCGCACTAGCACTTGGTAATAATACAATGTCCACATCTGTGTTTTTACGAGCACGTCTTATATAATCGCCATTTCTTTCATTAATGTAGGATGTAAGTAAATTGTGAATCTGTTGTGCGTATTAATTTGCTTTATCAAATATGAAATATCAATATAATAACGAACAGGAATATGTACAAACTTCCGTTCATCAATTTTTGGATGATTGTAAAAATTTTATTATTTTGTTCATTAATATTTAAATTTGAATGAGAATAATGAAACTCAAAAATAGCCACTTTCCATTTTTCACGGAATTCCATTCCTTGATGAAGTTTAGTAGTGTATGATGTTATGAGGAAAATATTCCATAGCACTATTACTGGGAAGCGTAACTGCAAAAGCTCCATCTGGTTCCATTGTATTTCTTGATCTTCAGGGATGATTCAGGTATCCAGGAGTCGAAAGAACAATGATATACTTTCCGATGAATAAGAGATTCTAATCTGTTACCTGCGTTGCTTCAGGATACTGTTCCCGTAGTGTGCCGAAGGTTTCGGACGGATTGCGGCCTCTGATGCACCTTCGGACCGCATAAACCGGACCACTGCTCATTGTTCTTATTTGCTGCAAATTTCTAATGATGTGCCGATGACCTATCTGCAACAAAATAAGGAATTACGATCGAACGTTGACCACAAGTGGGTTGCAATGAGATAAACGGGCAGATGTTAGTATGCACAATGCAAGCAAATATATACCTACATCGCAGATATTTTTTGTTTTATCCTCGTATTTATCTCTGTTACATTTCTTTTCATAAACAGATTGGAGCCTATTTTACATGCAGTTTTAACTTTTAAAATAATAAACAATAAACACTGACTTTTTTGAGGATGCAGACAACTGCCAGGGAACATCGTTTGCCATATCATGCGATAATAGGGTTGTAAATTCGTTATAATATATTGCTTTCTTTCAATGGCATGGCATCAGCTTATTACGAAGGGCCTATTTCGTTTGTCATAAGGACCATATTGTGTCACATGATCAACTCAAATGTCACATTTCATGCTAAATTGAGACTAGAGATTCGAAACACAATTTGAGATATTTCAAGCACGTAAGCTCCGCAAGGGATGCTCTGGAGAATTAACAGAGGATGCATATATTTTATTATTATTATTTTTTTGTTTTTCTGAAACGACCTACTTTTCAGAATATTCTATCCATTTTTACTCTATGTGCTATACGTCGGTTTTAAGTTTTTCATTATGTGCTTGCTGTAATCTTTTAATTAGCTATCCCTGTATTATATTTGTGGGGCTGAGAGAGAAATTATTTCAAGTCACCTTCTTCGCCCGAAACTTTTTTCACTTCTGTGAAATTAATGTTTGATGACTTATACTACTTTACTGTTTAGCCGCATACTTTTTGAGATGTGAGGACCTCTTTCTTCATTTTTTTTCTGTTGAATTTAATGTTCATGATTCGTTTTTTTTTTTTGACTATGTTATACTATGGAACACATTTATTTTTATGTGTTACAAATTAGGGAGGTTACGTAATGATAGCATTGGAAATTTTGGAAGTCTCTAACAGTAAGAACCCAAGATGCATTTCTTCATTACCTTAGCATCGAATTCTATAATTATAATATCATGTATTTGTTATAATTTTGTGAAATATTAAGAAGGAACATTTCTTAAATAGTTTTATATCGGAACAGTGTTTAGATATGTATCACAACTAAACACGTAGATATATTTCAATAGAAGTGAATGTCGTAATATGAATTAAAATTTGATACCTCAAAACATTCTAAGGATAATAGAATCTTTTATAGGGATTGGTAAATTGCCTAAAATGATACCAGTGTCCAAACATTAGGAATTGTTATAACCTTTTTATCTTTATTTTAATTGGAATTGTTTTTGTCGCTTTACTAACAGTTTCTGGTAGTTGTAATTGTAAAGGTTCTCGTGATCAGTATCTCGCTGTTGCTGCTGTATTTTACATTTAAGAAATTTCCCTTCTTTGTTCTTTCATGTTATTTTTATGGATTTTAATTAATTTCTTACTGGTTCCATAAACACACTCTTTGCAGAGAAGAGAACACGCTTTTTGCTCGAAACCAGGTAATTTCTCATCCAGATGGGAAATCTAATACTAGCAAATCGTTTTGTAAAGGATTAACTCTATCGCATATGTCGAGATCACGTAAAAGTGAAAAATATCATACGTATCAAAAATATGTAAAACGAATTAATAAAAGAGCACACATGTTACTAAATACAGGAGAAAAACGTGAAGAGTGTGGAAACGGGTTTACTGCAACAGCAAGTACGGAAACACACACAGTTATACATACATATGTTAAAACTCATATCTGCCAAGAGTGTGGCAGGGGATTTTGTCGAAGTTCTCATTTGAAAGAGCACATCTTAAGACATACTGGTGAAAAACCTCATATGTGCCAAGAATGTGGAAAAGGATTTACTCGTAATTCTGACTTAAGAAGACACATCTTTACACATACTGGTGAAAAACCTCACAAGTGCGAAATGTGCGGTAAAGGATTTTGTACTAAATCAGAAGTGAGAGAGCACATGTTTCTACATACTGGTGAAAAACCTCACAAGTGCCAAGTGTGCGGTGAAAGATTTGGTGTGAAATCACATGTGAGAAAGCACATGTATATACATACAGGTGAAAAGCAGCACAAGTGCCAAGTATGTTGTTGGGTATTTAGTCAAAGCTCTGACTTAAGAAAACACATGTTTACACATACTGGTGCAAAACCCCACAAGTGCCAACACTGTGGAAGGGCATTTAGTCAAAGCTCTTACTTAAGAAGACACATCTTTACACATACTGGTGAAAAAGCGTACCAGTGCCAAGTGTGCAGCAAGGGGTTTACAAATACTTCAAATCTGAGAGCACACGTCTTAATACATACAGGTGAAAAGCGTTACATGTGCGAAGAATGTGGTAAGGGATTTACTCGTAATTCTGACTTAAGAACACACATCTTTACACATACTGGTGAAAAACCTCACAAGTGCGAAATGTGCGGTAAAGGATTTTGTACTAAATCACATGTGAGAAAGCACATGTTTATACATAGTGGTGAAAAACCTCACAAGTGCCAAGTGTGCGGTAAAGGATTTGGTGCTAAATCACTTGTGAGAGAGCACATGTTTATACATAGTGGAGAAAAATCTCACAAGTGCCAAGTGTGCGGTAAAAGATTTGGTGCGAAATCAAATGTGAGAAAGCACATGTTTATACATACAGGTGAAAAGCGGCAGAAGTGCCAAGTATGTTGTAGGGTATTTACAACAAGTTCTAACTTAAGATCACACATGTTTACACATACTGGTGCAAAACACCACAAGTGCCAACACTGTGGAAGGGCATTTAGTCAAAGCTCTTACTTAAGAGGACACATCTTTACACATACTGGTGAAAAAGCCTACCAGTGCCAAGTGTGCAGCAAGGGGTTTACAAATACTTCAAATCTGAGAGCACACGTCTTAATACATACAGGTGAAAAACGTTACACGTGCGAAGAATGTGGAAAGAAATTTACTCATAATTCTTCCTTAAGAAGACACCTATTTACACATAGTGGTGCAAGACCCCAAAGTGCCAGGTATGTGGAAGGAAATTTACCGATAGTTCTAACTTAAGAAAACATCTTTCAACATACTGGTGAAAAGCCTCACAAGTGCTAAGTGTGCTGTTGGAGATTTAGTCCAAAATCACTTGTGAGAGCGCACATGTTAATACATAAAGATGAAAAACCTCAGAAGTGACAACTGTGTTAAAAGTAATTTATTGGGTAGTTACAATTGCAAGCGCACATGTTTATGCATACAAATTGAAATGCTCACACTCTGAGAGAATGTGGAAAAAAGTTCAGACATACTTGTACTCTGAAAAGGAACATCTTAACAGATACAGGTGAGCAAATTCATACATGCCTATAGTGTGAAAAGAGATTTAGTCAAAATGTTAGTTTGATAGCACGCGTTACAAGACATTCAGAGAAAAAACCTCGAAACTTCGAAAAATGTGGAAAAGGATTTAGTCAAAGTTCTCCTTTGAGAGCTCACATCTTAACAAACACGTGTGAGAAACATCTTACATGCGAAGAACGTGGATAAGAATTTAGTCGGAAGGATAATTTGAAAACTCACACGCGCTAATAAAATACAATGGAAAACTTCATATCCTTAAATGTTTCGAATTTAGTTTTAAAACAAAATGGAATTAAGTTTCAAGAGTCTGTATATGAATGAAAAATGTAAAGGTCTAATCTTTCATATCAGAGCATGACCTCCGGGGAAATAATATTAATAAAGTAGACAGTGTTTTCTCCGTTACTCTATTGATAGACCGTCTAGCGCGTCTAAATAACGAAAATATCACACTCAAGACTTTTGGCTTTTTAGTTTACAAAATTCTGTTTGAAATTATTTCAGTTTTCGAAAGATATTACTTACCAATCACAATCTGATGTTTCAAAAACCAATAGCAAGACTTTCAAAGATAATAAAATATATAAGAGAAAGTATACAAAATATTTTAGAATAGAATAAACAGTAAAAAAACAAATTATAGAGTTCACAAAGGAACACTTTGTATAACGTTTATTACGAACGTTTATAACGCTGTTACAATATGGCCTGGAGGATGTTTTAGCGTCAAATCTTGAGAAACCAAATTTGGTATACTAACATATTGTTCTTGCTCCTGTCTATGTATTTCAATCCTTGATAACTTTTTTCAAATAGTACACTGATGTACAGTCATGTGCATTAGTCGTTTAGATAAATAGTAGATATTTGGTAACTAATATTCATTAAATATATATTCACTGATGTTTACTTTGAAAAATAGTTTTGAATTAAAAATTAGTATTTTTTTCTTTAAATTTAACAATGTAGTTTCTAGTATGTTAATTATATGATTTTAGTTAAATGCAAACAGATGAAAGACAATATGGAGTTAGTACCCTTATATTTGAAATGTCGAAGTTAATGGGCAAACAGTATGAACATTTCTGTCATAATCAAAGCGATGATTTGTATGAAAATAACCCGTAACGAATTTGTGAATCCTGAAAATTTGCACGAAACAATGTCACTCTCTTGTCTATTATCCCGCCATATATTGATTTTGTTGGATATTTTAAACTTTTGGATCTGTTTTCACACAGTAGCAAGCTAACTGAATAGATGTCAGGAGACGCGTGCCTGGCAAGAGCCCAATATCTTCCTCTGAATTCTGGTTATTGATGAGATCTATTGTGCTGATATTCATTTTCATCTGTTCTACACAATCTAACTCCCGTCTCAGGAAAACACTCAAATCAGAGATCATCCCAACCTAGACCCCTATGCTCATTTTTTAAAGACTATAAGCTTTTCGCGAATTAATAAATGATTACTAAGAAGTAAGTGTGTATCTCTAGCATAGAAATTCGTCCCAAAAAAGCAATCCATAAATGATATTGTGGGGTTTCAATTTATTTGCTTTTTCCAAAGCACTTAGAAGTCAATGATAAATTATTACATAATCAATTTTATATACTAAAAACGAGGAAAGAAAGTACTGTGCTTTATCAGGAAACTAATTAAAATATATAAAAAAAAGTAATAGCGAGAGAAATATCAAGCTGTTGAGAAAATAATGGCTGGAAAAGGAAGAAACGCTTACAAACGAAACTGAATAATGTTTGAGCATTAATGATTCAGCCGCTACTATTGTGGCAGATTATATTGAGCTTAAAAATGTTCTGACATACAAAATTCTCAATTCGAGTCTTGATTACATGGATATTTTTTGTGTGATTTTCTGTGAAGAAATAACATATTTAAAACGGAACATATTTTACTAATATGTTGAAAATTATAAAAATGTTGATAATCAGACACTGGTTTGTAAATAATAATTAGTCATATGATATATCTAGTTACTCTCATGTCTTCATTTTCTATATTTTATTTTTAATGATTTACTAATCAATATTTCAAAGGTACGGTTGAATCCATTTATTGATTTTTAGAGTATATTTAACGTGATTTCGAGTCTGTATTAGATTTATAGAAGCTATTGTTAACTGTTGCTCAATGCTACATTTCGTTTGAATTTAATGCCCATTTCTTTTAATGATATGTAAAATTGTAGAATTTGTATTCAAAGCAACGGAGAAAAGATGGGTCTATTGTGGGTATATTGAAATGACTCTTTATTTATCCTCTGTATTATAGTTTTAACTGTACCACATTTAGACCTTTAACCCATTCTCAGATGGGTATTCGTCCTCCAGGAGACTTAAACGTTCAACCAGCTAGATGAACCTTTATCCTTTAGCAGAGTTAAACGTTCAGCTAACCAAATAAACCTTTATTCGGTATGAAAGTTAATTAAAAAAAATGGTTTAAGTTACGTTCATCCATGTTGTGAATGTATCTGAGCTGCATCCAACATTTGGATCAACGTTACGGATTTATTTTTACACTGTTCTCTCTATCTTAGACCTTATTTCACATAATATTGTCCCCTTCTTATCATTCGTCACATTTTCTAATTTGAATTTTGTAGAACTCCCTTTTCATCCGAATTTTGGAAAGCTTCCAGTGATTTTTAATCCACTTTGCATAAAGTCAGCGTTTCTAACCCAAACTTCAGACGAGACATTTTATGATACTGTTTCCTGATTTTTTTATTCAAAGCCGCACGGAATATTACTTCACCGTCCCAATCCTCATTTCGCCATACCTGTTCTTTTTTTTAGTTCCATGATCAGAGTTTGCACTTCACGTCTTCACTATTAATACTCCCTAACAGTGGTGTACGCAGGATTTCATCGATTAATATTCAAGGACGATCCGCGAAGCTTCCCTAATGGAGTCTCGTAGCCTCTGGGTACCCCAAAGATAATCACTGATTGCAATTAGTATTGGGCTTATCTCAGATACTAAGTTCTTAAAGCTTTTTCTCGAAATTTTCGTCTTACTTTCCCTTAAGATTCCGCAACGAAACATGTCATCTGGGAATTTAGTAAATCTAATATTTATATTGTCTATCAAAATACAGTCTTCGTTAATATCTCTTCTATATATAATTCTAGACTGGCTGATATATTGATCTAGCTAGAGACTTCAAGTTTTACACAGAAATTCGAAGTGCAAGGATGGACGGGAATGGGAACCGATTATTCTAACAAGCTGTCCACATATTGAAGTTTGTTAAGGTTAAATACCAAAAATTCAGTATTTGAACTTTTCAATTAAGATAATTGCACACGTGTTTTAGTGTATTTTTAAAAATATTTTCCCTAAGGGAACAAATAGGACGGCGTACTCTTCAATAACCACTCCATACAAGCTATTCGAATTCACGCAAGTATGAAGCCTTAAGGACTGGAAATATCTCCAAGACGAAAAAGGAAAAACGTAAAATTCTACTCTGAGTATTAGTGTTTGCTAACATTAAATAAAAATGGTTACGGGCTGGCGAACTCTCGTTCAAATACCATTCTTCTCTGACATCTCCCCTCTATTCTAACAATTCCTTGTTAGTACAATCACAAATATGTCAAGTATCTAGCAGGAATACGACAAAAGCTTAATCGTTATGTGTTACCCACCATGGTAAATAAAAGAAGATGGCATCAAATTGAAAAAATTTCAGTGAGTCACTTGTTAGTGACATACTCAGCTTTTATCTCTGAGTGTTCTATCTAAATTAGAGAAAAATATTTGCAACACAACACTTGCCTACAAGTCCCCGTTAGTGTCATGTTCTTAATTCCAGTGTATTCACTGTCAGCTGAAGCACGTAGTTCATATTACAAACGAGCTAAAGCGAGAGGTGAGTATCCATCGATCTTAGTAAGAAGGGCTATCGCAATAGTAATTACAGTCAGCTGTTTCAGCTCGTCTATACCAATTGTCTTCCGTTCGATGGTCCCCTTTCTCACTATATACATATAATCACATAGCTTAACCAGTTT
This sequence comes from Thermobia domestica, assembly GCF_964235325.1. Taxonomy (NCBI): domain Eukaryota; kingdom Metazoa; phylum Arthropoda; class Insecta; order Zygentoma; family Lepismatidae; genus Thermobia; species Thermobia domestica. The sequence goes on from NC_137456.1 coordinate 329,209,724, forward strand.
TCGTTTGAACAACACTAATAACTGGAAAATACACTTTATTATCTAGTCATTTGTTTTCGTCTTAATACGCCAGGTGCCAAGATCATTACTGTGTCTATTCTGCTTTCCCTGAAGTTCAAAATGTTTCTCTCCTTAAATGTTAAGCTTACAGAACTTTAACTATTTTTGTTTCATTACTAACAACCCATTAGATTTTATGCAGTGTGAAGTTTGAGGTTTGAAATCGCGATGAGACATACTATTGAAAAGTCTAAGGAATTTCCAAGGGAAATAAAAATGAAGTTTTTCTGTTTAAAGACCCATGAATATGCCGACAAGCGTAAGAGCGACGGGTGATCAGGACAAGTGAATCACGATGGGAGAACTGGTGATATGTAATGTGGAGGGAAACGGAAGTACCCCAAGAAAACCTATAGGCACGATGTTGAACACAGCCTACTTCCCCGGGGATTGAACCAGGGACTTAACCAACAAACTCGATTCCACTGTAACAGACACACCTTGCGCCACAAAGACAAAAATGTCTATAAAATTATACTAATTAGTAATGTAGGAATTGGCCATGGCCAGCGCTGCAAGCTTTGAGGAACAGGAAATTTTCTCGATCCAACTTCCTTTCCTACTCTAGTTTCAGAAATTTACTCGTTGGGTCCAATGTGCCATTCATGTAGTAATATGTAACTCTCACTGAAATGTTATTTTGTTACTATAATTTTATAATATTACTAACAGTTCCTGGGAAAATTGAAATTTTCTTGCATTGGTCCCTTGGGATCAATGCGGAATGGTATTGCCATTTCTGCATTGCTTCGACGTGTTGTCCCATGCACACAGGCATAGCCTTTGTCATCTTGTAAGTTTTATGAGCATTGATTTCTATCTTTTCACGTGAAATATTTGTAAGAACAATCATTATTATCAGAGCAGCATAAACATTATTTCGGAACACTTTTGTACTAATAGCGATGGTTTAGAGTGAACAAGGTAAATATTTCACCTCAAAACTGTTTCGGTCTCTTGTATTTCGAATATAATTGTAACTAAATTTAATTTTGTGCCAGCTGCGCTATTTGTAGGTAAATAAAAATGGGGGCTTGTTTTCTGACACAACATGTAAGCACAACTGAAATTCATCGGCAGCAGGTAGAGGTTTAATCTAGGACTTTCCAGCTTGTGCATCATCTTCCTTCAAGTCAGTCCGCACCCGCATACAGTCCAGATCACCATGCTGTTGAAGCACTGTCATAGGATGTTATGGGATGCTATGGTACTTGGGTTCAGTTCTCGGTGACGCTGCGATAGATTATATTATTGAAAGTAATTTAATTTAGTTTTATTTGCATAATCACTTATTTTTATTAAATCATGTTACTTGATAAAGGAAGTAGGCAATACCGTTATAAAAATTATTTACATTGTTCATGAATTGTTATCTTTGTTACGAAAAGCAAATACTGCAAGGGGAGCAAGTGTTACGAAGGGGTGATTTTTTCAGAAAAACTCAGTTTTTTTTCGATTTTTCCGGTTAAGGTTTATGATACCGACACGTGATACCGTTGGTAAGTATGCTCTATCGTGAGAAAAACGAGAAATGAACCATGATCCTACGATAAATAGTAAGGAAGCAGTAGCTGTTTGAGTGAAAGTCTAAAATTTTGGATATCCTTAAAGGGTTAAACTTCGTGCAATCTGACGTCTTTGTTACATTTCTATCTGATAATTCATTGTTAAGAGCTCTTCTTTGTTCTATCAGTCTCTCAAGCATTTCATGTATGCTGTTCCACCGAGTCTTCACTTGCTGTATAAGGAAATGTATTTCCAATCCTAATAACCTTTACTGTTTTTCCAGTTCTGACGTTGCCAACGTGCTATATTTAAAGTGGGAAAAAATCCGACTAACAACACTTAACATTTTCTCGATTTTCTCTATTGCAAGACCCTTATTTATAGAGAGTTGTAGGGTCTGAGCAAAACAACATATGCTTGCATACGGAAGTTCTCGTACTGCACTTGTGATATTACTAGCATTGTCATAGACAATTGCATGAATTTTATCTAAAATGTTCCACTGCTCTGCAACATGTGCTAAGTGCTGAGTTAGGTTTACCCTTGTGTGCCTCACTTCTATTTCAATTATTTGAAGTACTGAACTTATTGAACTTAGATGGAAGCATATAGTGGGCTGTAATTGTAATATAACTTTCCGCAGCCTGCGAAGCCCAGCTATCTGTTGTCAAATCAATCGATTCCGCAGCCACACTTCTCCTTAGAAAACAAGGCCTAAATACGGCAAGTCACAGTTTGCCTGGATGGTGAGTGGTAACTTGGTTCTACTTCATTCATAAATTCAAGAAACCGAATTGCTTCAACGAAAGGCAAAGGAAAAAGATCCTTTGGTATCATATTACTTATTTTACTATGAAGCACCTCTGCTCTTGCGAAAGAACAAGGTTTAAGATCTCTGAGATAAGACAGAAATCTTTTCTGTTTTTTACGTACTACTATGTTCCCTTATTTGTAAAACATTTTTTCTGGGATCTTTCTGTTACTTTAGATGCATTTGAGCGTGCGCCAGGTGAAGCGATAATCTGATATAGAGGTAGCAGCACCTAGATTATCATCTACGTTTATGAAATAATAATAATAATAAGAAAGCACTTTGATTGCATTACGAGTTCACAATTTAGTAATAAAACATGAATGTAGAATAGTAAGTAGAGCAACCCACATTATGCTTTAATTTTTTTCAAATTATGCTTTATTATTAATTTAAATCATTGTTTTACATTAATCGTGTATAACGTATAATATTTACTATACATTAAATATTCCAAATATCTTGATCTATTTATTAATATTTTATGGAACCAGTTTCTTTCATATTTAATGAACTTTCTACCTAATGCACTGTAAAGAGAGGCTCTACTCGAGTCAGTTTTTTTTAATAACTTGTGTGCGCCTTGAGGTGCATATATACTGAAAGGAAGAGTAAAAGATGCCACCAAAAAAGTACAGAAAGTGCTCAACTTCAAGAGGTACGTACACATAACAGTATAGTGTGGAGTTCTTGTGTACTATTCATTGTTGGTGGTAGTTTTCTTCTTTTTGTCCTTTATTCTTTTCTCCATGTCAAAAGATTAGACCAAAATGTTTACAGAAATAAAAATAAGCTTTTCATTGTTGCATTGTTACGTTCTTAATGATTTTGCATTGTAAATATTGTTTCTTAAAAATATTAATACAGTATGTTAAACTTGAAGTTAAAGAGATTTTTTAAAGAATTGTGCTATAGCTTTTAAATTATGCTTTATGCTTTATTTTCTAAAATTATGCTCTTAAAATTAGTTTCTTCTGGACCCTTAGACAGCCACAACCATGTTCAAGGTACCAACCATATGTGTAAATAGCTATTATGCTTTTTATGCTTTGTATGCTTTTGGGTTGCTCTAATAATAAGTAAAACTTTCAAATGCATACAGAAACATAGATAATAAGCCAGCATTGAGAACGGAATTGATGTATCGATGACTAGGTGGAATCTTCCTTCAGTTTAAGAGAAATTAGAGGGAAAAATTACGAAGAGAATTATGTGGAATAGATCATTATATGAATACCTGGCGCTAGTTTCAAGTAGTGTTACATACTATGGTATTTATAGTCAATAGTACCGGTATTTGGAATTCGTGACGCTTATAGTTGCAAGATGGTAACACTAGGGTAAAGTATAAAATTGAATTACATCAGTAGAATTGAATTTATCTTAGGATTAAAAAGTCTATGGCACAGGTCGGATGTAACTGAGTAATAAACATACAGAAAAAAACAGTCGGGACGATAGGGCGCTCGAATCGAACATCGGCTTTCTGAATGTTAATCCGATGTTCTAACGCCTGAGCTCAGTTGGAATACGTAGTATACTCCCGCCAATATTACTGCGTGTGGATTCTATTGAATCTAGGGCGCCGATTTCTCTGTAACTTTGGGGATCCATTCAGATACAGAAGGTATATATGAGGGTTTTAAGATAAACTGAATTCAAATTGTGTAAAATATTGTATATTTATAAATAGAATGCGGGGACCACATGAATTTTGATGGGGGCTGCCCCCGGCCCCCCAGGATTTGTGACCTTGACAGATCACCGTGGTCACGATAAGCAATAAAAAAAATGGTTGGAATATAAACATACCAGTTGTATTAATAACACACTGCCAGAGTTCTGCCCTCAGGTACACGCATAATCGGGGATTCCCCGAAACACACGCATGATGGGAATTTCCCGGTGCAAACGAATGATCTGCAAGCCCTCACGCAAACAAAAAAAATTACATGATTTAGCAAGTGTACAAATAGATGTAGGAGAAAGGAATGTTTCGTCGCTGATTTACTCGACTTTTTCTCTTCTATCCACTGTTAAGTTTGAGTTGCGTTTCTATAGCACTAGATTGTGAAGAGAATTGCCTCATTTACAGGTTGTTTTCGCGTAGCATTTTTCGTTATATTTCTTAATGTAAGACGACCAATGTCACTATTCCAAGTGAACATTTTCATTTTCCGGAAAATTTTCGTTTCCGTTTTTCCGGAAAATTTTCCGCCTTCCGATTTTCCGGAAAATTTTCCGGTTTCCGGAAAAAATATTTTCCGTTTTTCCGGAAAATGTGGCCATCCCTAGTCTAAATATCATTTTCTTCAAATTTTAGCCCCTCTGGTCCTCCCTGTTTTAACGCAGAAATCTTAAAAAATCTGATAAATACTACTAGGTGGGCTGAATGTTTATCACAATTCCAATTTTCCAGGTGCAAAAGTAAGCCCGCCCAAAAAATATATATACCGATAATGTCCCATATTTCCGTATACAGAGGGATATTTTTAAACATTCCCTGAGACATCCCAAATTACCCTAGGATCATGGTTTGCACATCATTCTCTTCAGAATAGAACTGCCTTTCAGGCGGTATCATTCACTTGTCTCCATCATGTATCTAAGGCGCGAAAATTCCGTGAAAGGGATTTTTTGTTAAAAATTTCCCTTTTTCAACTTTTAGCCCCTCTGTAACCCCCTGTTTTAAAACAGAAATACGAACAAAATCTGTTAAAAACTTGTCGGTGGACTGAATGCTTGTGCACAATTTCAATCTTCTAGGTGCAAAAATAAGCCCGCAGAAAATACCAAAAATGTCCAAAGTTCCCCTATACAGAAGTATATTTTGATAAAAATTCCCTGACACTTCCCTAATTACCCTAGGGTCATGTTTCGCCCATCATTCTCTTCAGAATAGAACTGCCTTTTAGGTGGTACCACATTCACATGTCTCCATCATGTATCTAAGGCGGAAAAATCCCGAAGAAAGGGATTTTTTGGCAAAATATCCCTTTTTTCCACTTTTTGCCCGTCTGGATCCCCCCTGTTTTAACGCAGAAATTTAAAAAAAATCTGGTAAATACTACTTGATGGACTAAATGTTTGTGCAAAATTTCAATCTACGTTGCAAAAATAATCCCGGCAAAAAATAATGAACATAGACTGGCCCCGCAATATTAAAAGAAAATATATATTTAAGAATTATGACGTCATCACCTTCTTTGTCTCGACGCAGGAAGGTGTGAGTCCATACGTAAGGTCTTCTACAATGCCTCTGGATTTGAAAAACAAAAGACCCGGAGGAAAAAGCTCAAATAGGAGAGTTATAACGCAATGTACCTTGAAACACTCGTATGGTACAAATTGTACCACGGGTTCCCCAAAGGTATATATATACATAAGGGCGGATCCAAGAGGGGCTATATCTCCCCTTGGTCCTCAGATATACACTGGATAAAATGGACTTCAATCCTGTTTTACACTGGATAAAGCTGCAGACTGTGGTTTAGCCCCTCCGTTGATCATATCCTGGATCCGCCAGTGTATATATATATATATATCTGGTGACCCATTTTAACCTTTCCACGGAGATATCTAAAAAACGGCTGAATATAAATGAACCCAACAAAAACTCAAATGTTAAATGCAACGGGGCACATCAAATATTGTCGCGGTGCCGCCAAAGTCCAACTTTAAAATTTTAAATGGAAACGTGCGTTGAGTGATATCTCGTTCGATAGATCTTCAAACACTAAACCAGAGATGTGCAAAAGATTTTTCGTATCAGTCATTGTATTCAAAATAGTCGCCAAGATATGGTACCTGTATCAGATAAAACGTCCAATACACCAATATGAAAACGGTCTTAGATAAATGAACAGAACGAAAAGCGAAACAGGAAAATATCATGGAGAACGTGGAATGATGTTGTCGCGGTGCTGCCCAGGGCCACACTTCATGGGGACCCAGGGCCTTACACTAATAAGAAAACGGTTGGAGATAAATGAACAGAACGAAAAGCGAAACTTGAAAATATCAAGGGGTACGTCGAATGATGCTGTCGTGGTGCTCCCAAGGTCCAACTTTAAAATTTTAGGTGGAAACATGGTTCAAGTGATACCTCGTTCGATAGATTTTCAAACATTAAACAGTGTTGTTGCAAAAACGTTTATATCTGTCACCGTTTCCGAAATGGTCGCCAAGACATAGTGTCTGTATCAGTTAAAACGTCTAGTACACTCATATGAAAAGGGATGCAAAGAAATGAACAGAATAAAACTCGTATAGGAAATCACCGGGAGTTGTTGTTCGGTTATTTATTTCAACCGTTTTGATATTATTCGTACTGGACGTTTTATCTGATACAGGCACCATGTCTTGGCGGCCATTTTGAATGCGGTGACTGATATGAGAAATCTTTTACCACAACGCCTCTTAGTTTTTAAAGATGTATCGAACAAGATATCACTTGACCCATGTTTCTATTGACAATTTTGAAGTTAGGCATTGGGCCCTCCTGAAAGGTAGCCATGGGGTCACCGCGATATCATTCGACGTGCACTATGCCATTTTCCTGTTTCACTTCTTGTTCTGTTGATTTATCTCTAACCATTTTCATGTGATTGTGACGAGACCGAAATTTTTGCGTGGGAGTAAAATAATGTCCCATATTGAACATTTATAAAATTAGCAAAAAATGGAACAAAGGAATCATGAAATTGATAATTCAATCAGAGCAGACTTTTTGTACATAGAAGTTGCATTATTTATGTTATCAATTATTTTGGGCAGTAAATTTCTGTTTGTTAAATTTACGATTGACTGATTCTCTTTAATAGAGAAAATGATTTTATATATCAACTAATGAGCATAAGTTGAATGACAGAGCTAATTGTGTAATCTTATCTTCATTTCAGGGAGTTCTTCATTTTAACAGAAGCAGACTTTTTGAAAATAGATATCTTAATGTGACATGATTGACGTTTTGCTTTTGAGTAAAAAAGTGCCTGATATTGACCATCTTAGCTCATCTCTCCATTTAAGGTCATCTTATTCATCCATTATGGTAGTTTGCAAACTGGTCAATAGTTTACATTTCACGTGTCGTTTAATAAATGCGACGTTTCGAACGGTGCGATTATTGACGTAGAAAACATGGTATATCTGATAATATGTATCTGTTAAAATTATCACAAATCTTGAAACAGAAGTTTGAAAATGAAATTTTAAAGTTTAACGTCCCACGTAATGTCTATTAAGTTAAAGGAATCTGTTGATTAATGTATGTCAATTGTAATGGAAGAATTGATGGAATGAGAATGTGGGACAAAACGGAAGTATCCTGCGAAAATTCACTGTCACATTGTTGCCACCAGAAACTTACCTGGTGGAGGTTCGAACTAGAAACCCAGTGGTAAACGCTTGAATTATATATTATTATTGGTGACATCGTGCCCCTACGAAAAGCTTCAATTATGTATTATTCTAAGTTATGATACAATTTTTGACAAAGTTTCTATTGAATGGCAAATTAACATTAATTATAATTTTTACTATTAACACAATAATTCGTTTAAATTAAATTTTTGTCCAGACCCTTGGTGTTTCCCAAGAACAATAAAATTTATTCTGACCACTAAAGAACATCAGTAAGAAGGAGTTAAATGTCCAACGCTAAAAACTGATGTCATTGAAGACAATTCACCATTGTCTGTGAAAATAGTCTATTACAATGGATCTTATAATCTCGTGATTCTAAAGGCCTGCATTTGGTATGGATCATATATAGGAAAGGAGTGTCTAATAATATGTGCTTGGTGTGGGTTTCTGTCACCACGGCACGGCGCTTCCTCAGGTTGCAGATTGAGGAGAAGGCCTCTAGATATAGAGGTCAGCTGCGAATTTACTGAATAAGCAGTCGCGGACAGACGACTAGGAGTGGTCCTCCAGCTTGGCCTTATCTGTAAAAAAACACTCTTGTTCAGAAATATTCAAAAAAGCCTTGGATAAGGACTGATAACTTGGCACAATCTCACCAAAAGAAAATGGACATGAGATTTGGAACATGGAATTTTAGAAGTTTTTATAGGGCAGGCGCGTTAAAATCCGTAACGAGTGAGATAGAGAAATACAGGATGGACCTAGTTGGAGTTCAGGAACTTAAGGGGGAAGGAAATGGATCTGTGAATTTCGGAAATTTTACGGGGAAAAAAATAAAAATCACCAGTTAGGAACAGAGTTTTTCGTTCACAAACGAATATTACCAGCAATAAAATGGGTTGAATTTGTTACTGACAGACTTTCTTTTATTACTCTTAAGGGACGATGGTGTGATATTATTGTTTTAAATGTACATGCCCCAACTGAAGATAAGGATGACAGTTTTTACGTAGAAGTGGAACGGATATTTAACCAACTCCACGATAATATATGAAAATTCCATTAGGGGATTTCAATGCGAAGGCAGGACGAGAGGATATTTTCAAACCGATTATAGGGAACGAAAGTCTGCATAAGGAACACATACTAACCTTGTACGTTCCAGCTGTGATGAATAATTACTGCTAAAATTAGATAGTAAACTTTTCGCGAGAACGTATACTGTTAGTTATTAAGTAGACTGCCTTTTGGCTGGTCTTGGGCCTAGTGAGGTGTTACTTCGTTTTTATGTTAGATTTGGACTTGGAATGTTTTTCCCACGTTTGTTGATCATCAGCTTCCTCACTTAGCTAGTCCCAATATCTTCTTCTATATTTTAAAATCATCGATTCGTTGCATACTCCTTTCTGCTCCTCACTGTCATTCCATCATTCCCTTATGGCGGTATGAAAAAGACAATTTCTTCGGAAGGTGTGTTAAGTCCAATTGGAATTTCACGAAAGATGGTGCCTAATTGTGCGTAATTAAGAATATGTTTTCAACACTCAATTAGTTATTTCATTCACAGCAGAAATTGTTAAGTATAAAAAGTTTTACTTTCTGTGCAATTATAGATAAAAGTTCGCACATTACGCAGAAATGGAGTAACTTGTACTGTATCCTTGGTCTGTAATGTCTATTTAGGAGAATGTCAATTCTACTCTTTATTAGTAAAGAATTATGGGTTTTCAGATGTTTAATTTCTTCAATCTATATATATAAAAGAGAACGTACAAAATCCTTTGTCCGCTCATCACGCTAATACGGCTGAACCAATTTCTTTCATTTTTGGGGGGTTATTAGGATTTGGACCCTAGATGGTTTTTATCATATCACTTTAATTTTTAATTACCAGTGTCTTGAGATAATTGACCATTCAAGTGTCCATAACGTACAAATCCTTTGTTATTAGTTCATCATAGGTAAAAATAAACGTATTTATATGCAACCCGCATGACCGTGTCACTCGGCGGGTTAACATAAATGACAGGCGATATACAGCGGAAAATAGCTTGAATCTTCTGTTTAAAATTTTTTAATTGATTTGCTTATTTTTACAGACACTTTTACAATATGCCAGCACCGGGATGACCGCAGCGAAGCGGGGCGGGTTAACATAAATGACAGGCGATATAATGTTAAGATTTACTGCAATCTTCTATGGTTTTTATCATATCACTTGAAAGCGAAAAAGAAAAAATTATCTAAGTAACAAAGTTTATTGCGTTCCGGGGTGACCGCAGCGAAGCGGGGTGAACGCTGCTAGTATTAATTCTAACAATAAAAGGCTTTGCAAATAGCACTGCATGGGTATATGCATTCTAATCCATTACTCTATCTCCTTTTTCATTCATTTCATTTTTTTAGACCAATGCCACATGGTTTTAGTCAACTCCTCTATATTATTATTATTATTATTATTATTATTATTATTATTATTATTATTATTATTATTATTATTATTATTATTAAAAGTTCTAGTAGTGGTATTACATCGATATTTGTGATGATACTGGTTTCGACTCGTTACCGTGTACTCACTGTACACGACTGTTACGAAACCAAGGTTTTGACATGCCACCAGAAAAACATTTGACGTTTTTATTATCATACTTTCAGACCCGGAGCTAGGACGAAACTTCTCACGTAATAAGTATAAATATTCTTTCTTATTCAGCAGTAAGCGGAGAAACGAATGTTAAAAAAAATCTGTTAATAATGGGACAGGATGCAAATACGTGGTGATCTTTGTCCCCATAAAAAAAAATTGTAAGTTATATGTCTGAAATGTGGAATTGTATGCGTAAATTGTTGGTCTATAGAGTAACAGGTAATAGAAGATAGTTGGTAGCATCTGAGTAGTACCATAATTGGCAGTAAGAGATGCACCGACTTCTCACTATTTTGACGAAAATTTATTTTTCAGAAATGTACGAATGTTTGAAATCAATGACTTGTTTACTTTTTCCCTTCGGTTTGGTTTTAACCTTCAACTATAGTTTCCTCCCACGCCAAATCGTGCTTCCTTGCACTACTACAGTCTTAATTTCGTGTAAATATCTTTCCGGAAAAAACATTCACTCACTTCCAGCATTTGTTTCACTTCATCTGGTATTCTCTAGATTTTTGTCCAATTCTCGTATTTCTTTTCCGACATCAGACAAAAATTCAAGACTCATACTACCCACAGAGAAATAAAGTCAGGTAGGTTTTAGTGTAATACGACTTATTAGTTTACGGTGGATAAGAATCCTACCAAAAAAGTGTGTGAAAAGATTGCTAGAAATTGTAATACCACAAACACATCTTTAATAAGGAGGGCAATTTCTATTTACGTAATAGGAGTGGTAACTAGTTACGGTAGTCGTAGCTGTACACAATAACTAGTATACGTATCTGGTAAAAAAAACAATGTCTATATTGATTTTCCTTTCAATTCGTTTTAACAACTGTATTAATAAATTAGTGAAGTTAGTTTATTATCATAAGCACCTATGTCTATAATTATCGAATAATTTCCTAATTAAGATTTTTCTTCTAATAATTTCATTATTAATTTGTGTTTGGTTTTCGATGAATTTACCATTTGTGTCTAAAAATATACATACTAGTTCAGAATTTCTGGTATAAATAAAAAAATATATTTCAAAAATGCATAGGTACCAATTGTACTGCGGTTTATTTTGTGCTAAGTGTACACAAAATTCCAAGGAAGATAGATTTGTTGATTTTTAACGGAGTAGATTCCTCATATTTTTGTTTGCTAGTGCCATTTTCCGAAAAAAAAAAACACTCTCAAATATCATCATGCACCATTTTTCGGTTATTTTATTTAAAGTTTTAAGTAGTAGTAACTTTTGGAAATGCTTTTTTCAATTAAAAAAAGGTAACTACGGACGAATTATTTTAGAATATCTTTGACTTCTTTTCTAATATCAGACTCTTTCTATTTCTGTCTTATTAACCCACATTTTTCCGAATTATTTTTTGTGGCGAATTTTCTTGATATTTGTATGGAGTACTCTGTGATGAGCAATAATCACAAAATTCTTGAAATAAATGATCTGCGTCTTACGTGTACACTTTTCAGGAGGGTGGGTCGAAAATGATACATCGGAAATATCGTTCTTAGTCACAGGGGTCGTTTTCGACCCATTGAGAACATGAGGTAAAGTTTTCAATACGTTGTCCTTCCGAATAAATTTGTTAGTCAGTATCAACTGGAATTAAATGTTTACATTAATTAAAATTTGTTAATTTTAATTTTTACATTTTCGTCAGAGACGTGTTGTTTCCATAGATCTGCAATATTTGAACAGTTTATGGAGCATTGTTCTCTAATTTCTGATAAGAAACATTTTGATAATAACTATATGATTTATATATACGTGAAAATAGATTGTACACCATTTTGTAACTATACTAGCGCACCTATGATGCATACTTATGCCTGAGTATGAAACGCATCGAAACATTTGTCATGCAGGAATAGTTTGCATTTAACATTGTTTCGTTTTTGAAAAGAACCTCAGATCCTGCTTAAAATTAAAACCGTTACTGTATGACCTATGTTGTAGTACCTGACAGTGGTATCTGAAGATTTTGAAGTAGCATCAACTTCAGGCCCAGGCTTTAAATTCCAAAATTTCCTCAAAAGTACCTTGCAAATGCTTATGCGTAGGGTCAATAGTTTATCCAGCCTTCCTTTCAAGTATACAACAGTTTGCGGTAACAACCTTTAGCATCCAGACTATGAACGGGAAATACCACTTCATTTCACGACTGGAAGAGTGATAGAGCTTCAGGTTTGGTCCAGTTTGTCCGCTCCACACATGTTTGCATTATAGTCGGAAACCAGTGCTGACATTTCCACCAGCATCCACTTACCAGACGAAGAAGAACGGCTTGATGTCTTCAGTGGTTTGGCACCGCGGTAGAAATAGTTGACTTCGTCCCGTCGCGGGAAAATTCTTGTGTGAATTGTAGCTGTTCCTTGGTGTGTATGTGGCCGTAGGCGTGCGATGGATGGCTTTATTTAACACAGTAATAGACTCCGCTCACTGCCAGAGTCCGGAGCTTCCCACAGGAATTGGATCTTATGCCAAACTGGGTCGAATTTGGCCTTGGTTGCTACCTGTATATGTCAGAGCGTATGATCAGTATGTTGAAGAATTCATGATACTCAGACTCCGTAGAATTTAGCCTTGAATTTCCACGTGAAATTGATTTGTTGCTAAGGGGATATAGCATTTAATGACTATTTTTTGAAGGAAGTACTGAGACACGTGATGTGTGTGTGTGTGTGTGAGGTCGTATGCCTGATATAGTAATATCACGTGACGAAAATTAGTGATTGTGAGTACGATGATGTTAACGGAATGCAGAACGTACACGTATGTGTATGTGTATATCATTCCGTTAGCAGCTGTTGTGAAGGAAGAAAAATCGAATTAAAGATGATATCGTCAATGAATATATTAAGTAAGCTTACTACGCAATCATTGGATCCCTTTAAAATGATGCGTGATTTAGAGATTTGCGTACCATTTCGTATTGTAAACTTTGAGGTAATTACAGTGAGTAATGGAAGGAAGGCATGTGTCACATTTCAAGGAGGACAAAACAGTAATTTTACAATGACGCTGTACTGGAAAATTAGAAGAAGATAATGGTGCATTGTTATCGTATTTGCAAAGTGGAAAGATATGTTTAACATATAAAGGAATGAAGTTTAATTTATCTGGATGTACCATGCACGATCTTGAATTTACTGAGATTGTATCTTGTTCGTAAATATATGCGACGTGTTCAAACAAGACCAAGCATTATTTTTCCACCTCTTCTTTCTTGCCGTTTGTACGTGCACGAATATCCGTATGCATAGTGACAGTAGTCTGTGTGCATCAGCTACTGGAATGAAAGGTCTATGAGTACTTGTCTACCAACTATGCATACTAAGAACGAGTACTTACTAAATTTTACTCTTCAATGGTACTTAAATAAGGTCTTAATTCAATAGAAAATAAATTAACTTGTGATGGATTGGATAGTGTCACATTTGAATCAGTGATTCATATCGGTTGGTTAAAATTGGAAACGAAAGGATTTGACAAACAAAAATTCATAGACTCAATAACGAGTGAATTATTTGACAGTGCACAAACACAGCCATGGTGGGGGAAATTGATACACAACGTTTGCATTGTATGGAATTCTGTTAAGAGAGAAGAAAATTATTTTTTCATTTATACTGAGCAGTGTAGTCTTAAATTTAGTGCATTTAATAATAAAGATATAGCGAAACTGAAATGCTTCATTTACAAATAAATTTGTCGTTTGTGTTCGTTTAATGCACTTAAATTTGATATAAATTTTTATTACTTCAGTAATATTTTACGTTTTATAAAAATAAAATCTTGTAATATTTTCCTTGTGTACTATGAGTATTATTTATAATAGTGAATTCACATATTTGAATGTTTTTAAATAAAAGAAAAATGTTCGTATTTGAATTTATTATTATAGAAGTCTTTCCAAACTATAATAGAATATTTTTTTATTTTGAAGAAAACTTTAAAGATAATTAATATTAAGTTTTGAAACAAAATCCTATTATGTTGTTACCACTACGAGTATAATATTGAATTCACATACTTCTTTTAAATTACAGAAAAGACTCATTCCGTATTTGATTTCATTATTATTCATTATATGATTGTCATTGAGTTAAAAAAAGTTCTCGATTCTTTTTTTGAATAGTATAAAATCCCTTAATTCAATGAATTTTTGAGATTACTAAATACGTTTTTGATATATATATATATAATTACTTAATTGATCATAAAAAATATTTATTACTAAATGAGAAAAAAGAAAACAATTTTTAAAAAAAACCAAAGGTGACATACTACTTATTGACTAATAGTATTTACAAAAGACAGAAGAAAAATTATGGTAATCTTTTTTGAAAAAAGTTTTTTTAAACTCAGTTGTTAAATGTCATACAGTTTTTGAAAAGATAATTAATATTCACTGTAGGTATTACTTCATTGTCATATGAAACTGTCATTTAACAATTTTCTAATTTTCACTGTAGGTGTTCCTCCATTTTCTGTTGGAATCAGCCACTGAGTATTATTATTTATATGTTGTAACTTGATTATTTTCTGAAAAAAAAATGATTATGTCGATCACGATGTTCTTATTAAATGTGCCTAGAATTCATATGTTGACCATACACACGATGTCGTTCCTTTATTTTTGATATGAAAAATTTGAAAGATAATTAACTTGATAGAGCCTGATTTTTTTTCTGTTCAGTTTTTTTGTTAATTTATACTTGAATATGTTAATTGGGCTTCATACATCACAAAAATACCATTGCATCTGAGAAAATAATTTTTGGTGTCCATATATATGGTGTGTCCATATGGTCACGCTAGGCCTTCGTGATATATAAATGCAATGAATAACACTACAGTAGGATTCAAAAACTATATTTTCCTTAACTTTCTTTCATACAAACTTATGCCCATTTTCTTGGGAAAATGACAACAATAGTGTGTTTAATACTTCTTAGTATGGAAATTGAAAAAACAAGCAACACAAAGGCCATCATCACATTTTACACATGCTGTACGCCCCACTGTTGAACAATTTTCTCCACCACATCTTCTTCGTTTGTTCTCAAGAACAGGAATAACTAAATGGCCAATACCATGAAATCTCACTGAATCGGATATTCTGTTTCCAGAGAAACTCAGTCTAGATACAACTGGACATCCAGCACCTCTTGGAGACGAACCAAATGCAAGTAAATAGTATTGAGCAATTTCTCTTCTAAATTCTAGTTGACTAAAAGTTGAACCAGCATTGAGTGATTGTGAAATGATACATCCAACAGCCAAGTGAAGATTGACCACCACCATTTCTTTCCCCTAATACTAATTCTGTTGTCTTTTATGTTCCTATCCATTCGATCTGTGCCTCCCCCCCCCCCATAATCGTATTGTATTCTCCGATCAAACGTGGCCGAGTTACTGTGATCTCTTACTTGGCTGACCTGGAATATCTTTTTACATTTCCTAGTGGGAAAACACCATGAACAGTGGATGCGACTGTGACTACTGAATTGTCATGCCATCTTGAAATGACTACACCATCTTCACTGCCTCTATGTTTGTAGTAATCTCATTTCTGCTTCTTGAATTCAGATGACATTGGGAAATTGCATTCTTTGGGAACCGTGTTTTCATGTATAGTACCACTTACAGCATATCCATTAAGGACTTTAGGTGTAACGGAAGTGGTATGCTTGTGAAAATATTGTTGAAATAGAAACTAAATGGTGATTTTTAACGTCACTTGGAAACTCATCTATCATATATAACAGAGGAGCGTCTGCTTTTCCAAATTTTTGTTCATATTCGGCTATGCATTGCAGATTTTTGCCTTGGTACACATCAAAGTTGATTAGGTTTCCATTTGGGCTATTAAGGCACCAAACCTTGTACCCGAAACGCACAGGTTTTCCTTTTATAAACTTTTTACAACCATCTCTGCCATAGTATGCTATCATTGCTTCGTCAAAATTTATTGCATGCGCTGGAACAAAATGTTTGATGCAATTACTTTTCAATTTATTCATTAGTGAGCGTAGTTTCCAAAGTTTATCTGATTCACTCATCTTCTTGTTGTCCGCAAAATGCAAAAACCTCATTATCTGAATAAACCTATCCCTTCTAATTGCATTGTGTACCATTAAATTTCTAATATCAGTCCCAGAATCTCAATAGTATCTCTTGCCTGGAAGTGCACTATACCGTGACACAAACAAAATACCCAAACATATTTTCAAATCTTCTTTAGAGGGATAGTCGAATATATCTCCATCAAAGAAAAATTCAAAAAGTTCAACAGGTTTGAAGTCAGTATATTTTGAATAATCTCCCTCGGGGAATACAGGCAGCGAATTGCTGATATCGTTTTGTATCCACTTTCCCTGTTATCACACTGATTCCGCTTCCGTTTCTTTGAAATATTACTTTCCTCCTTCTCTATGTTTTCACTCCCTTGTTCCAGATTCTCTCCCTCCTTCTCCCCATAAATCCCTCCCAAACGCATGCCGTTTGAGAATACTACTACTGCCAAAGCGTTGAGTTGCCTCCTACTCAGGTTGTCTATCAAACCGCCAACATCCTCATATGCCGAATCCTCGTCAGATAAAACATTTGATTCTGGAGTCTTAATAAATATACACTCTATTTCTCCATGGCCTATTCCATCCGGTTTCTGAAGTTCTTCCAATACTTCATACACTGTTAAGTACCTGGAAATGCGAAGGAACAGTTTTTCTTACGACGGAAAAATTATGATTTGCCAAGCCTTATTTCTACTATGAAAGCCTAGCGTGACCATGTGGTAACATGAACGGTACATAGCTCTGCACAACATTCATGTATGTTTCTTAACACAATACATTATTTACCTCAACGCCGGATTTCTTTCTGAATCAAAACACACAATAATTGGAAATATGTTAAGAACAATGTAAAGATAAAATGAATTTTCACCTTTTATTCTGTGCCATTGTTGCAACTCTAGAAGTAGCAAGATTTTCAGATGCACGTAACTTCACACTTAACAAGGAAATCTAGAGATTGATACTGATATCATGTCAAACACATCATTAGCTGAGAGTTGACAGCAATACATGTGAATCTATGTGAAACTAACCAGAGGAAAACAATTTAAAGGTCATTGCGCGCAATGTGACCGTATGGTAACGCAAGGTCATACCAGGTTAAAAATTTATCTATAATTAGGAAGAAATGATGAAATGATAATACAATAATAAATGAATACCCATAGTAATAGACAGAAAAATTGGAGATTATTTATTTATGGTTTTGATGAGAATGTATGATGAAAATCATTTGAGGACTTTCCTTTAGCCTTGAAACAGAAAAAAAGTATTGTAATGTCCACATAGAGACGATTTGACACTTTGAATTTTATTATTGGTGAATTTATAATAAAGAGAAATTCTACGAAGAAATTGAATGTGTTGAATTAAAGAGGGAAGAAGTCGAAATATAGCGAAGTATTCTGCATGTCTTTCCTATTCTATTGTGGGTGACATCATATATAAAAATACATACGTATATATATATATATATATATATATATATATATATATATGATGTGGTATTTAATAATAATAATAATAGTAATAATAATAATAACGTACTTTTGAAAATATATGATGATGTTACTCTGGTGATCCACTTCTAAGTGGGATTGGAATTATCTATATGTGCTGCGTGGGACACATTCTGGTAGAGGGTTCTTAAGTTACCTTCGAAACGAACGAACACATCCGTGTCTAATAAAGTTCCAATGCTGCACAGCCCTGGCTTCTTCATCTTGCATAATGTCGAAAACAAAGGTAGTGTATCCTTGAGCAAAGTCAAGCGAAAAATGTTGTTACCATAGATTAAAAAGTAAATACCTGATCCACAAAATAAGGTTTGATATGAAGAAATATATAGCTTTTCTTCAAAATTTAGTTGTAAAGGTTTTCCATCAGTATGTAATGATAAGAAATTAATGTCAAAATATTTTGGGGTAGACGGATTTGAAGCTATCGTTCCTGTATAGGCATTATTTTCAGTAAACGTCAAAATCGCTCTAGTTGGTAATATTTGCATGAATAAATTTTCTATTGCTTTTGATTGAAGACCATTTGGAATGACGAATGAATTCATTTGACTTCTTGTGAAAGGACATTTCTCTGATGTTGATTATCGAAACTTGTTTTGTGTTAGTTTTATTGTAGGACTAACAGCAACCTTTGAAATATGTGAATCATGGACTAAAATATTTACTTTAGCCTCAACAGAGGAATAATTAGCGATGAGACAAAAATTTGACTTAGCAGGAATTAATTTGATGCGTAGTTCTCCTTGGATTAAAAATTTATCCTGAATTAAAAGTATCACAATGAAGATGTCCAAGCATGTCGAATTTTGCACTGTTTTTGTTAATTCATAACGCTGTTGAAATCCCTTACTAACATTAGGTTTTGCATTTATATGTCCAGTAGTATCTTGAAACCATAATGCACATTGAAGATGAGTGTTTTAGCAAAATCATCATAATTTAACTCTTTTCTTAGGGATGATCGATATAAATGATTATCACAGAAATGAAATCATTTTTTTTTTATTTAAATACACATCTACTTCACAGAACATAAAATTTAAAGTACACTAATAGAAGTCACACCCATACCATTTTCTCAAAATTATCCATGTAGCTTAACGATTTGAGCTTCAATATAAAGAGTGTGTGTGGAATATCTATGTATTCATCACTTGTTCCTGGCATGACAAGTTCTCTACTTGTGTTATCAGTTAGTGAACTGATTGGTTTATTTGTAACAATATGATTATCTAGTATGCGGGTTTGCGTTCTGAGATGAGAGAGGCCAGGATGATGATTTAATCGAAGATGTCTGATAGTTTCTTCTTCTTATAAAATCTACTTTTCTTTGCTTTCTGTGTACGTTTTTTTTTTTTTTTTTTTTTTTACTTGTGCATTTCTTCCTCCTCCTATGATGTGTAATGATGAAGGGTTAAAGATAGAATGATGTGTAATTCTTGTCCTTCGCTGATATCCAGATGCCGACATACATTTCAGTGTATTTTTAGCTTTATGCAAGCTGAAATTCACTTCACCCATTCACTGATGAAAGTATTCGTTAATAGGTTGTTTATCAATGATGAGTCATTAATATCGTTTCCGCCAGATGTTGAAATTCCTTTGTTATTGTTTTACGCCTTGTTTTACTAATGACATGACAGAGCGAAATAATCCTCCAAGGAAACTTTCAATAGCATGTCCATAATGATAATGTGATCCAGCATAAAACTTTCCAGTTGCAGAAAGAGATTGTTTTTATAATATGTAAATATGGATTGCTGATAGTTTTTGATGTTTTCGCACTGGTCAAAAATGAAGTTTACCGCATATATTTCTGAAACTAAATGCGAGTGGAGAGCCTATACAATCTCTTATATCTATTTTTATGTGTTCAAAATCCATGTTGTTAATAAGTACATAATGTGGAGGTTTAAAATTTGTATAGCACTAGCTCCAAATGTATGATCCACAGTAGTTAAATTTATGATACATAATAATCGTGACCATTTCCTTAGCCGAACCGGCATAACTGTGGGACGTAGAACTCAATGTTTCGAAGGTTTATAATAATGGTGCTACTGATCTCCAAAGACACAGATTGAACTATATCACAATATACATACATTGTATATGGAAGTCCTAAATGTAAATTTGGAACAGTTTTGTCTTGTTGCCTGTTCCTTAGATCTGATTCTGGATCTAATTCCAACATCGCACTAGCATTTGGTAATAATACAATGTCCACATCTGTGTTTTTACGAGCACGTCTTATATAATCGCCATTTCTTCATTAATGTAGAATGTATGTAAATTGTGAATCTGTTGTGCGTATTAATTTGCTTTATCAAATATGAAATATCAATATAATAACGAACAGGAATATGTACAAACTTCCGTTCATCAATTTTTGGATGATTGTAAAAATTTTATTATTTTGTTCATTAATGTTTAAATTTGAATGAGAATAATGAAACTCAAAAATAGCCGCATTCCATTTTTCACGGAATTCTATTCTTTGATGAAGTTTAGTAGTGTATGATGTTATGAGGAAAATATTCCATAGCACTATTACTGGGAAGCGTAACTGAAAAAGCTCCATCTGGTTCCATTGTATTTCTTGATCTTCAGGGATGATGCAGGTATCCAGGAGTCAAAAGAACAAGGATATACTTTCCAATGAATAAGAGATTCTAATCTGTTACATATGCTTACGGTTAGTGTGCGTATGATATTATTTATGTAAAAAGTTTTTGATAGTGTTACAGGCTGTAACTCCTTTCTAAAAATCGCCAATCCAGCGGTTCTTTGTTTAAATCTTCTATTTGATAAACAGGTGGTTCTCTAGGTATTATTTCGTTCACTTTAAATTTTTTCCACTTCCAGTTTTGCATGTATCCGTTATCAACTATATCTACTTCTACTAATTCGTACTGTATCACCAATTTGAAATGTTTTAAAAAAATCCCTAGTTTTCTTCTTCATTTTACTACCATATTGATTATGCCACATTTGCAATAGGTTATTTTGAGAAACATTTGCAGATAACATCTTAATACTTGAATGATACCTTTCATTCTATGATTTCTCAAGAAGAGGCAATACATTTACATAATCATATGTTTGATACTCTTTGTGAAATTCTTCCCCATTTTTTCTTTTACAGTTCTGTTAAAACGTTCTGCAATTCTAGCCTTTAAATCAGGACTTTTGTTTGTAATATTTTTTATTTTGTTTCTTTAAAATATTTCTGTATTGCTCTTTTTGTAAACTCACTTCCTTTATCTGTTTGGAATGTAACTGGTTTCGAAAACAGTTTTCATAAAAGTCTTTGAAAACAATTTTCATGTTTTTAAGACATTTATTTTTTTCAGATTTTATTGGGAGACAGCATTTATATCATTCCAACACATCTATCAGTGTAAGAATATAACGATTTTTAACATTAAATGTATGAAGAGACTGACGATCATTATTCCCACTCATCGTCAATATTGTTCACCACAGAGAAATCTCTTTTTAAACGACGACGTACTTGTTTGTGTTATGTATATGTTGATTGTTTCAGTAAGCACTCTCTTATACAGCGTATTTAAATTTTCTTCTTTGTAGCTGTCCACAACTGTTTAGCAGTTTAAAACAAAGCAGGATATGAAGGTCTGTTCTAAATTCTGTTAGAGGATAAATGTAAAATGTTTTGCATTTATTGATCCTAACTAAATTCACACTTTTCCAGGGCTGCTGCTGATGTTGATTGTTTACGATTAGAAATTGAGATGAAGCTAAAGTCATTTTGTTTGAGTGCTCCATTTCACTAGCCAAGTAGTAAACTTGAAAACGGACCACTTAAAATATAAGTTAATAATGCTGGTAAGAATCCGCTTGTTGCAGTAACAAATGCTCTTCCTTTAGGATGGAGTTTCCATTGTTCACAAGATATTGAAGTGTCGTCTTGTATCACATTAACCTTGATTTCTCTATCTTTATAAGATATAGGTTACTTTTCAATGCATTAACACAACATTCGCAAATACTACGAATCACTGAAAAGTTCATTTGTCACTATAGCTTTAAGTAATTTAGGATTTGCTTTGCTCAGCGTACGAAGATCATCCCCGTGGTTTACTTTAGAGACATATTTATAGAATGAAGAAACATTTTAAAAGTAATATTATAAACACAGCTTGAATATCATGATCGCTTCTTCTTCTTCTATCTATTCGGAACATAATGATAAACATCGTTAGGAAATATATTTAGAAACTATTTTCATCTGGTGTATCCTGTTTTAAATTAATGAATAAATAACCGTATGGTAACGTTGTTGTGTCGTTCAAACTTTCTTGAAGATATTTTAAATTTTCATTGGTTATTTTGGATTTTCAGGAATTACCTGATAACTCATACGTTTAATTTGTGATTTATCCTTTGGAGTTTTAAATAATACATGATAAAAACTATTCAAAATCTTACAACTACTTCCTTTTCTTTGATGAAATATGTTTGAGTAGTAAATATTACACTAAGATTTCTATGATGGAAACCTTTTGTAAAGAAATCAACTATATAACGGTTCACTTCATACATATCTTCGTCAGTAATAATAACATGAGATCCACTTTCAGGTAAAAAGTCTTTTGTTTGAGGTAATCCTTCAATGAACTGTAATTTCATTGAAATCTCTATGTATTTTCAACTCTTCATAGTACCAATAAGTATTACGAAATGTTGAATTAACCATCCGTGATTAATTAGAAAGTAGTCTTGTTACAAAGGAAGTTTTTCCACATGCATTGAGTTCTGCAACAAGACATGAAAACAAATATTTCCATGTCGTACTTATGTTAATGAGTATGATAGTTTTCTCTGCAACCATATATTTATAAATGTTTGTATTGCATTTCTCTTCTTTTGAATTAAGGATTGCGTGGTACAGTTTCATTCGTATTTGGAATTCTACGTCGTTTTATTTAATTCACTTTATACACATTTCTTGAGGGAATAATATACATATTCTGCGATATATGTTTCTTTACTATTTTCGAATAATTCATTTGTTAAATTACCTATAATGTCAGCAGTTGGGATAGTGTTTTCACTAGGTTTTTGTGTATAAATTACCGAATCGGTATCAAAATATAATTCTTTTTCTTGTAGCTGATCTAAATTCTTATACAATTCCAATCTAGCTTGTGCTGTTGTATATGCGGCTGTGACGTTTACTCTTGATAATGAAACAGGGACTTCGTCTGACCATTGCCGATATACTTATAACATGCCATTATTTACTAGAAATATTTGATGAACTTCTAAATCATGATGTTATCATATAATTCCTTGCGGTTATTAATGACGCTTACTTGTCACATGTTCACACGTTGGCCAAATTTTTCTGAAATTGAATTTAACATTAACATAGATATATTCCTAGGTACTAGATTAAGTTTTACTTTTTATATCTAGCCGTATTCCTTCTTTTTTCATAAAATTGTTGAATGTCCTTCTCTTTTAGCGCATCTGTCTCACAACGTGATGACCGTCCACTAGCTTTCATTTTTGCTGTTACATATTTATGTATTCTGCAAATAATCAACCACTTTTTGTATTCTCACCTTATTGAACAACATCATAAGCCCAGATCTCATGAATATTCATTTGTATCATTTATCCAATAATTTCTTACATCATCTGCTGCCCACATAAAATGTAGAACTCATTCTTCATCACTGTGATTACATGTTCACTCATTTCATTCATGACAACATGTATGACAAAGGGGAAACATTAATCTGTCATTTCATTTGTAAGGCAATATACAATGAGTTTTTGGAGGAAAACTTAACTATTCATTCTACCTCTTCAATGCTGGGAAAATTGGAATCTCCAAGCAAATAGATTGTCTGGTGACATATTGCAAATTATTTTTTTATACGAATAGGTACAGTCCGCAGCAAAAAAACCTGCAAGATGAGCATGTAAGTTTATTGCCAAATTACGCATAACAACGCAGGAAATCAACATAACGTCTAAGTAGCACGAATCACGCGATAAAAAACCTGGGCATCCTCTCCTGCACGTTTATTTTGGAACAAGAGACTTCGCCGTTTCACAATAGATTTACATACTTATGTTGCAGGTTTCTTGCTGCGGACTGTACAAACTATTAACGTTTACATAATTTACTTTTTCTTCAGGCTTTTCTATTTTATGATACAAATTTATGGCTTTCGCACGCTCTCCGTAAAAAGCGTCACTAGGATTCAATGGTGTTTTCTTGGTATGGGTGGTTTATAACATTTCTTCATCTCTTCATTTCCTACCAACTGTTTTTTAAATCCACAACCCCATATTTCGTAAACTTCACATCCAAAATCCTTTAATTTTTTAATCTTTGCTGCTCCATATCGAAATTCCATGGTGTCGGTAGCATTGTTTGGTAACAAAAAATAAAAACGTGTGTGAAATACACTTCATATTCCCACACATGTCTTTTTCCTGTGTCGTCTGTCCATTCACCCTCTACCTTGAATGCGGTCTACATTTCATGCTAAATTGAGCCTAGAGATTCGAAACACAATTTGAGATATTTCAAGCACGTAAGCTCCGCAAGTGGTGCTCTGGAGAATTAACAGAAAATGCATAAATTTTATTATTATTAATTTTTTGTTTTTCTGAAACGAGCTACTTTTCAGAACATTCTATCCATTTTTACTCTATGTGCTATACGTCGGTTTTAAGTTTTTCCTTATGTGCTTTCCGTAATCTTTTAATTAGCTATCCCTGTCTTATATTTGTGGGGCTGAGAGAGAAATTATTTCAAGTCACATTTTTTTGCCCGAAACTTTTTTCACTTCTGTGAAATTAATATTTGATGACTTACACTACTTTACTTTTCAGCCGCAGACTTTTTGAGATGTGTGGACCTCTATCTTCATTTTTTTTCTGTTGAATTTAATGCTCATGATTCGTTGTTTTTTTTGACTATGTTATACTATGGAACACATTTATTTTTGTGTGTTACAAATTAGGGAGGTTACGTAATGATAGCTTTGGAAATTTTGGAAGTCTCTAACATCTATATTCGAATTCTATAATTATAATATCATGTGTTTGTTATAATTTTGTGAAATATTAAGAAGGAACATGTGAAATATTAAGGAGGAACATTTCTTAAATAGTTTTATACCGGAACAGTGTTTAGATATGTATCAGAACTAAACACGTAGATATATTTCAATAGACGTGAATGTCGTAATATGGATTAAAATTTGATACCTCAAAACATTCTAAGGATAATAGAATCACTTGTAGGGATTGGTAAATTGCCTAAAATGATACCAGTGTCCAAACGTTAGGAATTGTTATAACCTTTTTATCTTTATTTTAATTGGAATTGTTTTTTTCGCTTTACTAACAGTCTCTGGTAGTTGTAATAGTAAAGGTTCTCGTGATCAGTATCTCGCTGTTGCTGCTGTATTTTACATTTAAGAAATGTCTTTGTTCTTTCATGTTATTTTTATAGATTTTAATTAATTTCTTACTGGTTCCATAAACACACTCTTTGCAGAGAAGAGAACACGCTTTTCGCTCGAAACCAGGTAATTTCTCATCCAGATGGGAAATCTGATACTAACAAATCGTTTTGTAAAGGATTAACCCTATCGCATATGTCGAGATCACGTAAAAGTGAAAAACATCATACGTATCAAAAATATGTAAAACGAATTAATAATAGAGCACACATGTTACTAAAGACAGGAGAAAAACGTGAAGAGTGTGGAAACGGGTTTACTGCAAAATCAAGTACGGAAACGCACATAGTTATACATACATCTGTTAAACCTCATACCTGCCATAAGTGTGGCAGGGGATTTTGTCGGGGTTCTAGTTTGAAAGAGCATATCTTAACACATACCGGTGAAAAACCTCATATGTGCCAAGAATGTGGTAAGGGATTTACTCGTAATTCTAGCTTAACAAGACACTTCTTTACACATACTGTAGAAAAACCTCACCAGTGCCAAGTGTGAAGCAAGGGGTTTACGAATAGATCAGAAGTGAGAGCACACATCTTAACACATACTGGTGAAAAACCTCACATGTGCCAAGAATGTCGAAAGGGATTTACTTATAGTTGTAACTTAAGAGAACACATGTTTACACATATTGGTGAAAAACCTCACATGTGCCAACAATGTGGTAAGGGATTTACTCGTAATTCTAGCTTAAGAAGACACATCTTTACACATACTGGTGAAAAACCTCACATGTGCCAAGTGTGCGGTAAAGGATTTGGTACGAAATCACATGTGAGAGAGCACATGTTTATACATACTGGTGAAAAACCTCTCAGCTGCCACGTGTGAGGTAAAGAATTTGTTGCGAAATCACATGTGAGAAAGCACATTTTTTACATACAGGTGAAAAGCCGCACAAGTGCCAAGTATGTTGCAGGGTATTTACAACAACTTCTGACTTAAGAAGACACATCTTTACACATACTGGTGAAAAAGCCTACCAGTGCCAAGTGTGCAGCAAGGGGTTTACAGATAGTTCAAATCTAAAAGCACACGTCTTAATACATACAGGTGAAAAACGTTACACGTCCGAAGAATGTGGAAAGAAATTTACTCATAATTCTGCGTTAAGAAAACACATATTTACACATAGCGGTACAAGACCTCATAAGTGCCAGGAATGTGGAAGGAAATTTACCAATAGTTCTAACTTACGAAAACATATCTTTCAACATACTATGAAAAACCTCACAAGTGCCAAGTGTGAGGTTAGTGATTTAGTTTGAAATCATATGTGAGATTGCATATGTTAATACATACAGGTGAAAAGTCATACAAGTGCCAAGTATGTGGTGGGGAATTTATTCACAATTCTACCTTAAGAAGACACATCTTTGCACATACTAGTGAAAAACCTCACAAGTGCTAAGTGTGCGGTTGGAGATTTAGTGCAAAATCACTTGTGAGAGCGCACATGTTAATACATAAAGGTAAAAAACCTTAGAAGTAACAACTGTGTTAAAAGTAATTTATTGGGTGGTTACAATTGCAAGCGCACATGTTTATCCATACAAATGGAAATGCTCGCATTTATAGAGAATGTGGAAAAAAGTTCAGTCATATTTGTACTCTGAAAGGGCACATCTTAGCAGATACAGGTGAGCAAATTCATACATGCCTACAGTGTGAAAAGAGATTTACTCAAAGAGATTTAGTTTGATAGCACACGTTACAACACATACAGAAAAAAAAACCTCAAAAGTGCGAAGAATGTGGAAAAGGATTTAGTCAAAATTCTGCTTTGAGAGCTCACATCTTAACAAACACGTGTGAGAAACATCTTACATGCGAAGAACGTGGATTAGAATTTAGTCGGAAGGATAATTTGAAAACTCACACGCGCTAATAAAATACAATGGAAAATTTCATATCTTTAAAGGTTTCGAATTTAGTTTTAAAACAAAATGGAATTAAATCAAGTTTCAAGAATCCGTACATGAATGAAAAATGTAAAGGTCTAATCTTTCATATCAGAGACATGACCTCCGGGAAATAGTATTAATAAAGTAGACAGTGTTTTCTCCGCTACTCTATTGATAGACCGTCTAGCGCGTCCAAATAACGAAAATATCACACTCAAGACTTCTGGATTTTTAGTTTACAAAATTCTGTTTGAAATTATTTCAATTTTCGAAAGATATTACTTACCAATCACAATCTGATGTTTCAAAAACCAATAGCAAGACTTTCAAAGATAATAAAATATATAAGAGAAAGTAAACAAAATAATTTAGAATAGAATAAACAGAAAAAAACAAATTATAGAGTTCACAAAGGAACTCTTTGTATAACGTTTATTACGAACGCTGTTACGATATGGCCTGCAGGAAGTTTTAGCGTCAAATCCTAAGAAACCAAATTTCGTGTACTAACATATTGCTCTTGCTCCTGTCTATGTATTTCAATCCTTGATAACTTTTTTCAAATAGTACACTGATGTACAGTCATGTGCATTAGTCGTTTAGATAAATAGTAGATATTTGGTAACTAATATTCATTAAATATATATTCAGTGATATTTATTTTGCAAAATAATTTTAAATTAAAAATTATTATTTTTTTTTCAACTTAAGATTGTAGTTTCTAGTATGTTAATTATATGATTTTAAATAAATGCAAACAGATGAAAGACAATATGGAGTTAGTTCCCTTATATTTGAAATGTCGAAGATAATTCGCAAACAGTATGAGCATTTCTGTCAATCAAAGCGATGGTTTGTATGAAAATAACCCGTAATGAATTTGTGAATCCTGAAAATATGCACGAAACAATGCCACTCTCTTGTCTATTATCCCGTCATATATTGATTTTGTTGGATATTTTAAACTTTTGGATCAGCTTTCACACAGTAGCAAGCTAACTGAATAGATGTCAGGAGACGCCTGGCTGGCAAGAGCCCAATATCTTCCTCCGAATTCTGGTTATTGATGAGACCTATTGTGCTGATATTGATTTTCATATGTTCTACACAATCTAACTCCCGTCCCAGGAAAACACTCAAATCAGAGACCATTCCAACCTAGCCCCCTATGCTCATTTTTTAAAGACTATAAACTTATCGCAAATTAATAAATGATTACTAAGAAGTAAGTGTGTATCTCTAGCATAGAAATTCGTCCCAAATAAGCAATCTATAAATGATATTGTAAGGATTTAATTTATTTGCGTTTTGCAAAGCACTTACCAGTTAGAAGTCAATGGGAAATTATTACATGATCAATTTTATATACTGAAAACGAGTGAAAGAACGTACTGACCTTTATCAGGAAACTAATTAAAATATATAAAAAAAGTAATAGCGAGAGAAAGATCAAGCTTTTGACAAAATAATGGCTGGAAAAGAAGAAACGCTTACAAACGAAACTGAATAATGTTTGAGCATTAATGATTCAGCCGCTACTATTGTGGCAGATTATATTGAGCTTAAAAATGTTCTGACATACAAAATTCCCAATTCGAGTCTTGATTACATGGATATTTTTTGTGTGTTTTTCTGTGAACAAATAACATATTTCAAACAGTATATATCTTACTAATATGTTGAAAATTATAAAAATGTTGATAATCAGACACTGATTTGTAAATAGTAATTAGTCATATGATATATCTAATTACTTTCATGTCTTCATTTTCTATATTTTATTTTTAGTGATTTACTAATCAATATTTCAAAGGAACGGTTGAATCCATTTATTGATTTTTAGAGTATATTTAACGTGATTTCGAGTCTGTATTAGATTTATAGAAGCTATTGTTAATTGTTACTCAATGCTACATTTCGTTTGAATTTAATGCCCATTTTTTGAAATGATATGTAAAATTGTAGAATTTGTATTCAAAGCAACGGAGAAGAGATGGGTCTATTGTGGGTATATTGAAATGACCCTTTATTTATCCTCTGTATTATAGTTTTAACTGTACCACATTTAGACCTTTAACCCATTCTCAGATGGGTATTCGTCCTCCAGGAGACTTAAACGTTCAACCAGCTAGATGAATCTTTATCCTTTAGCAGAGTTAAACGTTCAGCTAACCAAATAAACCCTTATTCGGTATGAAAGTTAATTAAAAAAAGTGGTTTATGTTACGTTCATCCATGTTGTGAATGTATCTGAGCTGCATCCAACATTTGGATCAACGTTACGGATATATTTTTACACTGTTCTCTCTATCTTAGACCTTATTTCACATAATATTGTCCCCTTCTTATCATTCGTCACATGTTCTAACTTGAGTTTTGTAGAACTCCCTTTTCATCCGACTTTTGGAAAGCTTCCAGTGGTTTTTAATCCACTTTGCATAAATTCAGCGTTTCTAACCCAAACTTCAGACGAGATATTTTATGATACTGTTTCTTGATTTTTTATTCAAAGCCGCACGGAATATTACTTCACCGTCCCAATCCTCATTTCGCCATACCTGTTCTTTCGTTTGTTCCATGATCAGAGTTTGCACTTCACGTCTTCACTATTAATACTCCCTAACAGTGGTGTACGCAGGATTTCATCGATTAATATTCAAGGACGACCCGAGAAGCTTCCCTAATGGAGTCTCGTAGCCTCTGGCTACCCCAAAGATAATCACTGGTTGCAATTACAATTGGGCTTATCTCAGATACTAAGTTCTTGAAACTTTTTCTCGAAATTTTCGTCTTATTTTCCCTTAAGATTCCGCAACGAAAGCTATGTCATCTGGGAATTTAGTAAATCTAATATTTATATTTTCTATCAAAATACCGTCTTCGTTAGTATCTCTTCTATATATAATTCTAGACTGGCTGATAGATTGATCTAGCTAGATACATCAAGTTTTACATATAAATTCGAAGTGCAAGCATGGACGGGAATGAGAACCGATTATTCTAACAAGCTGTCCACATATTGAAGTTTGTTAAGGTTAAATACCAAAAATTCAGTATTTGAACTTTTCAATTAAGATAATTGCACACGTGTTTCAGTGTATTTTTAAAAATATTTTCCCTAAGGGAACAAATAGGACGGCGTACTCTTCAATAACCACTCCATACAAGCTATTCGAATTGACGCAAGTATGAGCCTTAAGGACTGGAAATATCTCCAAGACGAAAAAGGAAAAGTGTAAAATTTTACTCTGAGTATTAGTGTCTGCTAACATTAAATAAAAATGGTTACGGGCTGTCGAACTATCGTTCAAATACCATTCTTCTCTGACATATCCCCTCTATTCTAACAATTCCTTGTTAGTACAATCACAAATATGTCAAGTATCTAGCAGGAATACGACAAAAGCTTAATCGTTATGGTGTTACCCACCATGGTAAATAAAAGAAGAGGGCATCAAATTGAAAGAATTTCAATGAGTCTCTTGTTAGTGACATACTCAGCTTTTATCTCTGAGTGTTCTTTCTAAATTACAGAAAAATATTTGCAACACAACACTTGCCTACAAGTCCCCGTTAGTGTCATGTTCTTAATTCCAGTGTATTCACTGTCAGCTGAAGCACGTAGTTCATATTACAAACGAGCTAATGCGTGAGGTGAGTATCCATCGATCTTAGTAAGAAGGGCTATCGCAATAGTAATTACAGTCAGCTGTTTCAGCTCGTCTATACCAATTGTCTTCCATTTGATGGTCCCCTTTCTCACTATATACATATAAACACATAGCTTAACCAGTTTTCGTTTGAACAACACTAATAACTGGAAAATACACTTTATTATCTAGTCATTTGTTTACGTCTTAATACGCCAAGTGCCAAGATCATTACTGTGTCTATTCTGCTTTCCCTGAAGTTCAAAATGTTTCTCTCCTTAAATGTTAAGCTTACAGAACTTTAACTATTTTTGTTTTATTATTAACAACCCATTAGATTTTATGCAGTGTGAAGTTTGAGGTTTGAAATCACGACGAGACATACTATTGGAAAGTCTAAGGAATTTCCAAGGGAAATAAAAATGAAGTTTTTCTGTTTAAAGACCAATGAATATGCCGACAAGCGTAAGAGCGACGGGTGATCAGGACAAGTTAATCACGATGGGAGAACTGGTGATATGTAATGTGGAGGGAAACGGAAGTACCCTAAGAAAACCTATAGGCACGATGTTGAACACAGCCTATTTCCCCGGGGATTGAACCAGGGACTTAACCAACAAATTCGATTCCACTGTAACAGACACCTTGCGCCACAAAGACAAAAATGTCTATAAAATTATACTAATTAGTAATGTAGGAATTGGCCATGGCCAGCGCTGCAAGCTTTGAGGAACAGGAAATTTTGTCGATCCAACTTCCTTTCCTACTCTAGTTTCGGAAATTTACTGGTTGGGTCCAATGTGCCATTCATGTAGTAATATGTAACTTTCACTGAAATGTTATTTTGTTACTATAATTTTATAATATTACTAACAGTTCCTGGAAAAATTGAAATTTTCTTGCATTGGTCCCTTGGGATCAATGCGAAATGGTAATGCCATTTCTGTATTGCTGCGACGTGTTGGTGAGATTCACACACGCATAGCCTTTGTCATCTTGTAAGTTTTATGAATATTGATTTCCATGTTTTTACGTGAAGTATTTGTAAAAACAATCACTATTATCAGAGCAGCATAAAAATTATTTCGGAACACTTTTGTACTAATAGCGATGGTTTGAGAGTGAACAACGTAAATATTTCACCTCAAAAATGTTTCGGTCTCTTGTATTTCGAATATAATTGTAACTAAATTTACTTTTGAGCCAGCTTTATTTTGAGTTAGTTCATCAGAATGGAAACTAGAAATTTTTCGACTCATGAAAATAGCTCTTAATTTCACGAAATAGACCTCTCTGATGAACACGTTGAACATCACATGAAAATCCAGACTATTCACCGCGTAGTGATAAGTGAAGGGGTTTGCGAATCAGAATTGGACGTACGAGGGATGATCAGAAAGTCAGGTTACAAGGCCGATATATCTGGAGGTTCCTTTGTTATAGAGGAGTGAGAAGAGTGCAGTGATTTTACTACATGGAGTTGACAACTGTATAAAGTTTTAACTACCTGCCACCTAGTGCGCTATTTGTAGGTAAATAAAAAGGGGACTTGTTTTCTGACACAACATGTAACCACAACTGAAGTTTATCGGCAGCAGGTAGAGGTTTAATCTAGGATTTTTCACCGTGTGCATCATCTTCCTTCAAGTCAGTCCGCACCCGCATACAGTCCAGCAGTTCACCATGCTGTTGAAGCACTGTCATAGAATCTTATGGGATGCTATGGTACTTTGGTTCAGTTCTCGGTGACGCTGCGATAGATTGTATTATTGAAAGTAATTTAACTTAGTTTTATTTGCATAATCACTTATTTTTATGTTACTTGATAAAGGAAGGAGGAAATACCGTTATAAATTTTTTTTTACATTGTTCATGAATTGTTATCTTTGTTACGAAAAGCAAAAACTGCAAGGGGCGCAAGTGTTACGAAGGGGTGATTTTTTCAGAAAAATTCCGTTTTTTTTTCGATTTTTCCGGTTAAGGTTTATGATAACGACACGTAGTACCGTCGGTAAGTATGCTCTATCGTGAGAAAAACGAGATATGAACCATGATCCTACGATAAATAGTAAGGAAGCAGTAGCTTTTTGAATGAAAGTCTAAAATTTTGGATATCCTTAAAGGGTTAAACTTCTTGCAATCTGACGTCTTTGTTACATTTCTATCTGATAATTCATTGTTAAGAGCTCTTCTTTGTTCTATCAATCTCTCAAGCATTTCATGTATGCTGTTCCACCGAGTTTTAACTTGCTGTAAAAGGAAATGTACTTCCAATCCTAATAACCTTTACTGTTTTTCCAGTTCTGACGTTGCCAACGTGCTATATTTAAAGTGGGAAACAATCCGACTAACAACACTTAACATTTTCTCGATTTTCTCTATTGCAAGACCCTTATTTATAGAGAGTTGTAGGGTCTGAGCAAAACAACATATGCTTGCATACGGAAGTTCTCGTACCGCACTTGTGATATTACTAGCATTGTCATAGACAATTGCATGAATTTTATCTAAAATGTTCCACTACTCTGCAACATGTGCTAAGTGCTGAGTTAGGTTTACCCTTGTGTGCCTCACTTCTGTTTCAATTATTTGAAGTACTGAACTTATTGAACTTAGATGGAAGCATATAGTGGGCTGTAATTGTAATATAACTTTCCGCAGCCTGCGAAGCCCAGCTATCTGTTGTCAAATCAATCGATTCCGCAGCCACACTTCTCCTTAGAAAACAAGGCCTAAATACGGCAAGTCACAGTTTGCCTGGATGGTGAGTGGTAACTTGGTTCTACTTCATTCATAAATTCAAGAAACCGAATTGCTTCAACGAAAGGCAAAGGAAGAAGATCCTTTGGTACCATATTACTTATTTTACTATGAATCACCTCTGCTCTTGCGGAAGAACAAGGTTTAAGGTCTCTGAGATAAGACAGAATTCTTTTCTGTTTCTTACGTACGACTATGTTCCCTTATTTGTAAAACATTTTTTCTGGGATCTTTCTGTTACTTTAGATGCATTTGAGCGTGCGCCAGGTGAAGCGATAATCTGATATAGAGGTAGCGGCAACTAGATTATCATCTACGTTTATGAAATAATAATAATAATAATAATAATAATAATAATAATAATAATAATAATAATAATAATAATAATAATAAAACACTTTGATTGCATCAGGAGTTCACAATTTAGTAACAAAACATGAATGTAGAATAATAAGTAGAGCAACCCACATTATGCTTTATTTTTTTCCAAATTATGCTTTATTATTAATTTCAATCATTGTTTTACATTAATCGTGTATAACGTATAATATATACTATACATTAAATATTCTAAATATCTTGATCTATTTATTAATATTTTATGCAACCAGTTTCTTTCATATTTAATGAACTTTCTACCTAATGCACTGTAAAGAGAGGCTTTACTCGAGTCAGTTTTTTTTTTTAATAACTTGTGTGCGCCTTAGAGGTGCATATATACAGAAACGGAAAGTAAAAGATGCCACCAAAAAAGTACAGAAAGTGCTCAACTTCAAGAGGTACGTACACATAACAGTATAGTGTGGAGTTCTTGTGTACTATTCATTGTTGGTGGAAGTTTTCTTCTTTTTTGTCCTTTATTCTTTTCTCCACGTCAGAAGATTAGACCAAAAAGTTTACAGAAATAAAAATAAGCTTTTCTTTGTTGCATTGTTATGTTCTCAATGATTTTGCATTGTAAATATTGTTTCTTAAAAATATTAATACAGTATGTTAAACTTGAAGTTAAAGAGAGTTTTTAAAGAATTGTGCTATAGCTTTTAAATTATGCTTTATTTTCTAAAATTATGCTTTTAAAACTAGTTTCTTCTGGACCCTTAGACAGCCACAACCCTGTTCAAGCAGGGTGGCCACTCACCTGGAAAACCGGGAAAAGTCAGGGAAATTTTTAATTCTGGAAAAGTCAGGGAATTTTGATGAAAAACCGGGAATTTTTACTCGGGGGAAAATTTACGTTCTGCTGTATTCCTAGTCATTTAGCCGGTTTATTTATATACAAAATAGCTTTGGTCGCTGGGGGCTTCGCCCCCAGATCTCTCTTTCGTCCCAGGTTTCGTTTATCTAGCTCTGCTGGTTTGGGCTGCGCATACTTTCTTCATATTCTTTTGTCATTTAGTGCTGCCCATGAATTGAGCTGGAGCGAAATCGGGACCATTTTGTAATTAACACACTTGTTTTGTTCGATGGCTGCTCGATTTCAAGAATTCGCTCGGGGCTGCGCCCCTGCATCCCGTTTTGGTAGCCACGTGATTAATATAAAGGCTGAACGGTAGTTGAGTATTTCTGCCGGAAGAGTTCCGAATGTGTGTCGAATTCCACAAAATGTGTGGAATTTTGGTTAATGCGTGTATTTCTATGCGGAATCAAAAACTGTGTGGATTCCACATGCATTTGTACTCAGTGGCGGCAGTACTTTTTGCGACACACGATTAATTGGCTATGCTTTTTACAGATATTTGACCTTTTGACCACCAATTTGAAGTAATGGCATGCCCCTCCCCCCTAGTTTTGCACCCAATTCCGCTACTGCATGTACTACTGTTCTTAAAAAAAAAAAAATCAGCTACAAACAAAATTTTCTGGTTTCTTAAAAGCACATTTTATTAGTGCTCATTTACTTCAGTTCCGTTGTTTTGTTGCACAATATTTCCTATCTATGTCGACCTGTTCCCCGGTTGCATAACCATCGCACGCCACTGCTGGCAAGACAAAACCTTTGGGACCCGGATTTACCTAAAGTTGTTAATGTCGGCTTTCTAGACCGAAGTCCGCTACTTCTTAATACAGGTAGCTCCATACTCTCTGGGCCAACACCAAAACTTTTGAGTGTCCACAGGAAATCGAACCCGGGACTACGTGCATCGTACGCACACGCGCTAACTATCCGGTTCAGTATATATATACAGTGGCTGATCCAAGGGGGCTATAGCTCCCCCCTTGACGCTCAGGTATACACTGGATAAAATGGGCTTCGATCCTGCTTTACACTGGATAAAACGGCAAAATATGGTTTAGCCCCTCCCTTGATCATATCCTGGATCCGCCCCTGTATATATATATACGTTAGCTACGCCGCATCAATGTGTGCTTGTGTGAAATTGTGTGGTATTTAAACGTGCTACGCGTGTATTTTGGACCTTATGATCCGGCAGCTGGATTTAAGAGGTTGAGGGTTAAGGAGGTAAGTAAAGATAGATGCTTATGCAATTATTAAAAAACATATGAAGCATTAAGAGTTATTTCAGAATACATACGAATCACGATTGTGCTGTTTTATGTTTGCGTGTGAGAGGGGGTCACACGTCGTGTGGCTTGTAACAACAGCGAAATTATAAATTTATCTATTTTTATTTATCTTTTATTTTTATTTATTTTTTATTTATTTTTTGTTTGTGTTCAGCTTTGTGAGTACTTTGAATTGTTAGTAATGAAAACATGTAACTTTATAGAGCCATAGAGGTGTGCCTACTGAATTTTTGTGATACACTGTTTGCAATAAGGATGTAGATAGGCCTAACTATTCTTTCATGTAGGCCTGTATGACCATTAAAGACGGTATCTTTTAGTTACGTGCAAGGGGGTTGGGTATTAATAAAATACATAATTCCTCACGATATTTATGACCATGGGCGTCCACAGAGGGGTTCGAAGGGTCAGCCGAAAACTCTGGAAAATTACATAGGTTAATAATAATTTCTATAATAGAAAGTTATGCTTTCAAATTAAAAATTTATTCTTATTAAGGAGGCTTGTATTCTTCACCCTCCCCCCTCCCTGTGGACGCCTTTGTTCGTGACTGATGCATAGTACTGTTCAATTACAACATAGTGAAATATATGCTGAGCTAGTGGTGACGGGTTCGTAGCATGGAAATTTCATATTTCCATGAAAAATAGTCAAAGGTCCACAAAATACGTATGCAAAATTTCAATATGATACCTTAAAAACTAAGGTCGCAAAAAATTCGTGAAAATTTCCTAAAGAAAAAATGCGATTTTACGCTTCCGCGCCCCCCTCCCCCCGTTTTGCGTCGCCAAGTTGACGGTCTGCGAAAAACCCGCGTGAGCAGTGTTGAATTTAGAAACTTTTCTCCGGGGGGGGGGATAATGTTGGATGGATATGTTGGAGAAAATCATACCAGTATTAATATCTTAAATTTTCTCGTGTCTTCCGGGGGAGAGATTTTTTATCTCTGGGGGAAATGTCCCCCGGGGCACCCCTGAATTCAACACTGCATGTGGGATGATCTTTGCTCATTCTGTGAATGAACAATAAGAAAAACCAGCTTATCACTCGTGTGTGAGCTGTATAAGTTTTAAAACAACACTATGAAATAAAAGTAGTCTATACTAACAATTTGTAAAGGTTTGTACGTCAGTATAATAGGCCTAATTTCAAATATAAAATATCTTTATTTTAAACGATTTCGGTCTAAATTCAGTATATCTGCACATAACTACTCATTTCTAATTCAATATGGTTATATATTAATTCATTTTACATTGTAAAATAATATTTAACTGAAAGTTTCAATTTACTGTTTTCAACAATGGAACTATTGCTTGCCAACAATATATGTTGTTAGATCAAAGAAATGCCGAAATTAATAACCAATCAGAAACGAGTTCTTTGTCTGCTGTATTTTTATGACATTCATTTGTGACGTCAAAGAACGATAGCATAACCTTGTAGTGCAATATGACGGAGGTTGCTAATAAGCACAGCTGGTGAAGGTATTGTATATTTGTTGTTAAATCCGGAAAATTATTTGATTGCAAATTAACGAATAATAAGCAGATAATGAGTAGAACAGTTTCTTGATTTGAATTTTGCAATTTTAAACCGATTTTATGTAAATTCTGTAATGGTGTTTTTCCAAGAAAATAACTTTAAGAATTATTGACTACTTATTTTTTTAAACATATATTTGTTTAAAAAAGAAATGAAAATTTCAGTCAAGGGAGTTGAGGATTGTCGCAGGGTGCGGGCTCCACCTCCGTTGGCCATTTCCTAGCTATGGGGCTGGATCAAAATACCATGCTTTCGAGTAATTCTTTTTCTTAACACATGGACTTCTTTGCCGTATAACTCACATGATTTGTGTTTAATAATGGTTTGCAGGGCCGGCGACAGGGGAGGGGGAATAGGGGACAAATGCCCGGGAGCCTGGAATCACAAAAGAATAATTAAAAACAATAATTTTACTGGGATTTAGGAGTTCGTGTCCCTGAGTTGCCCAAGGTTCCTGTCGTGGTGTATGATTAACGTGTCAGTTTTCGTTAATGCGCGTAACCACCCGTAGGAGTGATAAAATATTACACTGATAATTTTTATGAATTTTTCCAATGTCAATGATTTGTAAATATTATGTAAAACGACATTTCTATGATGGGTTGGATTTATTTTTGTAATTTTGAGCCGTTTATCGACCTTTTCGCGCATTGTTCGTATTTGTATTTGAGTTTCCGTTACATTCGATTTTCCGATTCTAAATTCTAGTACAGATTTGTTTTGGTCTGAGGAAATAAGCATGCATATTGATTATAACATTGCGTAAATGTTGATTCGTCCTATATAAATTATTCGCTTCTAAATATGTAAAGAGAATAACGGATGGCTGATTCATGGGCGGCGTTAGGGGGGTGAGGGGGGTAGTTGCCCCCACTTTTTTGAAATGACCCATTAAGGTAAAGTTTTTGTATATATTAACGGTTCATAGAATAAAAATGGTGCCAAAAAATATTTGCCGCTCCGTGAGTACGTATTTGTTGTCTTCCCGTGCAGTTAAGAAAGCTACAAGAATTGCGTTTTAATTGCCACGAAAAATGGCTCAAAAATTAACCTATTAGCACGCCACAATTCGAGTGTACTTTCATTTCTTCTTACAAGGGCTTGATATGTTAGTCAGCCGCTTTGGAACTAATTGAAATAAAATTTCGCAAAAAAAAAAAAAAAAAAAAAAAAAGGACTCCACAAGCAGTGTTTCTTTCAGAAACAATTTCCGGGGGCACACTTAGTATTCCGGAGGGGCACTGCAGGTACTATTCTGTTTATTATTATATGATAGACTGTTATTTTGGTCTCCTTCGGGGGGAACTCTCAGAGCTTCAGGGGGCAGTGCTCCCCAAAAAACATGCCTGGAAGAAACACTCTTCACAAGTTATTCTTTAATTGCACAAAGATCGACAGTTCCTAAAATGTCTTTTCTTCTTTCTACTAGTAAGGGATATTTTGATTTGATTTTTTTTAGTTTAACATTCCGTTCAGCAGTGAGGCTATATGAGACATGGACCTACTGATTAACGTGGAATATGAATCACATGAGCTCCCGCCAGGAATCGAACCCGGGTCTCCCACGTCAAAGACGCGGCATTGTTTTGCAGTGTAATATACGAGTTTAGGGCAGTAGCGTATATTGTGGGCTATCAAAGCTATCACTGAAGCCCATATCTGAAGTGAACTAGACAGTTGCTAGTGCTAATTCTTCGAAATGTGTAATAAAACAACTACAGAAAAGACTGCACTGTTAGTGAAATTAACATTTAATCAACTAGCCTTATTGTCTGGATCTGCTAGGTCTAGTGATAGCCCAAGTCACAATCCCAGCATACGCCACTGGTTTAGGAGTACAATTTTGTATATACAATTAAATTTAGTGAATTCAACATAATTCTAGGTTTTAGAATTATTTTACATAACTGAAGTGGGGAGTGATTAAGTATTGTTGAGTTTTGATGTATTCCAAGAAAGTGAAAATTGTACATATCTAATGGCCACGAACATGTTTCGGGAAGCTGCAAAAGTATTTCTTTAAATGTCGCAGCATAAGCTTGTAGTATTTACTCTTTCTAACAGTAATAACATATAATAGCATGCGTGGAATTAAAACTATAAGTTGTTAATTAATTCCCAGTTTCATTATAACTTTTGCAAAATAAGCCTCATCTATATATTTAATGCGCGTGTCTGTCTGTCTATCTGTACCCAAAATACTCAGACTACAAGCTAAAGGGGCTACGGGTACCAAATCTTGACGCATTCGCAATTTGCATTATCACGATTCCGGCGAACTTTCATGTATTTAGTTTTATCTGCGTTTACTTCTAACCCCATTTCCCTGCAAGCATTTAACAAATCTCTGCATTTCGTTTTATTGTTCCTTTATCTTCCCCTATCAAATTTACATAATAGGCGTATGCCATAACCTGGTGAACACTTTTTAGCTCTAGGCCCTGGTTGCTATCCTTTAATTTCCTTATAGCATACTCCAGGACAAAGTTGAATAATAATGACAACAAAGCGTCTCCTTGCTTCAGGCCATTCTCAACGTGAAATCTTGCGGACAAGTATTTTCCTACGCGGACTTTGTTTTAGGATTCGCTTAAACACATCTTATTAATCTAACTAACTTTTCGGTATACCAAATTCAGTAACAACGTTGAGCAATGAGAAACAATAGACAGTGTACTTATGTTATTGATGTTGTTATATATATTAATTTCTGAATGATTGTACACTCATATTCATATTATTATTATTTTTCATTTCAGTTTGCGTCTCAATCATGTCCAAAAAAGCTACTTTTTCGAACGACTGGCTCTCCAACCCAAATTTCTCATTGTGGCTTTCTGCTGTGAAGGACAACAGGAATGCTGCATTCTGTAAGATTTGCAGAAATACTTTTAGCCTCAGCAACATGGGGAAACGGGCTATTATTAGCCACATGGAAGGCAAAAAACACACTGCAGCTGTGAAGAACTCTCTAGTAACTCGGCCGATAACAACTTTTTGTCAGCAAAAGAATGCAGTGGAATGTAGTGGTCAGAATCCAGGTCCTTCTTGTCCCGCTGAAGAACTGGTTGTAAGTAAAGAGATGCTGGTGGCTTCCGAAGAATCTTAAAAATAAACATGCTAATGTTATGAAGTCGTTTCTAGTGTCTGAGTCAGTAACTAAAGCTGAAGTTCTGTGGTGTTTGCAGGCAGTAATGGAACACTTGTCATTCCGATCTGCTTCCCGACTGGCAACAAATTTCAAGCTCATGTTCCCTGATAGCGAAATTTGTAGTAAGATGCAATTACAACGTACCAAGTTAGCTTATACTATCGTTCATGGTCTTGGACGACTTTTTAAAGGTGATCTTCTCAAAGAAATAGAAGCTTGCAAGCATTATGTTATTGGGTTTGATGAAAGCCTTAACAAAGTCTCGCAAAAGCAGCAAATGGACCTTACGATTCGGTTTTGGGACAATGAGAGAAACCAAGTGTCAGCAAGATATTTAAATTCAGTGTTCCTCGGACATTCAACGTCAGCAGACATTCAAGTTAGTTTCAAGAATGGTATCTTAGGTTTGGACCTCAAGAAAATTGTTCAAGTTTCGATGGATAGTCCACATGTTAACTTCAAATTTTTAAGTGACCTGCAGAAAGATCTTGCAAGTTCACCTTCAGATCCAATTCTTCTTGATATTGGAAGTTGTGGGCTGAATACTATGAATTGTGCTTTTAAAGTTGCCATGCAAGCAACAGGTTGGAAATTAGATGAATTCCTAAGAGCGTCTTATAATTTATTCAAAGACGTTCCAGCTCGTCGTGCAGATTACATAAGATGCACAGGGTCTTCTGTGTTTCCGAAAAAATTTTGCAGCATTAGATGGACAGAAAATTCGGACGTTGCTTCCCGGGCGATGGAAATATTACCGAAGGTAAAGAAATACGTACAGTGGGCTGTTGATGAGAAGAAAATACCACAGTGCAAAAGCTTTGATACTGTAAGACATTTCACAAATGATAACCTGCTTGGTGCAAAACTTGGCTTTTTCACAACATTAGCAAAAACTGTTGAACCTTTCCTGCGTGAATTTCAGGGAGAAGCTCCATTAGCTCCTTTCCTCTACAACTCGCTCCAGGCCATAGTATTGTCTGTTGCAGGTCGTTTTATGAAAGATAGTGTTTTGGAAGGCCGAACATTGGTTAAGGTTGATTTCAATAATAGCGAAAACTTAAAGCCAGCCAAGTTTGTAAACATTGGGTACACATCAAAGGATGCTATACGAAAAGCCAATACCGTATCGGATAGACAGACTCTTGAATTTCGACAAGACTGTCGCGCAGGATGTCAGAAATTCATACTAAAAATAATGGACAGGTCACCTCTAAAATTCAACCTGACAAGAGCAATTTCTTTCCTGGATCCAAGTGTGTTTGTTATGGATGACACTGTAGCTGCAAAGAGATTGTCCAATTGCCTAGAAATTGTAGTATCCAAGAATTGGATTTCAGGAACATTAGCTGATGAAACCCAAGGTGAATTCAAAGTTTTTACTAAAAATCCTCTTGTATTGGAAGCAATGAGGACTTATCGCAGGAAAAGTAAGAGATTAGATGACCATTGGATGGAGATGCTGCATTTAGGCGCATGCTCAATACATGTGACTGATTTTGTGAAATATCTCCTCATTTTATCTCATGGAAATGCTAGTGTGGAGAGGGGATTTTCAATCAACAAAGAATGTTTAATTGAAAATCAAAGCGAGTTGAGTCTAATTGCACTCAGGCAGGTACATGATAAAATTTCAGCTGTGGGTGGTATTGATAAGTTTCCAATTACAAAGAGGGTTGTCCATGCTGCCCGCAATGCTCATGGAGTATATGTTGATTCTCTGAGGAATCAAGAAGAGGAAGAGAAGAAACAGAAGAAGAGAAATGCCATTAAGGATAAAGTTATTGAACTCGAGGCGAAGAAAATGAAGTTGTTAAACGATGTCAAGGAGAAACTGTCTGCAATTGATGATGAGATTATTGGTTTGAGGTCTTAAAATATTTAAGTGGATGTGGTCTTAACTTCAGTTTGATTGTAGTGAACTGCAAGTCTGTGATTTGAGGTTTTAAAACATTTCAGTAAAATAGTGTTCGTTCTAGTAATTTGTGTTTTAGTAGTGGACTGTGTGTGTACTTTTGTGACTAGTATTAAGCTTAAGATTGGAAAGCGATAGGGATAGACATTCCTCTTCTCGTCCTGTGCAGCAATTGGTTACAGTGGAGTGGAAACACACAGGAGAATTGAAAATTAGGCAGGTAAGTGATTAAAATTAGACTATTTTTCTTCGCTAGTGTTTTTTGTGATTCTTTTTTTAATAATGATCCTCTAGTCCACATTTCATTTCGCTTGTAGCTTCTGTTTAAGCTTTGAAAAACAATGCTATACCAATTTTAGATCTCTCTAGAAATTTTCTGGAAAACCGGGAAATTTTCTGGAAAAGTCAGGGAATTTTGAAATTCCAAATGAGTGGCCATCCTGTCAAGGTACCAACCATATGTGTAAATAGCTATTATGCTTTTTATGCTTTGTATGCTTTTGGGTTGCTCTAATAATAAGTAAAACTTTCAAATGCATACAGAAACATAGATAATAAGTCAGCATTGGGAACTGAATTGATGTATCTATGACTAGGTGGAATCTTCCTTCAGTTTAAGAGAAATTAGAGGGAAAAGTTACG
Organism: Thermobia domestica; assembly: GCF_964235325.1. NCBI lineage: Eukaryota > Metazoa > Arthropoda > Insecta > Zygentoma > Lepismatidae > Thermobia > Thermobia domestica. Next base: position 329,253,329 of record NC_137456.1, read on the forward strand.
AAGAGAATTATGTGGAATAGATCATTATATGAATACCTGGCGCTAGTTTCAAGTAGTGTTACATACTATGATATTTATAGTCAATAGTAAAGGTATTTGGAATTCGTGACGCTTATAGTTGCAAGATGGTAACACTAGGGTAAAGTGTAAAATTGAATTACATCAGTAGAATTGAATTTATCCTAGGGTTAAAACGTCTATGGCACAGGTCGGATGTAACTGAGTAATAAACTTACAGAAAAAAACAGTCGGGACGATAGGGCGCTCGAATCGAACATCGGCCCTCTGAATGTTAATCCGATGTTCTAACGCCTGAGCTCAGTTGGAATACGTAGTATACTCCCGCCAATACTACTGCGTGTGGATTCTATAGAATTTAGGGCGCCGATTTCTCTGTAACTTTGGGGATCCATTCAGATGCAGAAGGTATATATGAGGGTTTTAAGACAAACTGAATTCAAATTGTGCAAAATATTGTATATTTATAAATAGAATGCGGGGTCCACATGAATTTTGATGGGGGCTGCCCCCGGCCCCCCAGGATCTGTGACCTTGACAGATCACCGTGGTCACGATAAGCAATAAAGAAATGGTTGGAATATAAACATACCAGTTGTATTAATAACACACTGCCAGAGTTCTGCCCTCAGGTACACGCATAATCGGGGATTCCCCGAAACACACGCATGATGGGAATTTCCCGGTGCAAACGAATGATCTGCAAGCCCTCACGCAAACAAAAAAATTACATGATTTAGCAAGTGTACAAATAGATGTAGGAGGAAGGAATGTTTCGTCGCTGGTTTACTCGACCTTTTCTCTCCTATCCACTGTTAAGTTTGAGTTGCGTTTCTATAGCACTAGATGGTAAAGAGCATTGCCTCATTTACAGGTTGTTTTCGCGTAGCACTTTTTATTATATTTCTTAATGTGAGACGACCAACGTCACTATTCCAAGTGAACATTTTCATTTTCCGGAAAATTTTCCGTTTTCAGGAAAATTTCCGTTTCCGTTTTCCGGAAAATTTTCCGTTTCCGTTTTTCCGGAAAATTTTCCGTCTTCCGATTTTCCGGAAAATTTTCCGTTTTCAATTTTTCGGTTTCGGGAAAAATATTTTCCGTTTTTCCGGAAAATCTGGCCATCCCTAGTCTAAATATCCTTTTCTTCAACTTTTAGCCCCTCTGGACCCCCCTTGTTTTAACGCAGAGATCTTAAAAAATCTGATAAATACTACTAGGTGGGCTGAATGTTTATGCACAATTCCAATTTTCCAGGTGCAAAAGTAAGCCCGCCAAAAAAATATATACCGATAATGTCCCATATTTACGTATACAGAAGGATATTTTTAAACATTCCCTGAGACATCCCAAATTACCCTAGGATCATGGTTTGCACATCATTCTCTTCAGAATAAAACTGCCTTTCAGGCGGTATCGTTCACTTGTCTCCATCATGTATATAAGGCGGGAAATTTCCGTGAAAGGGATTTTTTGGTAAAATTTTCCCTTTTTCAACTTTTACCCCTCTGTAACCCCCTGTTTTACCACAGAAATACGAGAAAAATCTGTTAAATACTTGTCGGTGGACTGAATGCTTTTGCACAATTTTAATCTTCTAGGTACAAAAATAAGCCCGCAAAAAATACCAAAAATTTCCAAAATTCCAATATACAGAAATATATTTTGATAAAAATTCCCTGACACTTCCCTAATTACCCTAGGGTCATGTTTCGCCCATCATTCTCTTCAGAATAGAACTGCCTTTCAGGCGGTACCACATTCACATGTCTCCATCATGTATCTAAGGCGGGAAAATCCCGAAGAAAGGGATTTTTTGGCAAAAAATCCCTTTCTTCAACTTTTTCCCGTTCTGGATCCCCCCTGTTTTAACGCAGAAATTTTTAAAAAATCTGGTAAATACTACTTGATGGACTGAATGTTTGTGCAAATTTTCAATCTTCTACGTGCAAAAATAAGCCCGACAAAAAATAATGAACATAGACTGGCCCCGCAATATTAAAAGAAAATATATATTTTAGAATTATGACGTCATCACCTTCCATGCCTCGACGCAGGAAGGTGTGAAACCATACGTAAGGTCTTCTACAATGCCTCTGGATTTGAAAAACAAAAAAGACCCTGAGGAAAAAGCTCAAATAGGAGAGTTATAACGCAATGTACCTTGAAACACTCGTATGGTACAAATTGTACCATGGGTTCCCCAAAGGTATATATATACATAAGGGCGGATCCAAGGGGGGCTATATCTCCCCTTGGTCCTCAGATATACACTGGATAAAATGGACTTCAATCCTGTTTTACACTGGAAAAAGCTGCAGACTATGAGTAGGGGTGGGATGGTGATTCTGCGCCACCTCATCATCCCCAATAACTTCTAGCACACCCCCCAATAACTTTTAACCAATTCTAATAATTCTAATCTACCCCCTAATAATTTCTAGCGCACTTCCTCTCTCCCAAATAACTTCTATCACATATCAAATAACTTTTATCTCACTCTTAATAACTTCTATCACATTCTATCATTATTCTAGTTACAAAAAATCACTAAATCTGGTTATAACCGGTTTTGACTTCAAAAATCATTAAATCAGGTTATAACCGGTTTTGACTTCAAAAATCAGTAAATCTGGTTCAAAAAATCACTAAATCTGGTACAAAAATCACTAAATCTAGTTACAAAAAAATCACTAAATCTAGTTACAAAAAATCACTAAATCTGGTTATAACCGGTTTTGAGTTAAAAAATCATTAAATTTGGTTACAAAAATAAAAGTCACTAAATTTAGTTATAAAAAATCACTAAATCTGGTTATAACCGGTTTTTACTTCAAAAAATCACTAAATCTGGTTCAAAAAATCACTAAATCTGGTTCAAAAAATCAATAAATCTGGTTCAAAAAATCACTAAATCTAGTTAGAAAAAATCACTAAATCTGGTTACAAAAATCACGAAATCTGGTTATAACCGGTTTTCACTTCAAAAATCACTAAATTCGGTTACAAAAACAAAAAAATCAATAAATCTAGTTACAAAAATGAAAAAATCACTAAATCTGGTTACAAAAATGAAAAGATCACTAAATCTGGTTACAAATAATCAAATATCTCCACTATTTAAGGATGCATTAAAGAAATAAAAAAGGGGTATAAATACTGACTCTAAAACAATTATTTTCATGTTACTGGTTGCATATATCTAAGGATAAAATTACAAAAACAATTTTGACTTAAAAATATCATAAAGTTAATTAAATTTTACTTAAAACTAAACCACACATAATTACTCACTAACACCTATCAACTACACTACACATAAAAGTTAATTAAATTTTACTTAATACTAAACCACACATAATTACTCACTAACATCTATCAACTACATTACACATAAAAGTTAATTAAATTTTACTTAAAACTAAACCACACATAATTACTCACTAACACCTATCAACTACACTACACATAAAAGTTAATTAAATTTTACTTAAAACTAAACCACACATAATTACTCAGTAACACCTATCAACTACACTACACATAATTACATTTTAACTATATCTTATAATGCCCCCAAGCTAATGTACTTACACCACCCTCTAGTATATATCTTTTGTCATCACTCGAATCTAATGCTAACTTATTTACAGCTATAGTATATAAATCATGCTTACAACTTCGAATTAGATTTATATTTTTGTATGTTTTCGTATCATTGAATAGGGTTCGCTTATAATCATTAAATTGTAACTCTTTTGCTACTACACATTTCGTTATTCCTTTTGCTCTTTTCTTCTCTTTATCTTCAACTTTAAAGGCATACATCTTTGATCTTAACCCAATAAACTCTGTCATTATTTTACCATTGTTTTCATCCTTCATCTTTCCTAATACTTTTTAGTTTACTAGTGGTATTCCATATTGATTATCCTTTCCATATTCACTTGTATCAAATAGATCAACCAGTCTTTGTAGAAGTCATCTTTATCAATTTCATATATAAAACTATCAGTATCCATATAACAAGCCTATATCAATATCATATTTAGGTTTCATAATGTTGTAATGGAAGTCATACATTAATAGTTTTGACAAATCTAGCACACTCATACCAACATATATAGGTTTGTTGAAGGTCAATTTTTCTTTTTCCATATGTATCGCACACAAATCTTCAGTAAATATTGTTCTGTAATCAAAGTTCGGTTTCGCTATTCGCAAACTTTTCCACCCTCATTGGATCACATTCTAAGGTAATAGATGATCTCTTTCTAATGTTTTCTATTGTTTTACCAAATACGCTATTGTTCATTAACTTGTAAAAATCTTTCTCGAAATCATTCTTAGCTCTTGTTCTCATATTTGTATTTAGATCAATATATTCCTTTAACCAGTTTGATTGCTTGAACTCCAATACTCTGTGAATTTTCTTTAATATCATCCCAAGTGACATATATAGTTTTAAGTTTCTGTAGTGAATAACATATCTTTCTTTATTGTAAAGCGTTGTTAATAATTTTGAATGTTTCGATCCTGGTGGACACATATTTTCTGGAGCTAATGGTAGATCTGAATGTTTATCATGTAAGTATTTTGGATATTCTAAATCAACTTCTAATATGTAGCCAGTTACTGAATCATCGGGAATATTCATTATGTTTATGTAAGGTTGAACCCATTTAAAGCCTTTGTAAGGCATGTACTGACTCATAGCCCATCCATATAAATTATTTGCATCTAGATAAGCTAAATTCTTTGAAGGTTCGTCTTTGTTATAATTTTTCATATACTTATTATTTGCTTTTACATATCTCTTACTACATTGTGAAATTCCACCTCTTATACCTTTCTCTATCATTAATATTTTGTCATAGTCAGTTAACATTTCTAGTTTGATCTTAGTCATCTTTAACATTGAAGCCCACGATAAACCAAGAGCAGTGAAATACCAAGCAGGATCTAAACCATATGCTTTTAAACACACATCTCTAAAACTTTAAATCAGCTAATATTAATACATCTGTCTTGTTATAAAGTTCTGTATATTCTCCTAAATTTTTAATATTGAATGACTTCCAAACATTTTCCGCATGCCCATAATCTTCACCACTGATGTGGGTTTTAGTAAGTTTATTAAAGAACATTTCTTTTGAAGGTAGTTTTGTTTCTTCTAATCTTTCAATTGAGTCAATATAATCATATGGGTACACACCTTTTTTTATTACTAAATCTAACAAATCATTAGGGAAGTACTTTGACGTTTCTCTATATTGTTCTTTTGTAAGGTTATTTGCTAGTTCTGCTAAACTCCTTGACATAAACCTAAATGAATCTAGAAATCGTAAATGGATCCCACTCTTTTTATCAACCTTCACATATTTTGAGTATGTTATATATTTTCCTCATTACTTGCAATTAGTTTTATTTCATTCTTATCATAAGCAAGTTCTTTAACAAACAGGTGAGTATCATAACCACTTAAGTTGTGAATAAATACTGGAATAAAATTAGGATTTCGATAGCTTAAGTAACAATAACTGTGAGCTGCACCTCTAAACTTTCCACTTAAATGATCATGATCTCTTACTTTTGCTTTATTTTTATTTATCTCCTTCAAACATTTTCCTAATTCATGTTTCCATTCTTCTAACTTTTCAATCATGCTATCATTATCTTTAGCGAATTGTATTTTCTTATTTAACATATTTATTTGTTTTTCAACTGCTGGTGGTAAATCATTCAAGGTTCTCTCACATATATGACAAATATTTGAATTATTATATCTCTCTTTCTCATCATTAGTTAGGTTATCCATTTCAACTTTTTTGTTATATATTTTCTTTATTTCTATTGCTTCTTGTTTTAACTTCTCCACAAACACCTTTGCAGCATCTAAACCAATATAACTAACAGGACTTTTATAAACACCATTTGTATATTTAATATAATAACAGAAACTCATCGGTAAATGCTTTTGATACTTCACAGTTTTAGAACAATTATGCTCTACTTCCATTTTACATAACAAACATTCAAAATCGGCATATATCGCAAATGGTACTCTCAATGATCTATTATAATTTTGGAACTGTATTTGATTGTCATATGGTTTTGGAAGTTCTATTCTAACAGATTCATGCTCCTTACAATATAGCTCATGTTCTTGTAATTGTATCTCATTCCTAAAATGTCTTGTTAAACACCTATCACAGAAGTACAATTTCTCCTTATGCTTTGTTACTTGACTTCTTATTAATCTCGATAGATCCTTTATCCAGCAAAAATGATCGTTATTTTTATCTTTCACATATAATAAATTGACGTGTTTGTCCTGCTTATCTTTTGTGATTTGAAGTGGGTATATATTATATTCATCATCATCGCTATACACGTTAATGGATATGTTACTTCTCTTTTCAAACTTTACTATATCTTTTAACTGTACGGGAAATTCAATACTATTACAATATTTCTTTTGTAATTCATCCACAATTTCTGTATAATGTGAAGGTCGTTGAGGATGTAATTGGCGGTCTATAGTTTTAAATAACTTGCAATAGAATACAAGAAACATTTATCTTTATTTTGAACATTAACTATTGCTTTCTTATCTTTAATTGGTTTAGGAAGGTCAATATAGGAAGAAGCTCTCAATGGTACATATTTATTTAGTCTGATTTCTAAATGCTTAATTTGATGTAATGACCATCCTGAGCCTCTACCTTGAAATTCCTCCATCTCTCTACATAGTTTTTGTTTAGCATGTGTTATATATTCATCTAGGTCACTTGATTGTAATATTCTTTCATTCATAGTTTTAAAATTGCGTTCTTGTACTTCTTTATCTTTAATATAATCACAAATGAATACAAGGTTGACTTTAAGTGGGTGGTACTTTAATTCTTCCTTGATTTTGTTAATAACTTTCCCACTTATATTTAAAAACTTCACCGGATCTTTATATCCTCCTATGTTTTCAATTGTGATAGTTTGTAATCGTTTGTGTATTGCTGTTTCCTTTGTTTCTACTTTAATTGGTATTCGTTGTGGTTTCGATTCTTCAAAAACATCTTGTTTAAATGGAAATATGTTTCTAATTTGTGATCTGTTTTGTTCATCTTCATGTTGTTTAATAAGATCAATAAGTTCAGCCCTTCTTAATCTGGAATAACCTTTTATCCTCTTCCTTTTACAATGGTTTTTAGTTCATCAACTTTCATTGTGTATATAACTTTCAATTCATATGGTTCATTTTGATATTGTTCGATTTTTTTGATTAATTCACTCTTATTTAAAGAACTATAGTCACGGATTTTTTGATTTTACATATTAGTTTTAGTTTTGTAATCGACATCTCCCTCATCTCCTTACCAGTAAAATTAACATTATATATACTCATTCTATTTATATAGAAAAATACTGCATCGCTTTTTTATCTTCACCAATTTTTTTAGATCATTTTCATAATTTTTTTTCATGTTATATATACCAACATTAGCATACTTATTTTTCCTAACATAACTGCTAATACTTGTACACCCCTGTCATTGTCTACATATATTAGTGTGTTGTCTTAGTATACGACTTTTATGGGATCACCCCCATCAAAGTCACTATTAATATGATAAAAACTAAATCATTTTCCTAATCTCACTCATCATAATCATCACTATTACATTCATATTCATCACTCACCTTATCCTAAGTATCTTTTATGGAATAACCATAAAATATAAAATTTATATTATATTACATTTATTTAACTATTATGTGAATTATTAAACCCTAACCATTTAACAAACAATTTATTACCTTTTATGAAAATATTCATAAAAGTTAAACACATTAAATTTACACTACAACATTTTCCTTATCTATCAAACTATTATGTGAATTATTAAACCCTAACCATAAAATATAACATTTATAATATTATATTATTTAATTATTATGTGAATTATTAAACCATAAAATATAACATTTATATTATTACATTACTCTTATCTATCCAACTATTATGTGAATCATCAAACCCTGACCATTTAACAAACACTTTATTACCTTTCTTTCTCAATATTTTTTGTATCAAATACTCATCCTTATATTTAGTTTTTAATAATTCTGGTTCATAAAATATTCCTCTAACTTCTTCATTGTTTAAATCTTTAATTTTATATGTTGGTGGATTAGATGGTATAACCTCATTAATAACAAACACTTCTGTTGACCAATTTGGTGTATAACCTTTCTCAAACAAACATTTAATTTTACTTATACGAACATAATCACCAATCTTATACTTTTACTTAACAGACTTATATTCTTTCTTATACACTTTTTTCAATATCACATGCTCATTTTTCTTATTCACTTCTACAGGTTTCACACCAATTGTTCTATGTACTTTGTTATTATATTCATCAACCAAACCTTGCAACATTTTAACCACTTATAATTACCTTGAACAGTAAATTTCTTCCACATATTTTGTTTAAGTGTTTTGTTAAATCTTTCAACAACAGAAGCTTTTTTACCACTATATGTTGAGTAATAATTAATATTGTTTTTTCTCATCAAATCTTCAAATTCTTTATTGTAAAACTCTTTCCCTTGATCTGTTTGTAAATTGTTGGGTTTTCTTACTTTTAACACTGATTCAAATGCTTCTGTAACATTCTTCCCACTCTTATCTTTAACAGGAACAGCAAATGCATATTTCGAGAACACGTCTATTATTGTTAGTAGATACTTATACCCTTTATTGATTTTGAAAATACCTTTAAGTACTCCACTATCCATTTCTACAAGATCAGCTTGCCAAAGATCATCAATACCTTTAATCACAACACTTAGTCTAGGATAGTTTTTCCTTGCTGGTTTATGAATTTCTTCTATAATGTCTTCTCTAATACCTTTACCTTCTTCTAGTCAATCGGGCTTTTTAACGAATAGAGACTTAGTAACACCACATACAGAACAAATACCTTTCTTAATATATATCTTCCATTTTTTGTTTGTTCTATCCTAATGGTATCTTTCTTTGTATCTGTTGATTTCTTACATTTAACACAATACATTATCATTATTTATTGTATAGAAAATCAAGAAAATAATTAAAATTTATCACTACCTAATACTATACTTTTAACATTACCAAAAATATCCATACATATTATATAGCAAATGTTTTTATGAAAGCTTTCTTTCTATATACATTACAACAAACAATAATTGTCCCTCCTCCATAGCATAATTTTTATTTGGTTTAATCGTAGTTATATCGTTCTTATTAAAGTTAAAAGGTAAATTTTCAATCAAAGTATCACCTAAATATGTCTAGAAAGTATTTATCCAAACTTAAATTCATATGCATTATTTTACCATTATAAAGAAATTTATAACCATTAGAAAGATTAAACATTAAAAAAGATATGATACTTAACGTTTTTAGCTCTCAATCGACATAATAGGTGAATAATTTCTTTCTGCATAATCAATTTAGTGGTATCCATCGTAATCTTTTGAAAATTTTCTTTCTTGATGTATGTGTCTTGTAACGTTTCTAACACATCTTTAAATCGTTTTCTATCGTTCTCTAATTGACTATTAATATTGGTTTCTAATGATCTAAGCTGACTTACATTAACAACGTTATTTAATTTATCACTTATTCTACTTTTAACATTACCAAAGATATCCATATTTATTATATATATAATTTATATCTATTTAACAGCAAGGAAAACAGTTATACGAGCTCCACCAAAATCAATCAAATCACCATTCTCATCTCGAATTGAAACTTTTATATTATTAAATTTGTTGTGATGTATTGGAAAAATATCTTTTGTCTAGGTTCATATATGATTGGTTCTCTAAACTGCATTTGTTCTAAATGTTGCTATTAAATCTGTTTCGTTGTGTGTTGTATCATTATGTTTTAAAATCATACCTTCTGCTAAATCACAATGAATATTTATAGTATAAAACGGATGAAACCTTTGCACCTTATCTCCTACATGTTCTATCCTTCTGATAAGGTTTTTCTCACTAAAACATAATACAGTGTTAATGCTATCTAAGGTTATATCACACAATCTGCTAAATATTTTAACTCTGTTTTTCTTTCTATCCTCAGTAAATTTAATATCTTTTAAAACATCGGTGGAGTATGGAAGATTTGATTTAATATATTCTTCTAACTCTTTTAAATTATATTGACCAGGTTGAACTATAAGTTGTTTTGCAAGATTAGAATAGCCAGGAAAGTTACAAAACTTTAATTTATTATTTTTTTCTGTAATGTTTGGAGTTAAATATGTTGTATAAAATCCTGCAAGAGCTATTTCTAAATCGTTATCAAATGGGTAATGCAAAGATAAATTTAATACAGACGAATAACCATTTAAATTAAATACTTTCATTTATTATATAATAAATAATTAAAATGGATAATTGGGATATTCAAGTAAGGTTACCAGATCAAATTATAAAACAGAAGAAGAATGGGAAGTTGTTACCTGATGATATAAGATGTTTAATTGTAGGACCTAGTGGTTGTGGTAAAACAACACAATGATCGATAATTTCTTGTTAGCACCTGAATGGTTAAAATATGCAAATGTGTATATCTATTCTAAAAGTCCTAATTAACCTAAATACCAACAACTAATACAACTTTTTCGAGATATAGAATCTAATATTAAAGATACAATAGCAATAGTAAAAGGAAATAGTGAGGATATAATTCCATTAGATCAATGTGAGAACGATTCTGGGGTAGTATTTGATTATTTCATTTTAGAAGAACAAAACCATGTAAGAGAATATTTTACTCGAGGTCGTCATAAGGGTTTAAACTGTTTCTATCTTGGAGAAACCTATTCTAAAGTGCCAAAACAATTAATTAAAGATAACTTAAACTTTCTTTGTATCTTTAGACAGGACAATGCAAATTTAAAACTTATATATGATGAATTTGTTGGATCTGATATGTCGTTTGAAAAATTATAATTATTATGTAACAAGTGTTGGAGTGTAGTGTATGGTTTCTTAACAATAGATATGACTAGAAAACGAATAATAGTAAATACAGAAATAAAATTAAAGACTTTTTAAATGTATAGTGAATTAAAAACGAACCTAGATGAAGTCAACCTTAAACGTAAACAAACGCAAACAAACATACCTGAACATGATTGAACGTAGTTAAACGTAGAATGAACATAGGTGAACGTGTATGTTACGTTGTGTTCTATTGTTTTTGTTTTATTATGTTTTTATTTTTTCTTTATATAATAAATGAGTCAGTTAAATGTTGCTGAAGCTAAGAAATATATAAAGTTAGAAGAAGAACTTGTTAAAAGATTTAAGGAAATCAAAAGGAGTAATCGAAGTAAGTATGAGAAATTTGAAGAACAACATCAGCCTGTTATTGATGCAATTAAAGATTTAGGGCAAGATATATCAAAAGTAGCATAAGAAAATAAACATCTAATTCAAGAATTAATTCCAGTTGTACATAAAAGTGCGAGAGTAAATTCAAGCTTATTAGAAACACCACCTTTGTATGACAGTCCTATAAACGAAAGTGATACGCCTATAACAGAAGAAATAAAACAAAAATGAAAAACAAATTAAAGATAAAGTAGAAGGAATAGAGTCTTTAACAACTACTCATTTTGGTAGGATTGCCTCGAAATATTATGCAACTAGAGATGATAAAAGTTTTGGAATACACCCATATGATGATGATGGGAAAATCATACATATGATGGGAGATGCAGAAGTTAAAATTCATGGTCATGATTTAGTTGTTAATAATCGACATTACATAGGAACAGAAGGTTTATGGGAATTACTAACAAAACATAATCCAAAAAACTATAATGATGATGATCTAGAAAAAATACACAAATAGTTGTTGATTCTAATGTAGCATTTCACAACAATGATCCAAATACAAGAAAACAACGATCTAGTAGAAGCGGAAAATATAAAGAAATTATCAAACCTATTTGGGATACATATATAAAACCAACTTTAGCTCCAACACCAACAAAAAGGAAAACACCAAATTCTGGAGAGGGAATAAAGATCTATAATGAATTACCCAAACAATACATATGGGTGGATGATGTGAGAAAGTTAATTGATCGATTAATAGTTATTGATGGAGAGGAAAAATCTGGAAATGATAACTTTTATAATGAGAAAGTAGGTATAATAGATATGATTAATTCTAAACTCTCACAATTTATTCCTAATGATCCAAAAGGTATGGGTTATTTGATAAGGATATTGAATACGTTGCCACCAAAATTTTGGAATAATGACAAGTATGGAAAAGGATTAATGAATATGATTTTAAACGTAAAGGGAATACCAGAATTATATTCCAGGCTATGAATTTTGTGGACCTTTTACTAAGTTACAAGAAAGATTAGAAAGAGGTGATAAAGGTATAAATTTATTAGACGAAGCTTGTAAAGAACATGATATTTACTATAGGGATAATAAAGATACAACTTCTAGACATGTTGCTGATAAAGAATTAGAAAATAAAGCTTGGGAAAGAGTTTTTGCTAAAGATGCTAACGTAATAACAGAACGGTTACCAGCTTTAGGAACTGCATTAGCTATGAATACAAAAGTAAGGTTTGGTTTAGGTTTATAAGTATTTTTTAGATTTAGGTTCATATGTACTTTTTATGGAAATTTTTCATAAAAAGTTTTTAATTATATAATAAATATGCAGGTAAAAGGTTTTACATTTACGATTCCTAGTGAAGAACTTAAACAATTAAATATTGACACATTTTATCCAAGCAACAGTTAAATGATAAAGCGAAGAAGTTTAAAGAAGGTAGAGATATGCAGTTATCTCTTTCTATACCGAAACTTAAGAAAATAATTAAAGAAGTGAAGAGTAAAGACATATGGAGGTTTTATATTTACTCTTCCAACAATTTTAGCTATAATAGGTGCTCTAGGTTCTGTTGCTGGAGGTGCTGCTGCTATTGCTAAGACTGTAGATGATGTAAAAAAGAATAAGGTGGAATTAGAAGAACAAAACAGACATAACTTGGCAATGAAAGAAAAACAAGGTGGTAAGCTTTCAAAAAACGTAAAATCCAAAACAGTAAAGAAAAAAGAAATTAACCCTTTAAGTAATTTAGACCTAATACAACTTGTTAAAAAATTTAAGATAAGAAACTTTAGAGGTGTATTTATGAGTGATGAATTGCCTAAACAACCAAGGAAGAATGAGTGTGGTATTGTTAATTTTGATACGTCTAATAAGGAAAGAAGGAAATAGAAAGTATGTGTTTGATTCATTTGGAGGTAATCCGCCAAAAACACTCGTAAAATATCTTGGTCATAATATAGAGTACAATAGCAGCCGTATACAACATTTTAACGAGGTAATATGTGGGCATTTTTGTGCATTATAGTGATAAAAATGTTTACATATAGGTATAGTTTTCTAAAAATCATTACTCAAGTGAATAGGAATAAGGATATTTGGAGAAGTTATATTTAAGTTGTTTTATGAGTTTAATTCATAAACGATTACAAATATTTTTTCTTTATAATAAATGGATAAGATAGAGTCATATGAATTACAATCCTTTAAACCTAATCAAAAACAATCGAAAATTTAAATAAACCAAATAGATCTATTGAGTTTGATATAGATGTTGGAGATGGGTTTGTCCATCCTTATTATGCTGATATTTATTTAACTTTTGAAATTAGAGGTAGAGATGCTAATGGTGAATATACTACTGGTCAAAATATTAGACTTATTAATACCTTCTTCCCACATTTGTTTTCTCAAATACAAGTTAGTAAACATAGACAAATATTGGATACAATAGATTATCCCGGTTTAACTTCGACAGCTATAAACACATGCACGATTTCAAAACCAGAAGCAAATCATTATGATGAATGTGGATGGGAAGGAATTACATGGCGAAGAAGAGATGAAGAAATAGTATTTCTATGAAGACTTTTACCAGGATTTTGTTCTGATTATAAAGATATTATGTGGAAAGGTGGATTAAAATATATATTTAAAAGAAGTGGTTTTGATGATAATGCATTTGCTATTTGGAAAACAAAAAAGGAAAATGGAACATATGAGAATGATGAACCACATCCAGGTAAAGTTAAGATTACAAATATGGAGTTAAGAATGCCTTTTGTTAATTATAAACCTAACTATGCTACCTTGCTAAAATCTAATATGTTAAAAGATTGTAAGATTCCTATTTCCTTCAACACATATCAACGTTTACAGAAATCAGTTAGTGGCAAATATTTAGAGTTTGATTTAACCACACAATTTAACTCAAGTGAATTTGATATGCCTAATTTTGTGATTGCCTTTTTTCAAACTGATAGAAATGATAATCAAGAAAGAGATTCAAGCTATTTTGATCATTGTAAAGTTCAGAATATCCATTTTCGTAATTCTGGAAACGAATCTTTTCCATTAGAATCTGTGAACTTATATTTTGCGAAACATAAGTATTTGAAAGCTTACGAAATGTATACGATATATAAGAGAGCTACAATTGGAAACACTGAGATGTATTACTATCCTAAAGAGTTTTTTTAAAAATAGACCGATGTTTGTAATTAATACAAGCAAACATAAATCAGTAACTGTAAGTGATAGAACTAATTTGAAACTGACTGTTAATTTTGAAAGTGATGTACCAGATAAAACGATTTTTTATGTTGTTTTGATTGGTAAGAAAAATTTAGAACACGATGTACAGAAAGAAAAAATAATTGAGGAGATATAAATCAATTATATGTTTATTAGATCTGTTTAGTTTGTAAGTGTTTTTATGACAATATCATAAAAACTTATTTAATAAATGAATATTCCAGATAGCATACCACGTGAGAATTTAATTGCGTTAATTGAAGATACTATATTAAATCTTGAGAAGTTATTAATGAAAAACAAGAGAAAGCTTAAGAGAATAAAATGTGTTTATACTACTCTTATTACGTTATCAATTCTACTATCAGCTTCTACAGGGTTCATCAATGTGTTTATTCCTGTTGCAGTATATTCAATTATTACAACTGCATTTGCTTCGGCTTCTGCTGTTATCACTGGTCTATCAACACGGTTTAATATAGCTTCGAAGAAAGAATATTATAAAAATATGGTAAATTGAATTGGACTGTTTAAAGATGAGCTTAATGTAATCTCTGTTATGATTACATGATTACATTTTCATCAGATGAAAATGTAAGAGATATTGTTAACAGAATCAATGACATACTTAACGAAATTCAAGATTATTAGGAACAAAAAAGAAGAAGCTCGAATACAAAATTACAGAAAAAAATTAGAACATATGTTGATGAAGAAGATAAAATTATCTATATAGAACAAGGGGTCTCGTTTCAAGACGCCTTTCAAACTCACAATCACAGACAGTCTTTATTAATGAGTCAGGATTGTATTCTCTTATCGATTTTTCCTATATAATAAAAGATGGCTCAACACATTGATTTTTTAAATAGGTTTGGTAGTCTTGAACAAAAACAGGTTATTGGATTAAGAGAATTAGAATTAAATACAGAATATAAGATTGTGAAAATGGAAAAGATTAAAACTAAGTTTGGAAAGAGCATTTTAGTTGAGTGTGACGAGTTTAAGGCAGAGATGTGCGTCTACGCGTAAAAAACGATAGTTTACGTTTACGTGTCAACTATGCGTAGACAATGTAAACAACGTAGACTATGTAGAATATGTCAACAACGCGTAATTTAATATGGCGTCGTGAACAATAAAGGAGCTTACTTTAGTCGTTACCTTGCGAAATTGCATACAAAATAAAATGCCTAGGCCAGCGAATAGTAACTTTCGAATACTTAGTTTCGTCTTGATGAAGGAAAATGAAAAATATTATGCATTTTGTAAAATATGCAAGAAAAAATTGGCAAATACAGCAGCTTCAAGACTGAAAGCCCACAGGTGAGAATTAGTTTTGTAAATTTCATTATAAAAGCAGCTCGAAGTGGAAAATCTAAGGAAGTGGTATGTGCAGAGCAGAGTAAACATACAGATTAGATAATTCCCTCTACTTTTTATATGTTAGTCGTTTCCCTAATCTTTTGCTGCACCGAAGCAAAACAACTGAATGAGGAAATATGAACAAACGAGCAACGAAATTCTTTCTTACATTTGATAGTGGTTGTCTACATAGTCTACACGGGAAAAGGTGTAATGTAGATTACGTATAGATTACAGTAGACAATCGCGTAAACGTAAAATTATAGTTTACGGCACATCACTGGTTTAAGGTCTTTCTTCCACCTAGATTTACAAAACACTTAACAGATAAAATGATTGATGAGATCGTTAAAGATGGAATAAAAATCAAATACACTGGTTTAAAAGATAATTATCCAACTGTTGAGTTCTGTATGTAAAATTCAAATGAGGATCGGTTTTGTGAATCCAAAAAAATAATAAAAATGACTAGAATATGTCTTCAGAAGTAAAAAAATGGAGTGATTAGAATGGATCCTCAAAAAAAGTTTATACTTACTAATAATTTCAATGTAATTGTGAAAAATGTGCAAACCGAAGTTCAAGTAGTTTTTGATTTTAACGGCTGTCTATTCAGCTTGAATTATGATCAGTGGACAGAGTTTAAGAAGTCATTGTTTCCTATAGAGAACGAGGTTAGCAGAAGATTCCATTATCAGTATCCGAACTTGTAACTATCAATATACTAATTTGTAACTATTATGTAATTATGTAGAATTTAGTTAACTTTTATGGTAAAATCATAAAAGTGTTTTTGTAATTTTATTTTACTAGATTTAGTGATTTTTTGTAACCAGATTTAGTGATTTTTGTAACTAGATTTACTGACTTTCTATAACCAGATTTAGTGATTTTTTGAAGTAAAAAACCGGTTATAGCCAGACTTAGTGACTTTTTATAACTACATTTAGTGATTTTTTGTTTTTATAACCAAATTTAGGGATTTTTGAAGTCAAAACCGATTATAACCAGATTTAGTGATTTTTGTAACCAGATTTAGTGATTTTTGTAACTTGATTTAGTGTTTTTTTGAACTAGATTTAGTGATTTTTTTGAACCAGGTTTAGTGATTTTTGAAGTCAAAACCGGTTATAACCTGATTTAATGATTTTTGAAGTCAAAACCGGTTATAACCAGATTTAGTGATTTTTTGTAACTAGATTAATGATAGAATGTGATAGAAGTTATTAAGAGTGAGATAAAAGTTATTTGATATGTGATTGAAGTTATTTGGGAGAGAGGAAGTGCGCTAGAAATTATTAGGGGGTAGATTAGAATTATTAGAATTGGTTAAAAGTTATTGGGGGGTGTGCTAGAAGTTATTGGGGATGATGAGGTGGCGCAGAACCCCCATCCCACCCCTACTCTATGGTTTAGCCCCTCCGTTGATCATATCCTGGATACGCCAATATATATATATATATATCTGGTGACCCATTTTAAGCTTTCCACGGAGATATCTCGAAAACGGCTGAATATAAATGAATCCAAGAAAAACTCAAATGTTAAATGCAACGGGACACGTCAAATATTGTTGTCGCGGTGCCGCCAAAGTCCAACTTTAAAATTTTAAATGGAAACGTCTGTTGAGTGATATCTCGCTTGATAGATCTTCAAACACTAAACAGAGATGTGCAAAAGATTTTTCATATCAGGCACTTCATGTGGACCCAGGGCCTAACCCTAATATGAAAACGGTTTTAGATAAATGAACAGAACGAAAAGCGAAACAGGAAAATATCATGGAGAACTTGGAATGATGTTGTCGCGGTACTGCCCAGGGCCACACTTCATGGGGGCCCAGGGCCTAACACTAATATGAAAACGGTTGGAGATGAATGAACAGAACGAAAAGCGAAAAAGGAAAATATCATGGGGTACGTCGAATGATGCTGTCGTAGTGCTCCCAATGTCCAACTTTAAAATTTTAGGTGGAAACATGGGTCAAATGATACCTCGTTCGATAGATTTTCAAACATTAAACAGTGCTGTGGCAAAAAATGTTTATATCTGTCACTGTTTCCGAAATGGTCGCCAAGACATAGTGTCTGTATCAGATAAAAGGTCTAGTACCCTCATATGAAAACGGTTGCAGAGAAATGAACAGAATAAGACTCGTATAGGAAATCACCGGGAGTTGTTGTTCGGTTATTTATTTCAACCGTTTTGATATTATTCGTACTGGACGTTTTATCTGATACAGGCACCATGTCTTGGCGGTCATTTTGAATGCGGTGACTGATATGAGAAATCTTTTACCACAACGCCTCTTAGTTTTTAAAGATGTATCGAACAAGATATCACTTGACCCATGTTTCTATTGACAATTTTGATGTTAGGCCCTGGGCCCTCCTGAAAGGTAGCTGTGGGGTCACCGAGATATCATTCGACGTGCACTATGCCATTTTCCTGTTTCACTTTTTGTTCTGTTGATTTATCTCCAACCATTTTCATATTAGTAGTACTAGACTTTTTGTTTGATAAAAGGATCATGTCTTGGTTCCATTTTGAATACGGTGACCGATATGAAAAATCTTTTGTCACAAGTCCATGTAGTGTTTGAAGATTATCGAACGAGGTTTCAATTTAAAATTTTAAAATCAGGCCCTTGGCCTTCATGAAGGGCTGCCCTGATAGGCACCGGGACAACACCGTCCGATGTACCCATTGCATTTCCTATTTGTTCAATTGTGTTTAACGGTTTTCGAGATATTTCCGTAGAATCCGTGATTATTAAGGTGTAAATCGAGACGCTACAAAGCATTTAAACCTGAATGGCAGAGCTAATTATGTGACGTTGTCTCCATTTCAGGTAGTTTTTCATTTTGACAGATGCGGACTGTTTTGAATAGTTTCAGCTCTTTCGTTTCTCGTTAAGTACGTGATTGTGACGAGACCGAAATTTTTGCGTGGGAGTAAAATAATGTCCCATATTGAACATTTATAAAATTAGCAAAAAATGGAACAAAGGAATCATGAAATTGATAATTTAATCAGAGCATGACTTTTTGTACATACAAGTTGCATTATTTATGTTATCAATTACGGTATTTTGGGCAATAAATTTCTTTTTGTTAAATTTACGATTGACTGATTCTCTTTAAAATACGAAGAAAATGATTTTATATATCAACTAATGAGCATAAGTTGAGTGACAGAGCTAATTGTGTGACGTTATCTTCATTTCAGGTAGTTCTTCATTTTAACAGAAGCAGACTTTTTTAAAAAATAGATATCTCAATGTGACATGATTAACGTTTGGCTTTTGAGTAAAAGAGTGCCTGATATTGACCATTTTAACTTATCTCTCCTTTTAAGGTCATCTTATCCATGCATTATGATAGTTTGCAAACTGGTCTGTAGTTTACATTTCACGTGTTGTTTAATAAATGCGACCTTTCGAACGGTGCGATCATTGACGTAGAAAACATGGAATATCTGATAATATTTATCTGTTAAAATTATCACTAATGTTGGAATAGAAGTTTGAAAATGAAATTTTAAAGTTTAACGTCCCACGTTATGTCTATTAAGTTAAAGGAACCTGTTGATTAATGCATGTCAATTGTAATGGAAAAATTGATGGAATGATAATGTGGGACAAAACGGAAGAATCCTGCGAAAATTCACTGACACATTGTTGTCCACCAGAAACTTACTTGGTGGAGGTTCGAACTAGAAACCCAGTGGTAAACGCTTGAATTATATATTATTATTCGTGCCATCGTGTCCCTACGAGAAGCTCCAATTATTTATTATTTTAAGTTATGATACAATTTTTGACAAAGTTTCTATTGAATGGCAAATTAACATTAATTATAATTTTTACTATTAACACAATAGTAAAAATTTTGTTTAAATTAAGTTTTTGTCCAGACCCTTGGTGTTTCCCAATAACAATAATATTTATTCTGACCACTAAAGAACATCAGTAAGAAAGAGTTAAATGTCCAACGCTAAAACCTGCAGTCATTGAAGACAATTCACCATCGTCTGTGAAAATAATCTATTACCATGGACCTTATAATTTCGTGATTCTAAACGCCTGTATTTGGTATGGAACATATATAGGAAAGGAGTGTCTAATAATTTGTGCTTGTTGTAGGTTCCTGTCACCACGGCATGGCGCATCCTCAGGTTGCAGATTGAGGAGAAGACCTCTAGATATAGTGGTTAGCTGCGAAGTTACTGAATAAGCAGTCGCGGACAGACGACTACGAGTGGTCCTCCAGCTTGGGGGTTTGGATAAGGCTAACAACCTCATCCTGCAAAAAAAGAAAATTGTTCAGAAGTGTTCACAAAAGACTCGGACAAGGACTGATAACTTGGCACGACCTCAGCAAAAGAAAATGAACATGAAATTTGGAACATGGAATATTAGAAGTCTTTATAGGGCAGGCGCGTTCAAATCCGCCACGAGTGAGTTAGAAAAATACAGGATGGACCTAGTAGGACTTCGGAACCGGGTTTTTCGTTCACAAACGAATATTACCAGCAATTAAACGGGCTGAATTTGTTACTGACAGCCTTTCATTTATTACTCTTAAGGGACGGTGGTGTAATATGATTGTTTTAAATGTACGTGCACCAACTGAAGATAAGGATGACGATATAAAGGACAGTCTTTACGTAGAAGTGGAACGGATATTTGACCAACTCCCGCGATACCATATGGAAATTCTATTATTGGATTTCAATGCGAAGGCAGGACAAGAGGATATTTTCAAACCGATTATAGGGAACGAAAGTCTGCATAAGGAAAGTAATGACAAAGGTGTTAGACTCGTGAACTTTGCAACATCCAAAAACCTAATCATGAAGAGTACAAAATTTTCACATCGCGATGTTCATAAACACACTTGGACATCACCAGACGGAAAAACACGTAATCAAATTGATCACGTTATAGTAGAAGAAGGCAATCTAGCATAATTGATGTCCTGTCGTTTAGAGGGGATGATTGTGACACTGATCACTATCTGGTTGCTGCGATCATACGAGAGAGATTATCGTTGAATAAAGGTAATATTCAATGTCCGAAAACGGAGGGATTTAATTTAAAGAAATTAGAAGAAAGCCAGGTAAGAGAGAAATACCAGATTGAAGTTTCGAATAGATTCTCGGTTCTATGAGAGTCGGAGTGCACTAATGTTGAGGATACTTGGATTGAAATTAGAGATAGCATTACAATTTCAGCAAAAAAAAAAAAAAAAAGAAAAGAAAAAAAGGGATACGAGGAAACACGTAGTAACAAACCATGGTTCGACCAGGAATGCATAAACTAGCAGAGAAGAGAAAATAGGCAAAATTACGCTGCCTATAAAATCCGAATGATATAACTACAGAAAATTTCGCAGATACCAGGCGGGAAACTTCCAAAACTTTTAGAACAAAGAAAAGCTTTTTTTGAAAACTAAAGTTAAGGAACTTGAAGATAATAGTAAAAATAAAAATATTCCGGACATGTATAAGGGGATCAGCGAATTGAAGAAAGTCTATCTACCTCGTGCTTATATATTAAAGAAAGCTAACGGTACAATTCCTACTGATACGGATAGCCTCTCAAATAGATGGAAAAATTTCTTCGGAGATCTGCTTAACACGCAGCCAAAAACTAATGTGCGTGGAGGAAAGAGATACATACCGCAAACCGTATATTCCAGAACTCAACCGAATAGAAGTAGAAACGGCTATAAAGAAATTAAAGAAACACAAATCTCCGGGTGTAGATGTAATTCCGCCTGAGTTAATTTATGCTGGAGGTGAAACATTGTGGAACAATATACACAAACTCATTTTCCTTATCTGGAACAAGGAAGAATTGCCACAAGAGTGGAAAGAATCAATCATTGTTCTAATTCACAAGAAGGGTCTAATTCTAACTGACTAATAATTATGGAGGCATTTCTCCTGTC
The DNA here is from genome assembly GCF_964235325.1 of Thermobia domestica. Lineage (NCBI taxonomy): Eukaryota > Metazoa > Arthropoda > Insecta > Zygentoma > Lepismatidae > Thermobia > Thermobia domestica. The sequence goes on from NC_137456.1 coordinate 329,275,349, forward strand.
AGCATTCTATAAAATCCTTACAAATATTCTATTAGCAAGATAGACGCCCTACGCAGATGAAATTATTGGAGATTATCAGTGCGGATTTAGACGAAATCGATCAAGTATCAACCAAATATTTACCATTCGCCATACACTCGAAAAAAATGGGAACACAATAAACCGGTACATCAACTATTTATTGATTTTAGAAAGGCGTACGACTCGGTTAGGAGAGAAACATTATACAACGTTCTTACATAACTTGGAATACCGAGAAAGCTAATTAGATTAATTAATATATGTTTAAAATGAATCCCAAAGTAAAGCCCGGGTAGGAAAATTTTTGTCCACTTGCTTTCACGTCGAAAATGGCCTGTGACATGGAGATGCGTTGTCGCCATTATTATTTAACTTTGTTCTGGAATACGCTATAAGGAAAATCAAAGATAGCAACCAAGGCCTAGATCTGAACGGTATTCATCAGGTTATGGCATATGCTGATGATGTAAATTTAATAGGGGATGATAGGAGAACAATAGAAAGAAATGCAGAGATCTTATTAAACGCTTGCAGGGACATGGGTTTAGAAGTAAATGCAGAGAAAACTAAATACATGAAAGTACTAAATAAAACTTTCGATAAAGTGGACACCTTTAAATATCTAGGATCAATAGTAACAGAGGAAAATCATATTCGCGAAGAAATTAAATGTCGACTAAAAGTACGGAAGTCGTGTTACTATTCTGTTCAAAATCTCTTGTCGTCGCGAATTCTGTCGAAAAATTGGAAATTTAAAATATACAAAACATAATCGTGCCTGTTTTTCTGTATGGTTGCGGAATATGGTCGCTTAGTCTGAGGGAAGAGCATAGACTGAAAGTATTTGAGAACAAGATCCTTAGACAAATATTGGAACCCAAGAGAACAGGAATGGGAAATGGTGGAAACCTCATGATGAGGAACTACATAATTTATACGGTTTACCCAACATTGTTCGGGTCGTCAAGTCTAGGAGGCTTAGGTGGGCAGGTCATGTAGCTAGAATGGAAGAAAGTACAAACACTTTCAAAGTCTTGACTGGAAGACCAATCGGAGAACGACCATTAGACAGGCCTAGGTGCAGATGGGAGGACAATATTAAATGGATCTCGCAGAGATGGGAATACAGAGTAGAAACTGGATCCAATTGACTAAGGATAGAAGTCAGTGAAGAGCTTTTGTGAACGCGGCATTGAACCTCTGGGTTCCATAGGCAATAGAGTTAGTTAGTTAGTTAGGGCCTTATGCAGAGTCTTTTTGACGTCTGATTAACGCCATACTACGGGGTTGACTAGCGGATGGTTATCAAAATTATATTCAGAGTCTCTGATTAGGACGTGATATTGGACGAAGTTAATCTCATGTGACTAATTAATCTAGATCAGTGACTAATCTTTTACCCACGGTTTAGCGAGCGATACAACATTTCGTATTTCGTAATTCATGTATTTTCGTTTTTACAGACTACGCATGCGCTCACCTACTTTTCCGTAGTTGCCACATTTATTTTACTCACCGATGCATTGGGGTTCTATAAGTTAGTCATACCCAAATCATCATTTTAGTTGTACTGAAAGTAGACTATGAATACCAAAAGGTGCACCTTCTTTAGTAAAGAGTTAGTATTCTTACTAACTAGACTGTGACTAACCTTCGATTAACGAATTCGCTCTGAATACCGTCCTTAGTGTCTAATATTAATAATTGTATTTTGAAATTATGCACATTTTTGAAAAAAAAAAAAGGTTGAAAATTAGTATACCTATAATCAGGGCTAAAAGTGTATCTTGAAAGGTAGGGGGCGCATGACGTCACGCTGTGCCCCGTGTCTATCTTCAGTGGCAGCGCTAGGCTCGTAATAGTAGGAGACAAGGGGAAGGCAAGAAAAAAGATTGGGGAGGCTAGGTAACCACACTGTTTTGGCTTGACGATTATTATTATTAGTCTATTATCATTATTTAATTCTGAGGCTTCTTCCAATCCAATTTATTTATGATTGCACTGCTTTATGCTTGTGGGTAGTATCTGTATCAGATAAAAGGTCTAGTACACTCATATGAAAACGGTTGCAGAGAAATGAACAGAATAAAACACGTATAGAAAATCACCGGGAGTTGTTGTTCGGTTATTTATTTCAACCGTTTTGATATTATTCGTACTGGACGTTTTATCTGATACAGGCACCATGTCTTGGCGGTCATTTTGAATGCGGTGACTGATATGAGAAATCTTTTACCACAACGCCTCTTAGTTTTTAAAGATGTATCGAACGAGATATCACTTGACCCATGTTTCTATTGACAATTTTGAAGTTAGGCCCTGGGCCCCCCTGAAAGGTAGCCATGGGGTCACCGCGATATCATTCGACGTGCACTATGTCATTTTCCTGTTTCACTTTTTGTTCTGGTGATTTATCTCCAACCATTTTCATATTAGTAGTACTTGACTTTATGTTTGATAAAAGGATTGTATGTGATATTGTAGGTATTGCTACAACACCTTGTAGACTGTATTATTAACGCTGATTCTAAGATTTGGCCTTGTTATTTTTATACTATGAATTTATTACAGATATAAAATATGATTCACACTACAATGACTACATGCATTATTGCTTTGTTGTAAACAAGTCTTTATACAACATACATTGCTATGATACAAATAATTATGTTTTTGGTACTTACAGTAACTGCTGCATTTATATATATAGAAATTAATGAACTACTTGCATTAATGTACTGATTAAACTGGTAATTAATTGTCTTTGATGCGTATGAACTGTTTTGATTGCAATTATGGGAAATTCTGCTTGCTGCGTGGTTCCACACTGCACATTTTTTAACACTGCACTGTATCCAACTAGCAAGATAGAAATATGCCAATTAAATGAATACACACAAATAAAAAAACTCAACATACTCCCCCCCCCCGTTGATTGGTACAATCAAAATTTTTCACAAGGAAGAGGAATAACTTTACTGATGGAACGTTTATATGTTCCTGATGATGTGTGCACGTTTACAACACGTACAATTCCGTCACGTCCTGGAAACACTTGTTCAATTATTCCCAATTTCCAATGAAGAGGTGGTTGATTATCTTCTTTAAGTAGAATCACCATGCCTGGAACAATATTGCACTGTTTGGAAAACCACTTTTGTCTTTGCTGCAATGACGTGAGATTGTCTGCTTGCCAGCGTTTCCATAATTGATGAAGCATTTGTTGAATTCTCTGCCACCGTGATAAACTCCCTTGTTTCACTTCTGTCAAATTTGGCTCTGGAAAACTTGTCAAGGGTGCTCCTATGAGGAAATGTCCTGGTGATAAATATGATAAGTCTTGAGGATCATTTGACAATGTAGTGATTGGTCTTGAGTTTAAGCATGCCTCGATTTGAATTACTAGAGTATTGAATTCTTCATATGTGAGTAATGCATTACCAGCTATGCGTTTAAAATGGTATTTGAAGGACTTTACTGCAGCTTCCCACAGTCCGCCAAAATGTGGAGACATTGGAGGAATAAAAGACGACGTGAATTCTTCCGTCGTTGCGTGTGTAGCAATTTTCTCCTTAAAATCTTCAGACTGGAACAATGCTTGTAACTCTTGTAATTCGTTTTTGGCTCCAACGAAGGTGGTACCATTATCACTGTGAATGGTCAAACATTTTCCTCGACGACCTGTGAAACGTCGAAGAGCGGCTATAAATGCTTGTGTTGTACACCCATTTACTATTTCTAGATGTATTGCCTTTGTGTTAAAGCAAACGAATACTGCTACGTATGCCTTAACTGTGGTTCGGCTTCTAACTAGTCCAGCCTTTATGTGGAAAGGCCCACAGTAATCTACACCGACATTTAAAAACGGACGTGATGTTTGAAGTCTATTTTTAGGCAATTGACCGATGAGTTGAGATGTTGCCTTGCAATTCAGCTTGAAGCAAATTAAGCATTCATGTATTGTTCGTTTGATGATCTGCTTTGACCTAATAATCCAATAACGTTGTCTCAATGACGCATTCAACAATTGAAAGTTTGCATGAAGCAGTCTCTTGTGTTCATGGATTATGTTCAATTTAGTCAAGTGATGATCCTGCGGTAAGATAATGGGATGTTTTGTATCATATGTTAAGTCGCTTTCTTCTAAACGTCCACCAACTCTTAGTATACCCTGGTGGTCTAAGAAGGGATGTAAGTTGCGAATTTTGCTTTGTTTTGGTAATTCTTGATTTGACTTGAGGCACTTGATTTCTCTATCAAGACACTGCTGCTGTACAAGTTTGATGCAAGTAATAAGTGCCTTCCTTGTTTCTTCGACTGATAATTCGCCGACAGCCTTCTTCTGTGGAATCTTAACCCGTAAGTACTATGGACCGTCTCTCAGACCGCTGCGACTTTTCGTATCATTATATTTTCCACAGTCTCACTACTACAAGTGGATCTTTTCGTCTACCTTCCTGTCTAGTGAATGGTTACGTATTGTGAAGTTCGTGTTATAATTGATCCCCTGTGCGCGGCGCTGGAGGGGTCGAGCGGTCTCACAGACGTACTATAGTAGTTACGTAAGTATTTTTCTGTTCAGTTGTCTTTCGTTATCTACTGATTATCAGCAGTTTTCTGTCTTACCGTGTGGCACCTCTTGCACCACACATCAAATAATGACCCAGAGACTGAAAGACATGAAATAATCACATTTTATAACATGAGTAAAGGCGAAATGGATACCCTAGACAAAAAATGTACAGATTACACATCAAGTCGTCGCACAAGACGATAGCCATTGACAATTTTCTTTATGCTGGTGGATGTTGCGTGTGGTGTCAATGCGTATGTCTTGCATCAAGTCTACGCTAAGTCCGCAGTGATGACAAGACTTGATTTCATGAAAACGTTGGCAAAAGTACTCGTGAGGCCTCATATAGAATGTAGATTATTCATCGGACATCTGCCACGTGAGCTGAGTTTTTCAATCAAGAGCATACTACAGCTTGAAAGTGGGTTCCCCCCCATTGCGCACAAGGAGTTGAAAGGAAAATATAATCTTCTGTCAACTGAGTTGTAAGCAGAAAGCAAAGATATTCATTCGTGTCAGCGGTGTGGGGTACCGATTTCCTTGCAGTGCAGAATAAAAAAGATATAAGTGCCTACCTGAAGAAAGAGCATGCTGTCAGAAAAGTTAGTGCGGTACTTTCTTTACCGGCAAAACGTATTTTCTTTACTTTCTCCATCATATAAGAACTAAAAATAAGTTTTATTCATTACCTTTTCACTACAAAAAATGTAAGAGTACAACTATAACAGTACTTTCCTGTAAGTTTAAAAAAGCTAAAATTCCATGTCTTTTTCTCCGTTTTTACTGTATTTTTTATTCCTAGTGCATCTATAAAACCAGTGCATTTTAAATTAGTGTTGTTTTCACTACATAGAAACGGAGAAAAAAGTTGAATATTTCAACAATTACAATTTTAGAATAACAATGAAAGCATTGTAGCAAATTTTGACTATATTCTTTTTCTCATTGTTTTAAAAATATAAAGCATTTTTTACATCGTGAAATTAAGATGTTTTATTTTTCTATAAGCAACTAAGATATGTAGGATATCATTTTAAAAAATAAGCAATGAAACTACTATTCAGAAAAAGTGAAACAACAATGCGGTCTGGCAGACCGTTCCATAGTAGTTACGTGATTCTTCTCGTCCATAATACTTAAGGGTTAATATTGTTAATGAAACGAAGACAATATGCGAATATTCTGATTACTTTCTCCAACTTCGAAAATTTTGAGATGACTTGTGTTGTACCATTATCAGTCGTTACTAATAGAATAGTTTTCCTTTGTTCGATCATTGCATTTTCTTCCATGACTACTGATTCTGACGGCCATACTTCTGGTTCTTGCAACCATGGAGGTCCATGCCACCAGAATTGAGCTTGTGTCAGTTGATGCACTGTTGTACCTCGAGATATCATATCTGCTGGATTTTCTGAAGAGGCAATGTGCTTCCAATTATTAATGTTAGTGTATTCTTGGATCTTTGCTACTCTATTAGCCACAAATTGTTTCCAGCGAGTGGACGGTGATGCTAGCCATGCGAGTACTATCGTTGAATCAGTCCACAGGTGAATGGATGAAATGTTCAGATTGAGAATTGGCACTAGTTTGTGTACTAATGAAGCCAATAATAGAGCAGCACATAATTCTAATCTTGGAATTGTTACTTGCTTTATAGGAGCTACCTTAGTTTTGGAACATAGTAGATGAACCGATAGCCTTTGTCATTTACTGAACGTATATATAAACAGGCTCCATAAGCATTCTGTGATGCATCTGCAAATCCATGTAGCTGAATGTCAATTAGATTGCTCTTTGCCACGACTAGCCGACTGACTTTGATATGTTTTAGGTTATCTAACTGGTTACACAATTGTATCCATTGTTTGTGCAAATGAGCTGGTAGTTGCTCGTCCCACTTTAATCCTTCCTTCCAAAGTTTCTGTAGGAATATTTTGTAGGCAATGACTATTGGACTGACTAAGCCAATTGGATCAAAGATAGATGAAATGTGAGAAACTGCCAGACGTTTGGTTACACCTTGACTTGTTCGCTGCATCTCCTCTAGAGGTTTGTAAGATATCAAGAATACATCTGAGCTTGGACACCATATGATTCCCAATGTTTTGATGTTATCTCCATTTTCAAAGCTTACAGATGAGTTTTGTTCTCTGTACTCCGTTGGTAATTGTTTCATTAGTATCTCACTGTTTGATGAACATTTTCTGAGATTGAAGTTACCTGTTTTGAGTAATGCTATAAGATCTGATTGCAATTGTATTGCTTCATGAAGATTATGACAACCTGATAAACAGTTATCTACGTAGAAGTCTCTGCGTAGGATTCCTGATGCCTTGGGATATTTTAACTTTTCACTAGTTGCTAATTCTTGAAGTACTCTCGTTGCCAAGAATGGAGATGAAGCTGCTCCATAGGTGACCGTTTTTAACTTGTATTCCTTTACTGGTTGATCTGTTGATTCTCTCCATAGAATATATTGATACCTTTGATCTTCAGGATGTACTTCAATGCACCTGTACATTTTTTCAATATCTGCTGAAAATGCAATTTGATGAGTTCTGAACCGTAGAATGATTGATTGCAAATCCTGTTGAATAGTCGGTCAAACTAATAGCATATTGTTTAACGAAACTCCATTTGTTGTTTTTGCACAAAAGTCAAATACTACGCGGAGTTTGGTTGTTGTACTTGACTCCTTCATGACTGCATGATGTGGAATGTAGTATGACCCTTGTGTAGTTTGATTTTCATTGACTTGCTCCATGTGTCCTAATTGTTCATATTCTTGCATGAAAGAGATGTATTCATTTCTCCATTCAGGTTGTTTTGTGAATCTTCTTTCAAGATGTTGAAGTCTTGTTGTCGCTGTTTGCAAAGAGTTACCTAGCTGTACTTCTTCTGTGCGAAATGGAAGGCGAACGATGAATTTGCCACTTGGATCTCTTGAAGTGTTTTGAACAAAATGCTCTTCACATGCTGCTTCTTCCTTTGAGAGAGGACACGTGACTTCTTCTAGCTTCCAAAATTGATGTAACTGCTCATATAAACTATCAGAGGTGCGTGAGAAACATGTGATGATACTGGATGACTCAGATGATAAATGCTGTATTGGTCCTGACAAGATCCATCCTAGTTCTGTATTCTGCAGCGTGGGGAGGCTGTGATGAAGGACAACTCGTTCTGGATCTGATCTCTAATATTGATCTGATATATTTGAAAATATTTACTTTACCAAAAGTAGGGATGGTATCGAGACCGAGACTAGTCTCGGTATCGTCTCGGTCTAGTCTCGAATTGTCGAGACGAGACCGAGACGAACTGTTATATACCGAGTCGAGACCGGGCCCGAGACAGACTTTTACATACCGAGACGAGACCGAGACCGAGATAGACCTCTATTAATCGAGACGAGACCGAACTAGACCATGGTCAGTTTCGAAAGTCTCGGTCTCGTCTCGAATATTGATAGTTATTTTGCCTTTACTCAAAATTTGTTTCGTTGCTGTATGAGATAGTATGGGATCTGTTGACTGATGTACCTGTACAGTGGCGTATTGACGGGGTAGGTATCGCGCTCGAGCCCCTCTCGAAATAAATTTGTAATCATTTTTTCGCATTGCACGTACAACACTAATGTTTGTTACCGGTTCCTCAAGCCTCTCCCGAAACAAAATACACTGCTGTTTTATATAATCTTCCCTCTCTCTCCCTCTATCTATTTATCTATCTATCTATCTCTCTCTCTCTCTCTCTCTCTCTCTCTCTATATATATATATATATATATATATATATATATATATATATATATATATATATATATATATATATATATATATATATATACATGGTGGCCCATTTTAATCTTTCCATGGAAATATCTCGAAAACGGTTGAACATAAATGAACTGAACAAAAACTAAAATAAGAAATACGATGTCATGGTGTCCCTCAGGGCCGCTCTTTAAGGGAGCCCGGGCCCCAACTTTAAAATCTTAAATGGAAACATGGGTCGAGTGACACCTCGTTCGATAGGTCTTTAAAAACTAAAAAGTGATGTAGCAAAAGATTTTTCATATCGGTCTCCGTATTCAAAATAGCCCCCAAGATATGTTACTTGCATCAGATGAAAGTCAAGTAGCATTAATATGAAAACGGTTGAACATAAATGAACCAAACAAAAATTCAAATATTAAATCCACGGGGCAAATCGAATGATGTCGCGGTGCCCCCCAGGCCCAACTTAGAAATTTTAAACGAAAATATGGGTCAAGTGATACCTCGTTCGATAGGTCTTCATACACTAACCAGCGTTTTGGCAAAAGATTATTCATATGGGTCACCGTTTTCAAAATGGCCGCCAAGACATGGTGCCTGTATCAGATAAAACGTCCAGTACCACTAATATGAAAACGGTTGAAGATAATAACGGATGAACAGAATAAAATTCCTATAGGAAATCACAAAGGGTACTTATCATTCAAGGACTCGAAAATGTTGCAACGGAGAAGATGTCTAGAGTAAAAGTGCCATAATGCAAAGGAGGAAATCTAGTTCCTAGAAAATCATCGTTCCAACGTCCTCCGTAAGTGGGTGAAGCGGGACGGGAAGAAACGGTGAAATTGCAAATGAGAACCTTAGTTTTTGCAAATTGTGTCTACACAACAAAATTATCGGAAATGTGATTTTATAGCAGATACTAATTGGTTTTATTTAACCAACCGTTAAAAAATGGTAGGTAAAATTCTTGTTAAATATTACTTTTCATTTTGATTGCAGGCAATGATTTGAGCAAAAATGAATCAACTGAAATCCGAAACCAATTTGTCGAACAATGCAATTTCAGAACAACGTGTACAAATCTTGGTTTTGCTCAAAAGTCGTCTGCACAGTATTGGTTCATTACTTCATTACAGTACCAGTCACTTGTGACACACTCAAGTGTTTCAGTCAAGCCATACCTATTGCAAGTAAAAGTGGGTTCTAATTTGATATTTTACCATTCATTTCCGTTTCACCCACTTACGGAGGGAGATCGGAAAGATAATTTACTAAGAATTAGATTCCTTTTTTAACATTATCTCACTTATACTTTAATAATCTTTTTCTCCGTTTGAATGATAAATACCTTCTGCGATTTCCTATACGACTTTTATCCTATTCATTTTTCTCCAACCGTTTAGTGGTACTGGACGTTTCATCTAATATAGGTACCATGTCTTGGCGCCCATTTTGAATACAGTAACCAATATGAAAAATCTTTTACCACAACACTTTTTAGTTTTTAAAGATCTATCGAACGAGATATCACTTTACCTATGTTTTTTCCATTGTCAATTTTGAAGTTGGGGCACCATGAAAGGCTGCCCTGGGGGTCACCACGACATCATCCGACGTGCTTTATGTCATTTTCCTGTTTCATTTTTTGTTCTGTTCATTGTCACAACTCTGTTTAGTGTTTGAAGGTATATCTAGCGAGGTATCACTTGCCCCATGTTTCCATTTAAAATTTTAAAGTTTGTCCCTGGGCCCCCATGATGGGCGGCTCTTGGGGATACCGGGACAACATCATTCAATGTGCCCCCATGGCTTTCCTATTTGAACTTTTGTTTGGTTAATTTATGTTCAACAGTTTTCAAATTAGTGCTACTAGACAATTAACTGATACATGTAACAATTATCTTGGATGCCATTTTGAAAACGGTGACCGATATTAAAAACAATCTTTTGCCACATTATTTTCAAGTTTCTAAAGATCTATCGAACGAGGTGTCACTCGCCTCATGTTTCCTTTTAAAATTTTAAAGTTGGGCCCCGGGCGCCCTTGAATAGCGGCCCTGGGGGACACCATGACGTCACCATTCGATTTGCCTCATAGTATTTCCTATTTGAGTTTTTGTTGTTTATTTATGTTCAACGGTTTTCGAGATATTTCCGTGGAAAGATTAAAATGGACCACCCTAACTGCGGATCCAGGATATGATCAAGGGAGGTTCTAAACCATACTTTGCCTCTTCATCCAGTGTAAAGCATGATTGAAGCTCATTTTATTCAGTGTAGCTATACCTGAGCGTTAAGGGTATATAGCCCCTATAGTCCTTCCCTTGGATCCGCGCCTATATATAAACAAGCAGTGTTACGAACGCAAAATAAATTTGTATTTTATCAAATTGCACTATGTAAGGTATTACCTATTTCTAATTTAGATATTAAATAAAACCACAATACCACATATATTATTTAGTGTAACAAAGGACAACACAGTATCACTAACATCAACATTTTGGAGATCTCTAATAACTCAAATAGCATAGACGGTGCAATGCGCATCATTTGTATCTTAGCGTCAAATACTATCATCATGGTATAATATATTTCGAATGAATGAAGGAGTTAAGTTACAGGAAATGAAAAATTTAACTTTATCTATAGACTTTACTTCGAAAACGTGCTGACATATCACGTCTCATGTAGATACTTCCAAAAGACTTAAGTGATCATAATGTCATTTAAAAGAATTGTTATTTCAAACCGTTTCATAGATACCAAACACGGATAGTGACTGTTTTATTGCTTAAAATAACGCATTTGTGTTAAGTTGTTATAATGATTGTTGTTTTAGTTTGCTTCTATAACATTACAACAATAGTTTTTGGTTGTTTAATTAAAACAAGTTGCAGTTGCATTATTTTCAGCAGTGTTGCCAGCTAAAATAAATTGCTAAATATTATTCTAGATAGGTGCAAACAACGTAAGCTGCAAAATATTTTAATAACTCGTAATTTGCTTTATGGTGCAAGAATGGTTTTAAAAGATGACGTTTTTCATAGTCTTTGGGCTATTTATACTGTTAATGTCAAAGTTTTCGTTACGGCAATACATGTAAATGCAAATTGTAACTGAAATTAAATGTAACTGATACCTTTTCAGTAACACTAGTTGTTCCCCTAAGTCTTAGGCCTGATGCACACAAAACCATGCTTAATTAGAAGTTCTAAATACACCTCAGTTACATTTCACTTGTTTTAGTTTGACCACCGGCCACCTCAAACTCGATCCATACCATATAGCTATATGCATATTCAAGGACTTAAAGTTAGTAATACACATTATATGATTTTTAGTTCGGTTTGTTTCAGTTTAACGTCCCATGATTCTACTAGGGCGCCTAAAGGAAACGTGGAGCTAATTATTATAACGGAAACCGAACCACTTCAGTCGTTCAACTGTCCCCCCACTGGAAATCGAATTCGGGACCACGCGAACGGAAGTCAAGCGTGCTAGCCGCTAGACCAAATGGAGGTCCTCACATTGTGCTGATTTAAATCATTGAGTCAGTGTTGCCAGATTCGAAGATCAAAAAGTAGTGTGTCTGTGCTCCAAAAGTAGCGGATTTGAACTATTTGTAGGCCAAATATATACAGTAGAAATGAATTATTTGGCAACTAATGACTGGTACTAATTGAATAATTTTTAACATGGGTTGGAAAAATGTGCTGGACATATTGCAAGAAATTATGATCGATGAATAAAAACAATTCTAGACAGGATACCACGAGATAAAAACAGCCTAGGAAACGTCCTTATACAAGAAGGTTTGACGAAATCAAGAACAACTGGGGAGTAACCTGAAAAAGAATTGCTCAAGATAGATAGTTGTGGAGAAGACTGGAAGAGACCTTCATCCAGCAGTGGATTGACAATAGTTGATTATGATTATGGCTATGATTTTATTATCTCTGGACCTCAGAGGTGAACTAAACCAAGTCATAATTTCGTAATTTTACAAGAGAAGCGAAAAACCAGTTCCTTAAGTAAGACCTATAGTACTGTTTTCAAACTATACTAAGTAGTTACAAAGTAATAGGATGCTTTTAGACTTATATTGTTACACCACTAGAAAGAACATAGTCTATTAAGAAAGTATTCTTCACTCAATTTCGACCAAAAAATGACTTAGCATAGTCTACCTCTAAAGTTCATGTATATACAGAACCTTTACCAGGTAAGGTTGGGTAAAATCAGATCCAAAATTTAACGAAATTCGTACAGCGAAAAACAAATTTGATCCTTCATATTGCAGCAAAACTACGAAAATTAATACAAAAGAAAACTAGGAAGTGAAGAATCACTTGTTTTGCCGAGACAAAGAAAATAGATACAGTACATATAGCTCGAATTACCTATATATTTACATAATATGTATGTCCATGTTTCGCAAGTAATTTTCAAGCAATATAAAATTTCAGCGTAAGAAACGCGTAATTAGTTTTCTCGAATAAAGAGCACATGCACCGCTGAGAAAAATGAAATGAAATCTTTGAGTTTTACGTCCCACGGTTATGCACGTTAGGCTAAAGGAGACGGTGATGAGTAATGAATGAAATGGTGGAATGAAGAAAGTGGGAAGAAACCCACGCACACGGTGTTTGTCCACCACAAAGTTCACTTGGCGGGGACTGGAATCGAACCCGGGACCACAAGCACCAAAGATGAACGCTCTACCACTGTGCCACCGCGGCTCCATGCACCGTTCAGAACTCAGGAGTAAGGTTAATATATGTTACAGCACTGGATATATGCTTATATAATACATTACGACCTTATAAACTTGTATAAGAAACAGAATGTACTTAAAGTGAAACGCTAACTATACGAAACATAAGACTTTGAATCTAACTGGTTTGGAGATCCAACCCGAGACCAGAGATAGCAAAGATGAGTGCCGTAGCTACCACCATAAGTTTAAATAAGTGCCTGTTTTAAAGTGTCAATTAAACACAGAGATGTGAAACGGTAATAAAGCAATTGATCAATTTGAAACAAAATATATGGTATAATAATTTAGTCTATTTGTTAAGATAATGAGCGTTATATTATGTTTTTAAAATGACAATCAAAGCAGAGTGTTTTGGATAATAACTGAGAAATTGTAAAATTTCAATTTCGGTACGATTAAATACACTCGTGCTGCTATGTGTTACGTTATCCGTTAAGATGTATTGAACAATTCTGATTCAAAGGAAGTAAATAAACTACTGTATAGTACTGGAGTTAATTTAATAGAGTTTAATTGTATAGGCAGTACTGAGGCTATTTGAGACAAAGTCTATTGCTGAAAGTTAAATATGGGTTACTATTAGCCTTTTATCCCAGGTATGTTATACCCACTGATGATTGAACCCGGAACACACGCATGGGCGCTAGCAAATTAGCTACGAAGAAATACACCATACCACAATTCTGTCAAGAATGAAGGCAAAAAGTAAGAACCGGAAACGACAGACTGTACGATACTAATACTTTCACAATTTTAATTTCATACTATTTATTTCGAGACTTTCGATACGAGACCCGTGACGAGACCGAAACTTGCCCTTCGAGACAGAGACCGAGATCGAGACAAGCATCTGTTGACAGAGACGAGACCGAGACCGAGACCGAGACGGCGATTTTTAACTCGAGACGAGATCGAGACCGCTACTTATCAACCGAGGCTGTACAAAGTCTCGTCTGGTCTCGTCTCGATACCATCCCTAACCAAAAAGTATTATTAAATATTTTAACGCATCCATAATTTCCCGTATTACGATACCGACTCAATTCCATGTATTTAGTTTTGTCAGCATTTACTTCTGGTAAAGTAGTTTCAAAATTTAACTATTGTATTCGGTTTCATTTAAAGAACAAGAGAATAAAGAAATTAAAATACAATACAAGAAAAGAATAAAATAGGTTTGTGTGAATGGAGGCAAGGTTAGAAACCTATTACTTCCTTCTAATAACTCTGGCAATTACTGTTTCTTCCGCACCTTGCCTTTCACACCAAGCTGTAAAACTGTTGATACATGTCAACTTTAACTTACTGTAGGTAGTTTCACTATACTTACAACATGCGGTCACTCACACAGGAGACACGCCTCTTACCCACACAACTGTTCCAGCGCCAGATTTGGTGCTCACTCTCCCTCGTCTACGTTCTTTGTTGCTAACCCTACTAATTTTTCACTCTGTATACTGAATTTTCAACTATTTTTTTTTTTTATCTAAACTATTAAATCTTGAGTTATTTTTACCTGACTTAAAGACCTTTCTTAAATCCATATTATACTTATTATGCATTGTCGTTTAATAATTATGATATGGCTTCTCTTTACTGAGTTGCTATTGCGGCAGTGGTAATACTCTTCTATGTACCCAATTGGCATAACGGCCCCATTTGTAGGCCTGAGCCCCTCCTCGCCATCTGTTAGCGAACTACGTCTAGCCTTGCGACCAACGCGTGGTCTTCACACAAGCGCTAGCCGGAGTATCGGGAGCTTTGTAGACATAGTGGTTATTATTTCTTTCATTCCGTGACTTCTCAATTTGCCTCACCACGCTGGGGGGACGCCGAAAAAAGCACCGGCCGGGAATCGAACCCAGGAACACGCAGACATGAAACCAACGCTCTAACCACTAGACTTCGGTATTCTCCATTATGCTATGTTATTCTAATAAATGAGAACATTAAATGCATAGCTAAGTATTGATGGTTAGATTTCCTCCTCCTCCCCCCTAATCGATAAACTTCAACTCATTTTAAACAATCCCAGATCGAGTGTTTTGGTTTTGCAGTGCTCAATGGTTCTGAGTTCCTTGACTTTCCAATGTGATTCCAGCAAACAAGGATTCTTTCTTCCCTGGATCGAGCCATTTGGTTCCGTTAACTTGATTACGAGTTCCCGCACGAGTATGCAATATAATTCCTCCTTTCATCCTAAGAACTGAAGTCACTTTTAATTGCTTAAAAAAAATCACAAATAGTATTCCTATGGAAAGGAAGATTGGTATGAGTAAAAGAAAAAAAGGAACGAATTATATATGGAGGGATTGTCATGTATGAGAACATTTAGTGTATATACACCAAGGTTCGTCAGAATGAATTTATATGGATATACCTGTTTACTTTAACCGTTAAAGACATTGTTGATCAAATTAGTTCACTATACGTTATGTTTAGGTCTAATAGTGCAACCTCGAAATAATAATTTTCTATAGTTTAGTTATTCGTGATTTTCACATATCTTTCCAACACCAAATACTATATTAGACATGGACATCTTAATTTTGTTTACATAAAATTTCCCATGTCGTCTCGATTCTAGTGTGGAAAATGAGACGATATTCGTCATGTTTTCATCTTGTCTCGAATTTAAAAGTGCTTTTCACCTATTTCTAAACGCTACATTATACTGTATGTCCTAACAATAAATTACGCATAATTATGCAATGGAGAAAAAACACTATAATGAAATCAACGGCAACCAAAGGTATACAGTACAGTGGAAAAATATAAAATGAGATGGTTCCAGTAGCATTTGTCTAAAATATAAGTTAGAGATGAACATCTGTGTGAATTTCTGTTATTGTAATTTTGTCATAATTATGAAGGTTTACTTCAAGGTCTGCATAATTCCAATTGCTTGTTAATTAAAGTATGTACTGATTCTGTATTAAAACCTGCTCAGACAAATGAATTATTATTATTATAACTCGGTAATCACTACTACATGTATTAGCGGTTTTCTAGTGATTTGTTGGTATACGAAACACATACCTATTCTATTTTAATTTAGTGTTTTTATTTTTAAAAGACCTCTAGAAAAAACACGAAAAAGAATATCTGACAAGAAAACTGGTACCCTCGCCGACTTTCATTCGACCGGCTATAAAGAAGCCCTATAGCGAGTTTTGTGACATCCTCAACCACCCACTGTGTGTGGTGCAACTGTGTAAGGCAGGGGCGGATCCAGGACCGACTTCTGGGGGGGGGGCGGTGGGTTGTCATAATGCTACTTTTAAGGGCTCCAAACTCTGATATGGATTTAATTTATATATATAAAATAAGAAAGTTTCCTCTTCTGGGGGGGGGGGGCGATCGCCCCGATCGCCCCCCCTGGATCCGCCCCTGGTGTAAGGAAAGCGAAGAACAGAATATCCATGTCATTGCTGTCATTGAGCATCAACATAACGAGTGACAATAATAAGAAATCACTTGCAACTCACAGTTGCGGGTTTGAATTTGAATTTAAACAGGATCGAAAGTATCACTGTTCATCTAAGCCACCCAGAAAACTATACATTCGACACTGATGTTGATCATTTTCTATCATTTTCATATATATATTTCTTTCCATGTGGCGGGGCTGATGTTGCATTTATAGCGGATCGGAAATGACACTGTTCATCTGAATGATACCGAAAACTATGGATTCAACACTAATATTAATAATTTTTGATTACTTTTAAATGTTTATCCCCCTACCCCACGTTGTATCCTCCACCTCACCAACAATCATGGCTGAACTTGGATTGAAACAGCATAAGAAGAACAGCAACTGCCCACCCCGGGAAGCTACCCGCCGTTCGAGGTGGCACACTTTAAGAGAACAATTTCTTACTACATATACGATACTAACATGAAATTATAAATAAAGCATCAAATAGGTACACAACATTACATAACAAAACAGCACACGTAACGTAAATAGAACGAGTCGTTTGCTCATTTACATAAAAAAATGCCTACTATTAGTAGACATAGAAATAATATTTATTCGTGTGGCGTTGAGATTTAAGAATATTGTCCCTTAATTAATTTGTCATGTATGTAACGGGGCCAGGTGCGTAACTAACGGCCCTGCAGATATAACCGCGCGGGAGGGCTCACAGGCTCCGTGGTCCCTACAAAGAGTAAAAAATGAAGATGGAAAGAGTGGATGAATTTTCAAATTTCGGGGGAGGGGGGGCACAACAACTTTTGATGTGTCCAAATGTGCTTGCACCCCCCAGAAAAAATCTAAGCTATTGCGCTGCAATGGAAAGTTACATTCCACATTCCGTTATTATTTGCTATGAGTATTTGTAGCTCTCCTATACATGCATGTACCTATCCAGAAATTTAAGGGATGAAAGTAGTCTTAAAAGTAACCTAACAAATTTTTTCAAGTTTCTTCACCCATGGGTGCATATCTAGTAGGGATGAGGGATTTAAGTATACATTGCCTAAGAAACAATAGGTACAGAGACATGTCTTAACAGCAATAAAATTTAAATTATTACTTCTTTAAAAATAAAGGAAAAGTAATAACTACTGGATGTAATGACTGCAGAAAACACTAAACAAAAGAGTTTAATAACAAACGAAAAACATCTTTTCAACATGAATCTTTATCATTGTATGATTTTGAAAAGATTAATGACAACACCTGAATTATTGTTATGGAATCAGAAGGATTCCACCTTCGAACGTCACAAAGACATTTAATCTTTTACCTCATTGTACAACTATATAATTTCATGAATAGTTTCATACTTTTAATAAACATTTTTGTTTAATCAATTTCCGCTTAAGGCCGAAAATTACTGATCTGAATTGTCACCATTGACGTTCTTCAATCATTTTTAACACTTTACATGATTTTGTTTTGTCTGATTATAACTGAACATTGACGAACAGAACGTTAATACTTGAACTCAAGTTTATTTATTACCGCTATATCTTATTATTAAGGAATAATTTTTTAAACAAATAAAAATATACGGTGTATGATAGAAAAATGAAAGGAGTGTAGATAAGTGATTATTGGATATTTTGATTTATTTTAAAAGTCATGACTTGCTAGCAAATGTTAAAGGAAAATTGAAAATATAGGAAAGCTCAAATCTGTAGGAAGTGCACTTATGGAAATGAGCCCTGGCTCACGATAATGTATACGTAATATAGCAAACCACGTATATTAAATACCTATCCAATATTTAACATCGAACAAATAGTAACACTGAATTCATTCATTACTCAAAATTAAACTCCAAAATTTGCAATTCCGTAAAGTCATGAATGAATATTATTATAAATATTAGACTTGAAAGAAATATGTTTCTTATGCTGACCTATCTTAATGCAATTATATAACACAATGTCTCAGTATACTACGACGGGTTAAGAATTCAAAATATGTAATAAATGTACTTATATTTCTTCAATAAAATAAAATAAATCACTCACATATTTCGTGGTTACTTTCCAAAAATTGAAGCACATTGACTTCATTCTGTATGGGATCGCAGAATCAAACAATATTATGTCTCTACCCGATTCGGGATTAAAGTAAAGAAATCCACGGGTGACATCTGCAGAAATAATCCGGCTTAGTCATAACGGGGAAGAAATAGCATTAATACTTTTGCTTACCTTCTCGCCGCATCCGATCTCCAATTCATGTGAGGGTTATTACTTCTCACCAGGCATGGTTTTATCGTCGTATGAAATCCATTCATACATGTCACTGACACAATTTATCTCGTTCCTTCAAGTACGGATAGTGCTTCCGTCACACTTCACTGATTGGAGTTCCTACTTCACATGCCGATGTCCACATACCATGGGCTGGACCACTGCGGATATGCACTAGGACATATTTCTTTTTAAACATAAGAATCAAGGGGCCTTAGGGGAATAAAAAAAATGAGACTAGATGTTTGTTGTGGTGACGGTTTTCGTTGTTCTATTCAGAGGGGGGGGGGGAGGAAGGTAGGTTGTAGCGTTTTATGTTGTGTTTATGATCCATATTGTGAAATGGTATTTTAGCAGTTTATCGGAAAATGTTTACTGTTAAGTGCTCAGCATGTGTGCGCCACGAGGACAGAAATAAACGGGATCTATTGTCCATAAAAGTTTGCTTTCTGTTACCTACGATCGCAGCTGGCTGAATCGCAAAGTAAAGATATCTACTTTCAAAAAGGGAAAAAAAAAAAAAAAAAAAAAGAATAAAATGTGTTATAACTAAAATATTTAATAACGAGTTTATTGCACATAATTGTATTACAAATGCAGACTTGTGAGCCTTCGGGTTACTTTTTTAAATGATTTCTTTCTTAAGTGTCACTTTCAACGTAATTTTCTAACGAAAGTAAAGTTAAACAAACGTTTAGCTTTTAATGTTTTATTAAATTCAACAAATGTGAGTATCGAATTGTAAAGTAAGTATTAAGTGAGTCTTACAGTAAAGCAAGTTTTCAAACTTAAAAAAAATAAAAAATGCAAATACTGTTCAGACGGTGTTATTTATAACCAGTGGCGTAATTTGGGGGGTGGCTTCCGGGCTTAAGCCTCCCCGAAATCTTACTTACTATAGTAAAGTATATGAAATATCTTGCAGAATTTTCACATTTTCAGGCAAAGCTCCCCCCCCCGAAAGTTACCAAAGCCACTACCCGAAACAAAATCGTAAATACGCCACTGTCTATAACAAACATAAAATAATTTCTAAATTGTTATCCTAAGAAAGATAAAACATATTTAGTAGTCTTGGTCAATGTCTTAGAACATTCCTAATCATTTCTAGCACGAGTACAAATTTTACTCAATCACGATTAAGATTGACACAGAGATGTAGCGGTTTACGTTAAATATAATAACACTTTATACACAAAGTCGTCCAATCCAAAAAGCGGGTGGTTTAATCGTGATTAAGAAATTAGTCGGCGGGGGACAAACATATCAGCTGAAAATCGTGTAGTACCCACTAAAATAGGGTAATATGACATACGTAATACATGATATGGAGATACTGATATACAGTAAACAAAAAATATATAGTAAAGTTTTTTATATTTGTGTTAACAAAAGGTGTCCGATAGAACTAATAACCGGAAAACGAATAGTAAAACAGAATGGTTGGTAACACTACTCCCACCGTGAAATAAACACGAAATCATGGTTACCAAAGGCACCCGCAGTACACATTAGACGAATGGATAGGGCAAAATAGAAAACTACACACTACAACGGAACAATTTCGTCAGTGGGCTTCATTCACTGACTAAAACCTATATCAGGGCCTCGGTGGCTAAATGGTAGAGCGTTCACCTCTGGTGTGGTTCGATCCCAGCTTGCGCCAAGTAAAATTTATGCTGGACAAACACCGTTTGCTTGTGTTTACAATGGGTTCTCCCGTTTCCTCCCACTTTCTAAATTCCAACATTTCAATCATTTCTCATCACCACCTTTCCGGCATAATTTTGGGACGTAAAAACTCAGATTTCATTTCAAAGATTGCTTATTGCTACTGTTCAAGGTAAGTAATGCTCGCAGTCGTCAAGTAACAATTATTATTTTCACTTAACATGTGATTTGTGAACCCTTTACATTCTTCGCATAATCCCGTAAATTCAACGGAGAAATTTACAGTAATGAAGAACTAAACCAGATCATAACTAAACTATGAACTTTCAGTTCTCTTTTGCAGGAAATGATTTCAGTAATTAATGTTTTATTAATGGCCAAAACGAACTAATTCTATACATTCTGTTATAATATTGAGCGACGGTATAAGTATGCACTTACTAAAGTACTAAGTATGCATTATACGCACTATAAAACTTGGTTATTTTATTTACAAATCACTATAAAACTTGGTTATTTGATTTACAAATCACCTGTAATAAACATATATTAATATTAGGACAGCATATCGATATGAAATAATGATGAAATGCAGAAATACCAAAAAATACGAACTTTACTGATGACTAGCGCCTATTACCATTAAATGTACGCAATTTTTAACATGTAATTATCTGGGAATGGGTAGGTAATAAAATGTTAAAGCGAAACATTTTACATTTAACATATCAACATGTCTGTACCAACAGTCAAAACTATATTGTTTCTTAATATATCATATGTTTTTTTACGAAATAAAATACATCTATAAGTGATAAATAATATTAAAATTCTCAGTACTGTAATTAGTCTATGATTTTGACCAATGTATAGGTTTGTGAAAACGCTTACCAAAAACTAAAAATTAAGGGGGTTTAAGCATGATCTTAAAATGGGCTTTAAGCATCTAACCATCAAATTTTAATCATGTAAGCCACATTATACTGCTCTTAATTTGAAATATTTTTTACTGTATAATAAAAAAAGGAAAAACATCATTTATCGCAGCCATTCAATTTCACACATACATTTAATCGAATATCATTAATTATTTTTATCAAGAGTACACTCCTAATTGAAAAGCACTTGATGGGATTTTTTCGGGCGATCAGTGCTTTTGTATTATCTTTGTTTTCACAACGCCCTCACCGCCCTCGGTCTACATTACAGCTGGGGAAGAAATTACACTACTGTTGGTAATTTCTTTGCAACGGGTTTTGTTCCAAGGCAAGGCGATGATCCCCTTCCCGTTGTTACCCCTGCTGGAATATTTTCAACCGAGTTACTACTACAACTACGTTAACGAAATATTAAAATCACATATAACCTGGTACGGTAAAATTTGTAATGAATTCTTTGTTCAATAAAGAATTGCTAGAAGCAAATCAGTTTATATATTCTTGTTACTTTGAATAATAATAATAATAATAATAATAATAATAATAATAATAATAATAATAATAATAATAATAATAAAACTACTAATATAGTAAATAAAATCTAACTAACGAAATCACCAAATATCATTCTTAATTCTTTTGTATCAGTTTTGGCACTGTATCATCGCCATAAGTTAACATGACTGATGAATGGTAGGTTACATTGCCGAAACTGTTACACAAGTAGAGGTCTATTAATAATATATATTTAGAGCTTCGGTTGGTTTTATTTTATTAATAATATGATGTATTTTCTAAGCTAGAAGTATTAAAATTTATATGGCTGATATAGCGTTAAAAGTTAATTATTATGAAGTAATGAAGTCTGATCTATTAATCTGTATATCTTTCTGAGGCATTTTCTTAACCTTAATCAAATAATTCCATAGAAGTTGGAAAGACTACTCATCTATAAAACAACCTACAAATACCTAAAAATGTAAAAAAATCTTGTATTAGTATTTACAAATACATACAATACATATACTGCACTTACAATATAGAACTCAAAAAGAATTACATATACTATATACATATATAGAGTCTCCTATATAGACAAATATTCGATCTAAATTTCGATAATAATTAACAATATTTTAAATGTATCATATGAACATTATTTGTCGTTTCAGAACCTAAGTACTTGTTTATTTTATATTATATATATCGTTGCGATACACTTTGGTGCACATAATCAATTGTCTAATTGTGGGCCTCGTGACATTAGGTGGACATCACATACGAAGATATATTCAGAGTTTTTCTGTTATTTCATAATTAATCATTCTAAAAATTCCTTACAATCATTTTCTTGATTTAATAAATTATTAGGCTAAAAATCCAGTTACATTTTATAATAATCTTAAACTTTGATGCAACATGGGTCATTCAGTTACAAAGTCCGTCGACCCTAGGAATAGTAGGGTCGACGGACCTTGATTCAGTTACCTCCCTACCCCTTGTGAAAGTATAATTTTATTAGAAGTTACAAGATTTGAAACGGTCGTGTATTAATCATTGTTTCGTGTTTCCGTATTGGGATATGAATGGATGAATTTATTAAAGAGTATCTTCATTTCGAGCAACGATGCTGTATTATACATGGAGCTACAACCTAAGTTGAATCATTATAAGAGCAGCTCCCGCCAGGAATGGAATCCTGGTCTCCGAGCTGAAGACGCGCATGCTAATCATATTGACGCGAGGGAACTCATATTGGGCAATCGTGTCATTAGTTGGTAGTGGCACAAGCAGATATAGATTGACTTATTTGTTTTTTTACCTAAAGATACCAAAAACCGCTTACATTAAATATCATAATACGTTATTTCCTTTTCAATTATCTTACTGAAACTTGCACTATAATTAAAAATACTATTGGTGATGGGATTCATTTCTAACGCTGGTACATGAAAATTTAGAAATTCTTTAACGAAATTCAATTGTGAACAATAAAGTACTATTTAAAACAAAACATATATTTCTTCACATGGAGTTCTACGACGTTCATATTGTCTGAAACTAGTATACTACTCGATAAGTGTTATACCATATGCTCACCACTTTTATCCTCATTCACGAGGATTCACGATCGCATTTTGACATTATATAAAAATATACGTGTAGAATCTAAGTTATGTTAGTCCGCAATTCTTTGTGTGAAAATATATTGATAAAATATGTAACAAATTACAATCTTTGATCATATCAATTTTACTTTTTTTCTCAAGTTTTGACTTAAACACATCATAAGAAAAATTAACTTAGTTACAAAAAGTAGCTTCTCAAACTTTTTCTGGTCACTTTTTGTAAGAGCTACATGGTAAACAAATAAATTCTTTATTCTCGAACGACCCACTTTTCAATCCCTTTCTAATACAATCTGTATGCGCCCATCTACCACATCGATGATCACATTGTACCCAATGGTCGGTTTTCGTTCTCTGTTGGTTTCTGCTATTTTCTCTCCCACAATATATACACAAATTAAACATTTCATCAGAATTTTGAATGAGGAGAGTTGCTAAATACCGCCTGTATTTGTTAGGATTAAAATCCGCATCTAGTTGCTTATTATTTATCAATTGCTGAATGTAAAAAAGTACGTAGACACCACAATTGTACCCGTCTCTCTGGATAGCAGCAAGAACAGTTTTAGGAAGTAGTTGGGTTACATCAATGACGTCATCTACATTATATTCCCGTACAATATCACATAATTTATTATACGCATGGAAGTTCTTTTCTACATTTTTATTACCGAAAGGGTCGATGAACAGTACTTCCTTCTTTTCTATATTAACAACCCACAGGCAAAAGTGGTTCCTATTTTCGTTAACGCACATTAAAATGTACTTCTTGTTACATAATTGCATTTCCTTAAAGTAATCTGATCTAATCTTCTTTCCTTCCCAAAGCATTGTGCTTATTTCGACCGGAACATAACAAATATCCGTCCGACTACTGTTAACAATCATAATCTTTGCTGCTGTATCGATGATGAATGAAGACAACCATGCTCTACCTTGTAACGTTCTAAAATCTAAATGATCGATAGAAATCCCTTGATAGCGAATGACAATAAAATTTCGGCTTATGTTACTGTTAAAATAGTAATCAATATCATCTATAAGCCCGTTTGGTAAGATTATACTTCCTACTGGTGAAGATTCAATGTCATTGTGAGTTTCACTATTACTAAATAACACTGTACCTGTATCAGCATCTAGAATAACAATGTTATCCTCGCTACTTGAGTCATCTGCGGTAAGGTCAATAACCGGTATATCATTACCTACATTAGCGTTACTATTAAAATTCTCATCATATATGCTACCTATTACTCTATTCAATTCTGACTGACTGCCATCGTTGCTCTTCTTATTTTCCACTTTTAATGTATCCCCATCATTATTACCGTGTACAGGTATTACCGTCTCTACAGGTCTCTCTAGCAGGGATTTTAGCAAATTCCCTTCGAAATAGGTCACCTTTCTTCTCTTACGTTTATTCCATCCTTCCTCCGCGAGGCAATCGGCCTGCATGTGGGTATCTCTCACCGTACTTCTATTTACAAATACGCGTGGAATTTCAAACGTTATTTCTTTAATTACGGAATTTACGATATCTCTTTCTAGCCGAATAAATCTACCCGCTTTTATATGAGTTTCCGCAGCAAAAATTATATTCTTCACTATATTAAACCAAGCCTCAACTTTAGCATTACTTAGTCTAACACGACTTAGGAGACAAGACCATAAGGGTGCCAGTGGCATGTATTTTTTTACTATAATACCTGCCATTTCAGGACAATAGAATTTATTACTTACTTCACCCTTGCAATCGCATTGCACCTCATTTCTTGCAATTTTGTCAAAGAACTTAAAAAACGGGGATTGTTTGTAATCATAACCTGTACCATCTTGAATGAGGTTTTCTTCCAAATTATCTGTCCCACTAGGTGACGATTTATCCCCGTCAGTTGGTTCTGTTTCCTGCACTATGACCCTCCCGGACTCTGTTAATGTTTTAATGTGGTCTTCTGCATGACAGCAAAATTTGTTAGCATTTAAAACGAACACTAATGACCGAAAAATGTCAACCAACTCTGTCATTGTTTTACATTCCACCATCAATAGTACACTTTCAATTATAAATTTTTTGCACATTTTACTTTTTGAATATTTGGCACAGTCACGAGCAACCATATGAACAAAATGAGATACACATATATGAGTAAACACTAAAGTAGATTTTGTGTTATAAAAGTCTCCTGCATTCAACATAGAAAACACTACATTTAGATAATGATTCAATGTCATGCAATTGAAACCATTCATTATAGCTGCTATCATTGCATGACTGAAATCACACACAATCCGTTTAAATATTGGCCATTTTAAATTTTTGATGCAAAATTTTCGAAATGCACTCAAAACCCACGATATAGAAACAGCGTCATGTTGCGCACTAAGCATTTCGAAAACAGGTAAAAGCTTACCTTTAGCAGAAGTAACGCCAACGTAATAGAATACACGCTTCCCATCCCTAGGTTTGCGTATAAGCGACCCAGTTGCATCAAAGTACACAATCAAATCATCCGCGGTTTTACTACACTCTTTTATAACCTCGAGTTGTTTGACACTATACATATGCACAGTGAAAGGTAGTGCTACATGTTGTATATACTGCTCATTGCTCGATTCCGTTTTACCTTTGCTCACTTCTACCTCGTATTCTCTAACGACATCAAAGAAATCATCCTCGTGTAAATCATTAGCACATTTTCCTTCTTTACGGATTTTTTGTAAAACATTTAATGATTTAATTTCCTGACAATTTCCTACGCGTAATGCCTCGGGATCGGCTTCTGAAATTTTATGTAACCTATAGAGTGCAGGTTTCATTGTTTTCAGTTTAGATGATACAATACACCTTTCTTTACCCCGTAATTGTGAGGTTTGGAAACCTGAATGTCTCATGTCACCTAATACCTTTACATTAAATGTTACGGGGAAACCTTCCACTGGAAAATTATTTACAGTGAAGGTGTATTTTCTACATTCTACGAACTTGCATTTTGCATAAATGACTAAAAATGATGAATCCTTCTTTCGATTGAAATGGTGTTTTACAAAAGTTATAACACAAAACTTATTTATCTCAGCAAATTTACTTCTTAGTAAATATGGATAATCATGTGTTTTCAATCTCCGACCACCCTCATCTGTGATGTCACACCATTGTTCATAACTCAGTTCAAAGCTAGTCTCAAACGCATGACCTAAACTATTTACAATACTTTCTTGGTGATTAGTCATTGGCCCGTGAGTTTTTTCTGTATTACTACGGTCAGCTTCTATTTGTAATAAATGTTGAGTGTTTGTAGCAAGTGAAACACCATCATTACATTCTATTGATTCAAGATAATTGTCGGAGTCGCGTGTTACTGTAATTTCTCCTATTTCTAAGTTAAGAACATCACTCTCTATTCGACTGTTATTACTTACAGACGCTTTCTTACATGTTAAATCTTCGTAAGATGTCTTGTATTGTTGCCCTATGTTACAATTTTCAGTAATTTCTAACTTTAACTTCTCGACGTTATTATGTGTATCAACCTTTAGACCGTTATTATCTGCCCCATCACTATTCGGATTATTACGCATTGGGTCTACATCATTCAATATTTCTGCCTTACTTACATTGAATGCCTCGATATGTGAACTTAATTTTGACCTACTTTGAACTATATCTCTGTAAATATCTTGTACAAATCCTTGATTTCTTTTCCAGATTGTATAAAATAATTTTCTATTCTTTTTGTTATTTTTATGTAAAAAATGTGAAGCTACTTTACCTAAAACGGATTGTGGATCATGACAGTTTTCAGTAATGAAGTGCTCATCACTTACCTTGTCTGCCAGAAATCTAGCCAAATCTTCGTAGTTGGTAAACCGGGGAGTCCTCATGTTGAACAGGAACAATAGTAAAAAGAAACTAGTGTGTACTGAAACGCACGAGGTTACAGCACACTGAATGTTTAAAAGTATTTTTCTACATTATATTCTCATTTTGGCGCCAAAATTATGATCATATATCTATGGGCGTGTCTAAAACTAGCGAATAACGAATTACGACCATCCAAGGTAATAACTAGCTTCTCTGACACGTCCCTTCTAGAGCTCTGCGATTTCTGCGCATCTAGTTCTGATCATTCTTACTAACAACAAAACGTGATATGTTCACGTGATGAAAGAAACCTTACCCACCGCGGATTATTACTTAGTAAATATTGTTTGTTTTAAATTTAAAAAGTGCTTGGTAAAACATAAGTATTGGTTAACATATTTGAGCAGTCTTTTAAAGATAATCATTTTTTATCAAAATCTTGGTAGTCTGGAGTTTTACATATCTTCCCAACACTGGGCTATACAGCTTAATCTCGGTTCCGAACCAGAGACATTCACAGTGTGATAAAACTCTTAGAGTTCGTGGTGGCTTAGTGGTAGAGCATTCACCTCTGGTGGTTGGTCCTTGGTTCGGTCCCACCTTGCGCCAAGTGATCCTTGTGGTGGACAAACATCGTGTGCGTGGGTTTTCTTGGAGCTCTGCCGTTTCCTCCCACTTTATTCGTTTTTCATATCATCACCTTGTCCTTTAGCCTATACGGCATAACCGTGGGTCGTAGTACTTAAAGATTTCAATGGTTCTTGATTAAACTCAGTGTTTCTGAATTGAATTAACCAGCGATTAGCCTAACGTTCAGCATCACGCTATGTGAGTATATATATGGCCAGAATTTTACATAATCACGAATTTTTCATTTTTCATTTTCGGGATACCGAAAAGTACAAATTCCGTAATTTGCAATCTCTAATTTATATATATAAGCGCGGATCCAAGTAGGGGCTATAGGGGGTAGAGCGTTCCCCCTCTTGTTGACGCTGAAGTATACACTCGATAAAATCACCTGTAATCCTACTTTCTTTACATTGCATAATATTATTTAAATGAGCTTTTTCTTTATGGACTTATAATCTCATATTTTTTGGTACTTGCAATTGGAATAAAAACTTGAAATTCTGTATTCTTATACGTTTTCGTTTCTGTTATTCTAATTAAGCCATTCCATAAAAATAAAAATTTCCAACTGTTGAGTGGTTTCATGAAGAATTGGAAAATGTTTCCCATGTTATTTATATGGGACATCTATTACACCCCAAAATGTTTATGCACTTCTTGCAGGATTAAAATGATAAAATTTAGCATGATTCTAGCCTTTCCGAACAAACCTACATGAAAATTGCCAAAAGTGTATATATTTAGTTTTTAAGAAGTCTAAAGGGGGGATAAAGAAATTATCATGTTATTTAAACAGGCGTTTACTTGGGAAGCAAAATCTAATTTTTTAGATAATTGAAATAGGGAGAAAACTTGAAATTTGGTAGAATTGTTGATTGAAGAGGTGCGATGCCATATGCTGAGTAAACTTGAGGGTCAGAGAGCGCAGCCCCCAGCTGTGCCAAATTCAGGAAATGTAATTAAAGACCAAATGCACAAAATTCACTCTTGATGCAAAGGCTGATACCTAAGAGATGCGAGGCCGTAGGCAGAGCCATGGCATATATAAACATGGGAACAAGTAAACACTATTAAAATATTATGATTGGCCCATAACACCTACAATTTTATTCATTCAAAAATTAACATCAAAAAATGAAATCAAGTATTTCAGTTTAAAACCCAACGGGTATGTCACGCCAGTTACGTAGGGATGGGTTAATCCAACTGGAGGCTCGGGGCTATAAAAAATATGTGGCACCTGCTAACTTGAGATAATACATTTTTGTTATAGTACAGTGGGAAAGGAAAGTTAAGGAGATATGTTTCATATTTTTAGTCATATGTTATTTTATAGTGATCATTGTATTTTCTTAATGCTTTTAGATAGTCTCTAAATATTTTGATCAGAGTGGAGGCCCTTGTCCACCTGGAGGCCCGAGGCTATAGCCCCCCCAAGCCCTCCCCTTAATCCGGCCCTACATTTACGCAAAGATGTAACATGTAAATAAGTAACAAATGAACGATAAAGGTGGAATAAGAGGAGTGTGAATGTGCATGGAAACTTAAGTACCTCGAGGAAACCCACGGAAACGATGTTGTCCGCCATAAACGTACTTAGCTGGGGATCGAACCCCAGCAACCCAACGCATCAAGGTAAGCACTTTACCAATGAGCTCCGATGCCCCCTTAAGGAAATAAAAATCTCAAGGTCAGTCATTGGTTAGTTTCTGGATGTCGATGCCATATTTTTCACTATGTGTTTACTTTTTATGATAATATTACTTTTTTTTTTACCTGTTTCTCTGTAAGTAACGACCAGAGGGTTTAAAATATTTGCGTGAAGTAATGTTTTATAATAAATAATTGAATCCATAGACGTATTTTCAATACACGCCTTCCATTAAATTTTACTTTACCCCATTTTGTTATTATGAAGATATGCAACTTCGAATTCACGAATAGGGATGCGCACGAGACAAGATTTGTGGCTTTCTCGACTCGAAAATGTGCCGTAAAAGTGATGTCTCGACTCGAAAAATGTATATTTCTCTATTGGAAGAGCCGTGTCTCGACTCGAATTTTGTCAGGAAAATCCTGTCTCGACTCGTCTCGTGCGCATTCCTATTGACGAACCATCGTTGTCTCTTTCTATGCCAGGGTGCCGAGGTGGCTCAGTGGTATAGCGTTGACCTATGGTGCATGGGGTACCGTGTTTGATCTCAGCCCCTGTCAGATGAACTTTGTGGTGGACAAAAACCGTGTGCGTGAGTTTCCTCGCGGTTATCACGTTTCTTCCAACTATCTTCATTCCACCATTTCATTCATTTCTCATAATGACCGTCTTCTTTAGCCTAGGCGGCATAATCGTGGGACGTACAACTCAAAGATTTCAGTTCAATTTTCTCTTTCTAGGCCGTAGTTGGTTTTAGTGAGTAACTTCAACGATCAATGAAAATTTGTGACAGCTAAGGGTAAGGGTCGGCCCTTTTCAACAACAACATGTTTATGACATTTTTCTCACGGTTTAAATAAAGAGTTTGAAGATTGCTGTGTGCGTTCAATTTCATTAGTGAAAGCAAAAGAAAACAATGAAAATTTTGATCTTCTTTCATACCAGTTTTATTTTTTTCAGGATATGTACACGTGTAAAAAATTCGAATGAAAATGTCTTTATCTTCATAAAGATAGTTATAGTGCAGATGAACGCAAATGTCGCTTTATTATAACCTTTTCCTTTCTCGAAATATGATTTTGGATCCAAAGAAATAGCCCCCTCTCTCCTGACTATATGATTAGCTTGCACCCCGGCAGGTGCTCATCTTGTTCGGTTCAGTATTGTAATTACTCTCTGATTTTGAGAAACGATAAGGTTCATTACCACACTTAGCAAAAGCTCAAAATAAATAAATAAATAAATAAATAAATAAATAATAATAATAATAATAATAATAATAATAATAATAATAATAATTAAAACTAGTTTCTTATGAATTATCTTGACTATATAATGGAAAAAATGATAAACATACTTCATTGCAGTCATAAAATTACATTCATTCATTTAAACTAATGTAAAAGAATGTTATTAATTATCTCTATTAACATTACATTCAAACTTAAAAAAACACTCAATGAGATTTTTACGGGCGATCAGTGCTTCTGTTATAGGGATGGTATCGAGACTAGACTTTGTACAGTCTCGATCTCATCTCGGTTGATAAATAATGCATCGAAAAATTGTGTTTTCTTTGTATATCAGGGGTGGCTAAATTTTTGAACAGCATCTAAATCGAGTTCTCGTATTTTATACGGAATAACCACACCATATTGACTTAAGTGATAGTTTTGGTTTATCTAGACTATATGTAGTTCTTCAAATATAAGCCATACCAAAAATTTTTAGATTGAAATATATTGGATCTTGAATCATGGACCAATTTTTTTTTTTTTTTTTTTTTTTGAATGGCATCTACATATTTTTTTTTTTTATTATTATTTTCTACGGAAGAAGCACATTGTGCTAAGTTAAGTGATACTTTGGGTTTGGCTACATTATATGTAGTTCTTCATATATAAGGCGTACACGGAAATTTTACAATGGCAACATATTTGATCTTTTGATCTGAAATAGAAAAGAATGTTCATATTAATATACGTAAGTACTATATTCGTTTTTATTGTTTTGCAATTAGTACTATGATAGATGAATATCTAAATTAAACGACTAGTTACTGGGAGAACTTTTTATTCTTTACTTTTGAAAGATACTACGGTAACTAATTGTATACTGCAATGAAAGTTATTGTTTACTGGTATTTTCTATGTTGGCTGATGATAACCATTATTATTTCATCACACATCATCAAAAGTTTATGAGCAAAGGAAATGTAAGCCCTGGGAAGTGTCTTTGCGTTCGTAAATATATTCCGTTACCTATACTAAATTATGATATAATCTATATGATATCTTTGACCGTCTGTTGAGGATTTCCATATATATGTTGTATTGTGCTGATTGCATTACGTGTTGCTAAAAGGTAGGCAATTTTAAAATCAGGAATCATACAAATACTACCAGTTGGGAATCGCATACTCGTATTTACCTTATAGTGGCGAAGCTAGTAGGAAGACTATACATAGAATGTAACTTATTAATTCAAGTAAATATATTTAGTGTATATACACAAAGTTTCGTCAGCATGAATTTACATGTATATGGATATATAACCCTTAAGGACTTTGTTAATCAAAATAAGGTCACCATGCGTTATGTACAGCAGTGAAACATGGAAAAAATGTATTTGTAACTAAATGTTGTTAGCCAGAAGTTTCATATTCTTTTCGAACTCTCAGACAATAGAGACATGAACTAAAGGCTTAATGATGGTCCCTAACCAGCTACATTCGCACAGAGATTAAATACAATCTAAGTTTGATTTAAATTTAGTGTTCCGTTCAGCAGCACGCTATATGGGACGTCGACGTACAGTTTAACGTGGGATATAACTAACATGACCTCACGGCAAAAATAGAACCTGCATCTCACACGCCAAAGTCGCATACGCTATTCAGATAGCCAAGAGTGAGTTTCCCTTTGCCAGCGAAAGATTGGATCATGGGTCAACATTTGCGAGTGAGTTGTAGGTCAACAGGGCGTGAACAACTGCGACCCACTACTTCCCGTTACCCACTGTGACCCACTGACGCACTCCGATCCACCAATGCACTCTGATCCACCATGACTC
This sequence comes from Thermobia domestica, assembly GCF_964235325.1. Taxonomy (NCBI): domain Eukaryota; kingdom Metazoa; phylum Arthropoda; class Insecta; order Zygentoma; family Lepismatidae; genus Thermobia; species Thermobia domestica. The sequence continues at coordinate 329,308,180 of NC_137456.1, forward strand.
ACAAACCCAAAATGGACTACTACGATCCAGCGACCGTAACACTTACAAGTATATTGTATACATAGTCTGAACATTAGTAAATTTGTCTACGTTTTACTATGAAGGCCTTCGTTTTTCTTCATTCTTCATTCGTTTCTATTTACTTAACTGAGATGAGTGTATGTAAGTTAAATAGAACTTTAGTTACATTTAAGTATAGCTATTGGTAATTGTACTAATAACAATAGGACTTACTGCTTGACTTTTGAGACAGTATGTGTTTTTAAATGAAATCTTACAGTTTTATGTCCCACGATTATGCCGAGCAGACTAAATGAGGCGGTGAAGATGAGAAATCGAAGGAAGTAGTGGAATAGGAAACGGTAGAAACCCAAGAAAACCCACGCACACGGTGTTTGTCCACCAAAAAGTTAACTTGGCGCCAGTGATTTGTTTTTAAATGAGCTGACGACTTGAATATATATATATATATATATATATATATATATATATATATATATATATATATATATATATATAGATAGATAGATAGATAGATAGATATGGGGTCTAGGTCGGATCCAGGATTTTCTAACGGGGTGCACATAGGCGGACTGGGAGTAAAAGCGGCCACACGGAGAATGATGCTTAAGGGTCTTAATGAAGACCGCGTTGGTCCATGGTGGCCTTTTAGAAATGTACCCTTAGCTAGGGACTTGGATGGCTAAATCCCCGCATCCACGAAATGTAAAGTTGTGTATGCTTATCTATAGGCAAGTATTATGTCGCTTTCGTAATTTTCTACAGTATGAACATCTTTGCAATGTATCGTACATGTCCCTTGAAACCAGCGACTTTTCCTATTGAAAGAAATCTAAATATGATGCGATTCCATCTTAAACATGATGGGGAATTTAATGTTCATGAATAATGCATGCAAAGGAGTGAATAAGTTATAATAAACTTAATTTTAAGCCTAAAATAATAGTGTATCGTTGTAGATTTGTTTTCATGATATAGGAATGAAGAACATTGATTAACCATCTAATTATGGAGGTGAGAAATAAGAAAGTAACATTTTGAAAACACAGAAAGTGTAGATAATTGGTTTTTAAACTTTTTTGAAACACCACGTAAAATTTTATAATTAACTTCTTGTGGAATTCATATAAACTTACACTAGTTAAATTGGAACATTAGTACCATATATTAGCATTACAGCAAAAAATATTTTTTCCACTAACAGCAATTAGGAATCACCCTCTCAAACTCAAGAAAGGACAACGAAACGAACAAAACTAACTTTTGATGTAAAAATTAGCATACTTATTTACTACTTACATATGATAGCGCATTTGTCAGTCATGTATTTGATGCACTTCTTATGAAATACGTGAGTAATGAAGTTCATTTATCAAACCAACTTTTACAGCAGCACTTTTCTAAATACAGTGGAAACATATATGTTATACCTTAGTAGCAACACAAGTAACACTGCTTACACGGATGATTTTCGTTGCATATCTTATAAGACTTGCTTCTGAAAAAGAGGTGATGCATTTCTCAGGTTCACTTTCGCCCTCCGAGGCACTACACTTATTAGAACTGTCGCATTCTGCAACATCTACATCGGCTATGACTGTATGTCAGTATAGTCTTTAATATTTGATTTATCATATCAATCAAGTAGTTTTCGAAAGTTTTTTTTTTCTTAATTTAACCAAAATTCAACAACTTAGTATTCAAATTTTCATGCTCAACTAAACATGTTCCCCCGTCCGATGCAAAGCACTTGAAGCACCTTCATACGTAGTAAATCGGCGAGGATCAAGACAAGAAGCATCAAAGATTAATTTTTGGTTGTTTGTAAATCTATCCTTTAATGAGACGTGGATTTGTATTCCAGTGCCAACACCCCGAAATGGGACCTTGTTAATATTCGTGCACTATTGTTAGTTATACCGAACTAGAAACCCCATCTTGCTATCCCAATTCCTCTTTGTGGACTCGCACTTTGAAAAAAAAAAAAACTATAAATTGCATCAGCAATGAAGACCTCCTTCTAGCCGAGATTTGTAAACCAGTAATAATAATAATAATAATAATAATAATAATAATAATAATAATAATAATAATAATAATAAATCATAAGATAAAAACTAAAGATTTGCAAGAAAAGAGTGATGTGTTTCCATCTGGGTGTACTATTTCCCGTGTACTTTACATATAAAAATAAATTGTACCAATCTAATGCCCTGTTAATTACCACAGCTTTCTAATATGTTTATTACTTTTTGATAAGAACATGTAGAATGTTCCATGAAAACCATCCTACATTAAGGCAATCGTTTTAGACATGGAGTTGGAAACGCCAGTTATGTAGTTGGAAAGAACCGGGTTTCATGAGCACAGCGGTTATGTTATAAATCGGTCCCGTGACCTGAAAACAAAGAAATCGGGCCCCACGTGTTAATTCTGTTCGATATGAAAAAAAAAAAACTCTTTCTCTTTTCGCTGACATCATAGGTACAATTAATACCGGTATTAATTTCAGAAGCTTTGTAGATTCGCAAAATAAATTTTCTAGATTGTTGCGAACAATTCATTAAAGCAAACCAAGTTATTGACAGTGATTCAAATTCCTCTGCAGCGTAGATTGAAGACAGTTCGTGGCATATGTTAGTGTTATAAAAAATGTGAATTGATCACACTTTATTCAGAATTTATCTAGGAAGATTTAAAACAAATTGTGGAACTGTATCTAAGGCAAGCAACATTGCTGCGATAAGATGTATTGTGGAATCCTGGCTACGTCCCTGCCAGCACGATCCTAAGAGGGTGGATATGTTGAAAGAACAGACAATATGCTCGTTGCCAACAGGAGAGAAGGGTTATTATGTTATGTATACTGAGCAATTATCTTCTCTGATGTATGTATTTAGTAATGTTATCATGTAATTGTATGTGTGACACTGCTCCAGTGTACAATGATTATTTTAAATTGTCATGACAAGCTTTTCTGTATTCATACACTGGAAGGGTTCTAGGTTCGATTCCCGGAGGGAGTTCATGTGGTTCGGATTCCACGTTAATCAGTAGGTTCACGTCTCATATAGTCTCACAGCTAAAAGGGACGTTAAACTTAAAATAAATTCTTTTTAACTATCTTCATTTCTGTCATCTAGAACGTGGCAGAACCTATCAGCGGTGTCTGCGCTACCTATTATTACAATGACATAATATCATATTGAGACGATTAAAAATGGTTCTGTTTACTCTCAATATATTGTTTATCGGAGTATCTGATATGAAAATAAATCAAAAATACTGGAGAATAAGATGACCTACTCCGCTCCACACTAGCATTCATATGTGAAAAGTTACAGTCAATTATACTGTATATTAACGTTGTATTTTTTGTTGTTGGTTTGCACAAGAATGTAGACCACACATGTGCATTGCCCCAGGGGTTGGTGCTTTTCCAGAAAGTTGCAGGTTTGGTGAGAGACGCTTTACCTCTTTTGTCTAGTGGCAAGACAGTTTTTAGGGACTGACTAGTGGGAAAGGGTTGAGAATGAGCAACAATAGACAACACCACTAAGGTTGTTGTTCTCTTCTTTTGAGGTTTAGTCTCAGTGTGTCCGTTGAAAAGTCTGCAGCTGATTCTTCCAGTCCAGAAGACTGTTGAGAAGAAGGAATATGTTTCAATAGTTACTGTTAATGAAAATTGTGAAGTTAGTTCGTGGAGTAAACGATAGTAACAAAAGTAGTGAACTTCGATTTTACGTGTTTCGGACGATATATAAGATGCTAACTAGAAGTTATTACTATTATTATCCTGAATATTATCGTTGGTTTTGTTGTATTGTTACGCATCATATACTAAGATTTTGCTATACCGACTGTGTTAACAGTATTGTACCTCAGCTCGTATCGAGTTACTTTTCGAGACAACGAGAACTTAACATTCGAGATGGTCTCAGCAGGGTGTAGTTACATAGTGAAACAGGAAAAGTGTTTGTGACATAAATAATTCATCATCGGCTACAGCCTTAATTTAAACGTAGTTTGATTTGTAACTACACCACTTTCTGAAATTCGAGACAACCATGGTATGCCAGCACCTCTCTTCTTAGGAGAGACTAGTTTTTCTTCGAGACCAGTTTTTTGGGATGCAGTAACCCCCCGTAGCTCTGAGAGGGACCCCCGGAGCAGACCAAAATTACACGTCTATAATTTAATAACAAATATAATATTATCAGCAGTGCCCCTCCCGGAATACTATGTGTGCCCCACGGAACATTGTTTCAGAAAGACACAGTGGTAGAGACTGTTTGGAGGACTCCTAATCTGACCTTAGTTAGTGTCAAGAGTTATGTTCAATTTCTGCTAGATCTATAAGACACGAACTCTGTAACCACATATAGGATTCGCCTCAAACGGACAAATGGAATTTCTTATGATTTCTTCCAATCAAAATTTGGAAATAGGATGTTGGAACACAGTGGATTGTAAACTTCTTTTTCTTATTTTGTTTTTAAATCAGTAATGTGTCGTTATTATTGCGAATAGATGCTATAGAAAAATTCAGTGTTTTTTAATTTTGCTATAAATATATTTAGTCGAGCAGTGTATCGTGTGCTTCACTGAAAATATATATTTCATGCATAAATATTGAAATGTATCCACAATGTTTTTTAATTATTGAGAAAAGTTTTGTGTGTTTTTGAGAAGTGGTGCACCTCATAGATATAGATGTGTGTGTGTGTGTGTATAGATATGTCTACATGAGTGTTTATTGGTGTTTTTCATCATTCTTGAAGTTAAAAATTTAATTCCTACGCTTGGATTCTGGATGATTTCATCTCTGTTTTGGTAAGTACGATAATGGTCTGTCCTATATAGTACAAAATGATTATCTCATCTATAACTGTCGTATTGTAAGAATATAATTTTATAATAATTTTGAAGCGTAGTTTTAATACCGATAATATTTATATAATCGGGAAATGTATATTTGTGGTAAATTTCATCGGAAACAAATTATAAATACTAAAATTAGAACGAGTGAAACAAAATGTTGCTAAATGGAAAAGAAAGTTTTATTTTAGTTTTATTTTTCTTCTTTACTGCTGTTTTGACATGAAATTTTCAACATACATGTATTTTCAGATTAGACACATGTTAATATTATGAGAAATACCTTGCGAATTCGTTATAAAATTTTATTCCTACAACAACATATTTATAGACATGCGACAATAATTTTGGACATTAGTGTACACCAATGTATATTTTTTCTTTCAGAAGGGATATTGTGAGGGTTACCTCTTACGTTTCAGAAAAAAATGAAACCTTCTCTAGTTGGGAATAGGAAGGGTGTATGCATTGGTGCTATTGACCCGGTTCGCACCTGTTCGCTAGAACCGGTTGTTAAAATACTTTGAGTTCACAGAGCCGTTTGTTACACCCAGAGATAAACACACACACACACACGACCTAGGCCATAGTAATAGAAGGAAGCCAAACAAATTATATCAAAGGTTGATAACAATGTCAAGTATATTGTAATCTTAATTGTTTTAATAGTCATTGTGTGATACGATCAAGCAAGAGCTCACATTTGAAGTTATACAATGAATATATTTCTAACACATTAACTAAAAATTTCTATCTCTCAGAGAATCTGGTTTGATGCTCTTACGAAAATAGTACCTAATATATTGTACTGTTCACTTGTTAAATTAAAAACCTCCAAGTGTATTTCACGTAGTCTTATGCTATTTATAATACATTTCTCATCTCCCGTTGCAGTGTCTCTGAAACACGAAGTATAATCCATGCACTCAAGATCAGGAAAAGAAATTATTTAGAAAAAACATTACATTACATTTCATTCATACTCTAGGCGGCTCCTAAAAGAACCTTGCCGTTTTCATTCTGTACAAATTGCGCTTGTCCACTATACATGTATATATATATATAAAAAAAATCGAATGTAGGTTAGCGGAAGACCGTAGGACGTATAAGCATCTCAGTTGCGGCAACTAACCTGTAAATAATAACTATGAAGATGATAAACCATGTACATTGCTAAAGATTTTGAGGCATTCTGTGAGGTGACGATATTATCTAAGATAGTGAAGTATTGACTATATTCCATCGTGGATTTCTTTTGCTTTACCTGAAATGAATGTTGTGTATTAACGGTATTGTAAGTATTGTGAAGGTACGAAAATTACATATGAGGTATTCATTTAATATACCTTCAGTAGCTGTCATCGAGGTTTGATGTCTATGACCGCAAGGTATAATACCAACTTCCCCTTTGCGGGCCACAGTGGTTCAGTGGTACAGCATTCACCTCTCGTACATGTCTGGGTCCTTGTTTCCATACCAGTTCGCACCAAGTGAACTGTGTGGTGTACAAACACCCTTTGCGTGGGTTTTCTCTCACTTTCTTCATTAAACAATTTCATTCAATTCCCATCATCAACGTCTCATTTAGCCTAGAACGCATAACCATGTGACGTAAAACTTTAATGTTTCCATCTTCCCGTAGCATGACAATGGTTTTAATTCATTTGTTATTGACATTAATCATTTATTTGGTTTAGATTTGTTCATTTGGCCAATCTCTACTATTACCGGTGGTGAACCCTTTAAGATGTGGAAGCATATATCCTCTTTGTCGAGCTCTTTCGTGGCTAAGCGTTTAGCGTAATCATCTTTGATGCCGGAGACCCTGGTTCGTTTCCTAGCGGGAGTTCATGTGGTTCGGATTCCACGTTAATCAATATATTCACGTATCATACAGCCTTACTGCTGAATGGGACGTTAAACTGAAAATCAACTCAACATCTCCTGTTTGTTAAAACAGTAATTAAACACACATAGATGGAGGCAGATGCTCTACTTAAAGTAAGAATTATGACCCTAAATATTTTGATTTGGAAGTGAAACACGTAAAATATTCTTTGTTATAGTTGTACCATTCTAGTGATTTTGTCTACGTTATGTACCCAGAAATAAAAATACATGTCTGGAACATTTAGCTTCTGCTTATGATAAATCAGCAAGTGGCAAGTTGCACCTGTGGTAAATTAATAATATTCATGTAACACCTAAAGGAGTGTACGTGTTTCGCTGAATGGTTTATGAAAACGTTTCTCAAATTATTGTCCGCGGAACACTATTCGTTGTCGAAGGGGCCGCGGTGGCTCTGTGGTAGAGCGTTCACCTCTGGTGCTTGGGGTCCCGAGTTCGATCCCAGCCACGGTCAAGTAAACTTTGTGGTGGACAAACACCGTGTACGTGGGTTTTCTCGGGGCTCTCCCGTTTCCTCCCACTTTCTTCATTCCACCATTTCATTCATTTCTCATAATCACCGTCTCCTTTAGCCTAACCGGCATAATCGTGGGACGTAAAACTCAAACATATCATTTCATATCATTTTATTCGTTGTCGATGTATGCACACACTATAGTTGGTAACCTTAGATATGTATTGAATGTATAAATACTACATTACGAATTTTGAATGTATAGATTGTACATCTTCTCATACATTAGATACATGTATTATTATAAAATATTCATAATGAACTTAAATTATTTATTTTTAATTTTTGTAATGTTAATAACACTTATAACTTATGTTTATAACTTAGGCTAAGAAAGCAATTTGTTGTACATAATTAAATTATATCCAGAGCAATTTTTAACAAAAGAATCAAAATATATATCTTCCTGTACGTACACTCTTAAAAAAATACCGGAATTTTTACGGTGAAATATATGGCAATCGAGAATGCCATATTTTCACCGGAAATTTTGCAGTAATTTCACCGGAATATTCCAGGAATTTCACCTGAGCTTTAGATATTTCACCGGAAAATTTTAGTAATTTCACCGGAATATTTGCAAGAATTTCCCCTCATCTTCAGACATTTCACTGGAAAATTTGCAGTAACTTCACCTGGATAATTCCATGAATTTCACCCGACCTGTAGATATTTTACTGAAACATTTACAGTAATTTCACCGGAATAATTCCATAAATTTCGCCTGGACTTTCAAATATTTTAACGGAAATTTTGTAGTAATTTTGCCGGAATATAGATATTAATGAAAGAGGAAACAACCAATTTTTTTAACATACCAGATCCTATGTAGATGTGAATTCTATACCCCACAAACAGTGGAAAAATGACCGACTGGATCGAAACTCGGATCCGGGACCTCTGGCATACCGTATCGATGCGTTAACCATTATACCACCCAGTCCGCCTTCCATAACGGCCACTCACTCTCTCACTCTCGAGGTCAGTGCTCTCCACTCGAAGCACGTGGGTTATATGGAGTCCGAGTGGGAACCACCGATCTCGAGAGTGAGTAGCTGTTCTGGGAGGCGGCCGGGGTAGCATAGTGGTTAACGCATCGGCACGACATGCCGGAGATCCCGGGTTTGAGTCTTGGCCTAGTGGGTCAATTTTTCATTCTTTGTGCATTGTAGAATTCACATCTACAGAGGAACTGGTGTGTTAAAAAAAATGTTGTTTTCTCTTTCATTAACATCTATATGAAATCACAACCGTCATAGGTGGTCAATGTACGGATACAGGCATTGTCCGAGAACAGCAATGGTTCTCTGGTACAATCCATGGTCTGGGTGTAGAGCATCGACCTCGAGAGTGAGTGACTGTTCTGGGAGACGGACTGGATGACATAGTGGTTAACGCATCGACACGGTATGTCGGAGGTCCCGGGGTCGAGTCTCTGTCCAGTTGGTCACTTTTTTACTCTTTGTGTATTATAGAATTTACGGGAATCATAGCATATACATAACCTCAAGTGCTAGATATTTCACACAAAAATTTACAGAATTTCAACGGATATGTTGCATGAATTTCATTTAACAATTTACAGAAACTTCTCCTGAAAAGTTCCGTAATTTCACCAAAACGTTGGACATCTGTTTTCCACAGCCATTTGAAACTGCCTCACAGATTGAGTGGAAATCATTATGGTTTAAAATTAGACATATTTATGTGATTTCGTGTTTAGTTTAGAGCAACATGAGCATGAGAGTATTTTACACAGTGATGATTTAATGTATTTATTTGCGGTACTCTTCAACAAGCTTTGAAGTTATTGGCGTGTTCATTTAACAAAGAAATATTTTTTATCGGTACTGCTTAAGAGCCCAATTACACTGATGGCCTTAAGACACATTCTTCCTCGTCAAGTTTGCCAACTTACCGGAGCAGCTACGATGTAAAAAGGTTGTGTAACTATTATCTGGCAAAAAAAAAAAAAAAAAAAAAAAAAACCTACATCGGAGAAGTTAAATGCGACGCAAAATGAATTAATCGCTTAAATTCTTATAGACTTCAGTTGAGATTTTTCAACATCAAATTCAAGAAAGCACCTCAAGAAAACAATTTTACAGTGAATAGGCTTAGGCGAGTTCTTCCATAAATTATAAAGTGAAATAGAATCAACTCTTGTTCCTTGGCCAAAAATGCGGGCAAGATACCTTATCAAAAGCAAGAACTGAAATGTAGTTCAGTTAATATCAATTGGAAATTTCAATGTCCAAGATGCTTCTCGCAGCCAAAATGGATTACATTATGGCAAAATTCGAGCAAGATTGACATGTTGGACATCGCTAACGATCTAAACATCCATTTACCCAGATCGGCCCCTACTACTAACAACTTGGTTTTCTTTCTGGACAATGTAATACAATGAACAATGCGTTTACGCTCTTTCTTTTCCTATCATCTGCATTTTCACAAGACAGCAAACCAATATTCACATTCTTTAGACAACACTTTCTCTAATGTCTTCGATAACTGAAGTACAAGATTCAACTTTGCGAGCAGGAAAAGGGAAAAAATAATATTAATAAATAATCAATTATTGTCACTATTACTGATAGAGTTACAAGTAAGAATATTTTCAAGTGCACTTTTTCACAAGTATGTTAGGATTACTTCAAATGTTATTTCCTCCTGCAAATTCACACATAATTACTAAGACGAACCACCATATTTTTAACAAAGGATTACACAAAAACATCTATAGCACATACAGGACATATTTTCAAAACTACATTAAAAATCAAATCAAATAGAAACCTCACTTACTCTTTCTCATTAGAAGGGTCCACTGGATCAATAGCGTTATTTCAGGTTTTGGCAGGAGGAACAAAACTGTTCACTGACATAAGAGTTTCACGTTTTTTCATTACAATATTAGTACACAATTTATTAAAAAGCGTCTATTTCTCAAACTAAGTGCTAAGTGAGGTGCAATTGCCCCTACCCTTCCCACATGATGCCTCTGCAGTGAATCTGCAAACATTGAAGGCTAAAGCGGTAGTCAAGGAAATGGGTAAATTTATCGTTTAATGGAATCTCGTGATTCTGTTCAGTGAAGAAAAACTCTACATGATATGTCGCAAAAGCAAGACGACTCCACATTTTCGCAAAATTGCGGCAAAACACCTAGTCTTGCATTCAGGAATGTACAGTAGTTTGTATACAAAAACGTGTATGTATTCACGACACTTTTCCTTTGTAACAGTAATACAACCAGAGTTAAGTCTACATGTACAGAAATCAGAAGGTTTTCAGAGAGAGAGAAGCAGGGAATCATTTGGGAAGGGCAAGGAGGATAATTACCCCCCTGGGTTTGAGAATCACATGCTCTTCAATACATTGTATACTAAAATATTAATTCAAAAGGTAAAACTCTTATGTTGATGGACTAACTTACTCCTACCTGGCAAAGTCTGAAATGACGCTACTGAAAAAAAAAATACTTAAAGATTTAAACATAAATTAACAGGATTTAGTAAAAACCAAATGAAAACAATTTATTCTTAAATATCTCATCATATTTAATTCTCAAATGATAGTACATGAAATAAAAAAGAAATGATCAGTCTAGTCAATATTCCGTTTATAAACTGACAATGAGTTATTTCATGGAAGTCAAAATTTGTTACGGATAACCCTTAGAAGTATCATGTTGCCGCATCTTCCCTCGCTTTCCGCGGAATGGATTCAACTTTTGGATTAATTCCAACAAAACACCTGAAATCAGAAACAAATATATTTCGAAGCTAGAGAAAAATAGGCAAAACCTATTTTTATTTCTTTTAAGTTGTAAATTGACTTATGTAACACTGAGCGCAATATCATGCTTAATGGTGTTTCTCTTATGTCTCTCATACCATTACATTTTCCTTTCCTGTACGATTTTTTTTTAAGACAACTCTTCTCTGTTTCATAAACAATACTATGAATTATTCATATACATTTGCATTAACTATTCTATAAATTTACTTAAGTTTTGATTAACACTAACCATTCTCATTTTGCACTATTTCACATCCGTGAAGCTGGCATAAAAACTGTGGATTAAGATATATAGAAGTCTCGAAAACAGGTTTGTATTTGTGGAAAACGATTAACAGTTTCGCACCATAAAAGGTAACAAGAAATAGTGTATTATCTTCAGTATTACAGATTTCACCTAATAGTGGTATCAAACACAAGAAGTGTGCTTTTCAGTTACAAAGGGAAACCATATGTGTCTGGGATACATAGATATGGACAATATTCATAATCCTACTAAATGGGTGAGAGAACCGAATGAGTAAAACTGTGCATTTCACGAACGTCCAACGTGGTGAGATGGTTGCATGCTACATCTAATGTGTAACTGGTTCAGGATACTTAAGCTTTAAAAAACAAACAAACAAACAAACAAACAAACAAAAAAACAGAGACTTACTTAGGCTGTTGCAGTGAAGAGGAAAAGTGGTGCGACGTTCCTGAACACAAAAGCAGCGAGGACAACCTCGCATTTTGGCCTCCAGAACTGTAGAGCGTTTAAGTGGATTGTTCTGTGGAATTGCAATCATCTATCTCCACGCTCACAGTGTATCAGGTTCTATTCACCGTAAGTGTTCGGCACATGATGTGAAAACTTAGGTCTTATGGCAAAGTAGCTACCCATAAGTAATTTTACTCCGACAAATGTTGTGAAGCCACTTTACTTGGTGTATGGAGCGACGTCACTGGATCACGCAACAAGAGAGAATCGTTATTAACTTGAACTAATCTTGTATACGTCAGTCATATAAGTAACTGCCGAAATTTTCGATAGGAACTCCCGTCTTCATTAAAACACCACCCACTTAACAAAATTATAAATATGCCCGGAAATAAAGCTGTGTGAAAATAAACCTGTTTTGTGCCATACAATCTTCAAACTTTAAAGCTTGTGCGCCAGATGACAGTTGATTATTTTAACTCGTTTGTTGTTCAAGTGGTCTTTGTCAAGATTCAAACTAGGTTGTTCATTCTTGTATAAAACTATTCATAAACTCTTAATGAACAAATTTGTTCTGTGTAGCACTTTAATATCATTGACCTGTGTTTGAACGCATGAAAATGTTGTGACAAGTCTGAAAGTACCTTATCATCCTCTTTATCGAATCTGGAATACTCTTTGACCTTAGTGGCTATAGGCTTTTTTTGTCATATCTATGAAGAACTCTGTTAATACATGTACATTATGAATAACTGTTTTCTGGAACTTCAACTATGAAGTGTATGGGTTGAATGGTACAATACAGGTTTATTTTCACATCACTTTAGTTCAATTTCGATGCAATAACTTACTAAACTGAACCTGCAACAACTTAATAAAATTTCAACCTACTGGTTAAAAAAATGTAATTGGTTAGTTTGTAGTCTTCATTTCTTTAGGGTGTCGCGGTGGCTCAGTGGTAGAGCGTTCACATCTAGTGCATGGGGTCCTTAGATCGATTCCAGCTCGCGGAAAGTGAGCTTTGTGTTAGACAAACACCGTGTGGGTGGGTTTTCTCGGGATTCTCCCGTTTTCTCCCACTTTCTTCATTCCACAATTTCTTTCATTTCTCCTCATTACCGTCTTCTTTAGTCTAGCCGGCATAACCATGGGATGCAATACTCAAAGATTTCATTTCATTTACTTTTATTTATTTGTTAACTTCTTTGTTCAAATATCAGCAAACGACTTCGTTTTAAAAAAACTTTTATTTCATAAAATTATAGGCAGAAGTATGGAGAAATTATTGCATACGTATTTTGCAGAAGGCACGCGTGCTGATTATTCGGCTAACCGGAAGCCCTGCCATATTTATTTATTTTAATATTAAAAAATTGAAGTGAGATCTACTAATGTTAAGACATTGTTCTTGTAAAAGCGAATCATCTCACTACTGAATCAGGGTCAATTATATAAACGCACTAAGCAACGCTATACTGTAGATTCAAGATAGATGATAGTTAAAATTAACGGGCTTTGATGTTTGCCTCATCTAATATTTCGGCACATATTAAGTCTATCTTCAGCGAAAAGTTGTTTATAATGAAACCCTTGAATAAGTGCAAAAAAAAGTAAATCATTAATATATGGTATGGATGTGTGGTGTTTGGTGAGCAAAATAATTATATATAAAAAAAGAATGTAAGAAAATATCGCTCAGCATTAGGAATGATTTCAACTTACAGCGTACAGACAGTAATGAAGACAAGCGGATCATAATGTAGCAATTAGTAAACCGAGGTTTTATGTTGACGCAGAGCAAATGGTAACAACTGCCAAGTAGCCACACCATACGATTGTTTCATAATAAGGAAAGAAAAAAAAAGTTATCAAAGATGTAGTTCAGTTCAGTATGAGCTGTAAATATTTTAAATAATGTATTCATTTTTATAGATAAATTGCCAATCTTTCCATATTATTTGAAATTTTCAGTCTTTCATGATTTTAAAAATTATTCCTTTATAAATACCTAAAGACAATCATATTTTTTTAAAAATCTCGCATTTCATAGAAAAATATACTCAACTCATAGAAAATTATTTGTTAAAGTTCAAGAGTTGTATTCAAAATGAACACTACCATGCAATCATTTAAGCTTATATTAAGTTTAAGAATAAGGATTGAAGAGTAATATTTATTGATAAGTTGTGCCATGCAAAATTTATGAGATAACTATACATTGAAAAATTGAAAATAAGCATGAAACACTTTACGTTAAAGAGAGTTTCCAACTGTTGCTAAATAACAACGATAATTATAAAAAGCAATAATTATTGTATAAAGCAAATGAAGTTGGTGTGTCTTAGCCAGCAACTCAATATGCTGATTAATATGTCCGATAAATTTTGAATGTTCAGCAAAGCAGTGTATTAAATTGAAAACTTCTTACCAAAAAAAAAAAAAGTATGTTTACAGGGCTACTGTAAAATTTGTAACCTTAATTTCCCTAGCCTTACTCACCTTTTTTCCTTGCAATCAACTGTTGGAGAAAGGCACGAAAGCGAAGTCATATTCCGATCTCCACTATTTTCATTAACTGGTTAAAATGTATAACGAAGCATCCACAGAGAATTTCGAGTTAAGTGCGTGAGAGTAGGACCTGAAATATGGAAAATACGTAAATTTTCAACGAAAGACATAGTATTTTTTTAATTCACGCTAGATAGTTTAATGTAATATTTTCAGACGTAAAAATCTGCGTGCTGCTGGTACTATTTTCAGTGGATGCATGCTGACATGAGACATTAGGGTATAATGAGGAAATTAGTTCGGCGTATTCAAAGATGGCAACTCGGTGTTCGATTTCGATTTTGAGTGTTATAAGAATGTGTGTTGTGAAGAAAAGAGTTATTATATGTTGTGGACCGGTACGTATTATTGAAATTGAGCAGAAAATATGACCAATGTAGAAAAACATTGAAAATAAAGAAATGTAGAAACAGTCGTACGTATATTAAAATGTGTTAATGATGTGAGAAAAGTGAGCACATGAAAGGTTATCAGAGGAATTCAAGTTCTCTACCACAAACCAGTTAGTTGTTTATAGCTTCCTAAATGCAGTGTCGGCATTGTACAAATCGCAAAGGTAAGTAATCGCGTGTTAAGATAATAACCAAATTTATCTAAGTGTTTTCAACGACATCCTTGTTTACGCGAATACCTACCATCGCTGACACGCCTGCTACCCAGTGACGACGCCAGAAGGGGGGCAAGTGGGGCGAGCGCCCCCCTGGTGGCTACTCCTGCCCCCCTGACTACCATCCAGACTGCCCCCCAGACTCCTACAATCATAAAACGTTCTACATATAGTATTTTATATCAGTATCATAACGAATCTCATTGTCAGATCGTACTATTTATGCATTTACTATGTGGCAGATTAGTCCTCAAGCTTTCTTCTTTGAGCGTCTGGATATGCACGCATATTTCTGTTTTCTAATTTAGCGCCTTTTCCTGTAAATTTTAGTTACAGTTCTTTCTTATGAATTTTAATTACTGTGCCTAGCGAACAATAGTAGATTTGGTCGACTTGTTTTCTTCTCATTGGATCAACTTCGGTTAGAAACAAAAGAAAGGTAAAACCATTACATAACTTGTTTGTATTTATTGAGATTTGAAGTTTTCAGTTTCATATTTTGTTTTATTTAAAGGTTCTATACTTCTATTTCCTGAAACATTATTCTCGGCTTTCAATATTCAGAGGATGTGTTTATAACAGCTTCATTTACGACTACCAGGGCTTAATTTTTTGAAGGGGATAAAAAGAGTTGTGTTTTCCCTTACTGCAAATGATGATAATAATAAATGTATGGATGATTATTTATTTAGCTCCCCCTCCAAAAAAAATGTATTGTCAGAGTGCTGATCTTTAGTTAGTACTTGGTATGCACTAGTGCTCCCTTACTTATTTTGTTTCAAAGTACTGACATGACGTCTACCATATTCCCTAGAAATGTACATGGAGCTGCTGAAAAATTCGTAGCCCAACCCAGGAGTGCACGTGGAATGGTGAAGTTTTACTTCTTCTACACTTCCCCCGAGAGTCAATATACTACCTTATACAGTAAACCAGTTTTGCAGAAGTTAAAAAAAAAAAATCTGGAGACTTCCTCGCACCACTGTTCGTAACACTACCATTATCAGATCTAAAGTTCAATCAGATCAAAGTTTGGGAAATAAATACATTCAATAGTTAAACAGAGCTAAATTTGGGGAACAAGGATGATGATCTAGACATTGAAATCCTAGATTATGCAATGCTAATTGTGTTCGCAGGGGTTCGATGGACAGGTGTATTCTCTTAAAGGAACACAATTCCTTTCTTTTCATTTTCTGCGGTGTTGAACTTTGAATTGTTCTTTCAGTTTTGTGAGTAATGTAGAGATTCTGAATTAGATATCTGACCGTTGCGGAGGTAGTCTATGAGTACGACTCCATACTTATCCCAGAAGAATGTTGCAAACAGTTTTTCAACCTACTTCTGTGTCTTGAACTTCTTGGGGCGAGGGAGAAATGAGTGCTACTACTCCATTGACTGTTGTTCCGTTTCAGGATCATAGTGGTACAACCATATTTCGTTCATGGTTACTTTTCGTGAGCGAAATGATCAGCATTACATTCAAATTGGAAGAAGACTTCTCTTAATGCCGTCACTCTTTTATTTTCCTGACAGATTTTTTGGGAACCCATTGTGTCAAGAACTTGCGCATACCCAAGCCATTCTGAATTATACTACCGACGCGTTCCAGAGAAATGTCCACACTCTCTGACACAAGTTTTACTAAGACGGTAAAAACTGAGGAAGGGGGTTGCAGCCAGATCTCAGACTATAAGAAGTATATCGTGAGTTTACTATACACTTCAAAAAGTGTATAAATAATAGCTTAAATTCTTTTTGTCAGTCAAAAACTGGGGTGGCGTAGGAACCCCGGCCCCAGGTTATATCTAACACTGGCTGAAATGCTGCAATTTTCAAGAATAATGTCACAAATTGCATCCATGATTTCGGGAACAGTCACTGGATGTAAAGTCATCCTGGGTGTAAAGCATAATTTGTTGAGAAACCGCCACGTTTGAACTAAGCCATCACTTCTTCACCACTGTACATAATCACTTCAGAGGCCTGAGAAGGCAGTAAGAATTTCATTATTAATATGAAAATTTGTTTTCATTATTAATATGAAAATTAGTTGAAAACATGTTTTTCAAAACTACAGTTTCATCTTTCTCCCTAGTACCTACACTCCTTCTGGGTTGGATTACGAGATTTTCAGCAGCCCCTCGTAAATTATATATACGTAGCATGTAGTACTAGACGAATTTGTTACTTGTAGCAAACTTGAAAGCAATTCAATTTAGGTTTCAAAAGTTGCATTGAAAAATATTTCATGTGCAGACGTTACTTATTTGTTAGTTACAAATTTTACTTGAAATAAGTTTATCATATAGACCTAATGTAAAACTAACAACGAGATACACAATGTAAAGTAAGTCAAACATAATAAATGCTATTTTTGGTGTGGAAAATAGCCGCCCCCCCGAAAATGTATCTGCCCCTCCTTTGCCCCCCTAGGAACTTAAAGCTGGCGTCGTCTCTGCTGCTACCTACGCATGCACCCCTTGCTATCACTCGGGCTGCCCTGTCCTGACTCTATTACATGGCATTCGTCCGTTTAGTGGCCACCCAGCACAGGTTACTGCAGTTTTATAGCATATATCCGGACGCAGTATTTACACACAAACGGGGAGGTCCTCTTAAAGTGAATGCGCACCAAGAAACAATTTCTAAGGTAGTGACAGTGAATTTCTTGATAAATAATAAAATTTTAACGTTTATAGGCCTGAAAATACTGGATCTACTCTACGGCACAAAGGCCCAATTTTTTCCTTGCACTTAAATTGACGGCACACATTACTACTTGCACTAGAACAGTTCCGAACGTACTTTTCCTTATGTGATGTTGCATAATATGCGACTTGAACGTCAGTGCGTTATTTGTACACTGAACATGCGATCAATCTTTGGATGCAAAAAACCGAGGTACTTCACCGGTTAAAACTTTACACAGAAGACGATCATGAAATACTAAAAGAAATTTGAACTCCAATCCGTAAAATATGAGCAATAAGAACCCTATAAATATACTTAAAATAATAGTAATAAATGTACTCACCTATAATGTAAATGAAGAAAACGTATAATCAACAATTTCTAACGTTGGAATACACACAACACAAACAATCTCATTACTGGCGAGATTTTTTTTTTTTTTTTTTTTGTCTTAAATGCTTCAGTTGCGGAAACAACTTTCATTTGTCATAAAAGTATCTTACGACAGTGTCTGCAACCACTAAATATAAGGCTAAAAGTATTTAATAATTCTTCAATTTATTTTGCAATTAAACCAGAAGAAATAATGAAAAACATCTTTGAAAGTTATTTTCTTTCGTATAACTTAATACTCATTCTATTATTCGAAATATGATAACAACTTCAAACAACTCGAAAGAACTTTGGTCAAATGCTGGATACACTGTTCAAAATTTACGGAAATTTCACCTGAAATGTAAATTCTGGTAAAAGACCTGTAAACTTTACGGTGAATTTTCTGCGAAACCACCTGAATTTTTAAGAGTGTAACATCACTCGGAAACTCATGTTGAGGGTAAGGCATATGATGAAGAGCAATGAAATTATATCATTCAACCCTTTTGTGCGTACATTCAGTAATAACGGAAATAGAGAGACCAAATACGGATAGGAATTAATTACTATTGCTATCATGCTATCTGGTGATCTTCGTACTTCGATACAATACGGGTGAATAGTAGGTACCATGATTTCGTTGGGCTGGCACCAAATTATAGGTCAGTATGGGCGTGATGAGATTGAAATCGAGACTGATCGCACCAGGGTTTGCTGGTCATAACCAGCTGTTTAAAAAAATGGTTTAAACAAAAACACGAAAAATGTTCGTAAAAGTGAAAATGTCCGTACAATCTTGATGAGTACACATTTATGGGTTATCACGTTTCACTCCCGTATATTATTCGTATTATATTCAGACCTAAATTCCCCATTCATTACTCAAAAAGATTATACTACAAAAGCAACTTTTGTATTTTTTTATAAGTTTATGAATGCTTCTTTTGTGATTTTTTTATAGTTTGTTATTATTGTTATGCAATTTCAATCAAAGAAAAATTCTAAATATTGTTTCGTTTTAATAATGTTTACTGTTGATAAAATACATCGAAATGCTGTAGTTTTTGGGGGGAGGAGGGTTCATACAAATCCCACGAGAGGCATTTATTGAAATCAGAAGTATCTTTGTTATTTATTTATGTATGTATAAATGGGTCAGAGCCAAACTGGACTCAAATAATTCGTATCTTTATTCACTTTTCTTACTGATATGCAAATTAAGCCTATTTCTTCTTCTTCTCGGTGTATTTCTAACTTGGACTTATAAAAGTCGTAATGAACTAACTTGGACTGAATTAGTTCTTCTGTACTCTGCAGCATTTTGAAATTGTCCATATGTAATTCTGTATAATGTTTTCACTTGTGCAACTGGTTATCTTTTTGTCCTTCTGAACTGACTCTTTACAGTTACATTAACAAGTACCTAAAGATCAGGACAACGTATTTTTACCAGGAGTCCTCCATGAGTGAGTCGGCAGACATATCGCATTTGTGGTCAATTAGTCCAGGATTAAGCCGAGAAGCGGTTTGATTCCGCTTTAAGCTTATGTGACCTCTTCCAGCATAACCCGGTTGTTGCACAATAACACCAAGATGAAACAAATTTATTTCTCTCCATATGTGATATAAATACATACAGCAAATTTTTTAAACAAAAAATCTTGTTTAAACCCAAAAAAATACCGGGTTTAAACAAAAAATGGGTTTATTGTTTTCATTTATTTAATTTTTTAAACATGGTTTTTGTCAACCCTGTATCGCACCATGCTACTCGTTTCTATGGTCCAGTCACGGCATTCTGTTGCCAGTGTAAAACATTAACCGTTGTGACATATAATGACAAGTAGTAACCTCGTGTGTTATCGGCTTCTGAAGTGCATATGATGAAGCGAACATTGTCTACTAACTATCCGGCTAAACCCCTTATGCAGTTGGGTGTCCGTCTTGGTTAAGGTTTACTGGTGTTCGGTGCAGTGACCAAAGTTATGAAAACAATTATACCTTGTTCTCTTTCATGTGAGTTTCTTTTTACATTGTTAAAGTACTGTAGATTTTCAAATTATGCAGATTCAATATTGAAACCGGAAATATACCTATAACGCACGGCAGGAATAGAGTGATAGTGTGAGAGATGCAACCTGTTTATCGGAAGCTGATTTCTCATGATCTCTTACGATTTTAAATATTTAGAAATCAATATTGAAACCGAAAGTTGTACTAGTTCTTACTTTAATAGAAGACTCAAGCTGAGATGAAATCTATTCTTAAAATTTGGAATCCATACCATAATCGTTTGGATCGTTAGAGAACGTGTCGATATATATACGATATATGAGTAGGCCAATGGCAAAACCCGTTAAATTCACAAAAAAAAAAAAAAAAAAAAAGAGAGAGAGAGAGATAGTGGTTGCTTTGGAAACCTTTGTTATAAAGCTATTATTTCCAAATAGTAGAAAAAGCCATTTTAACTAGTTGAAAATTGAGATTGAAGTATGTGCCAATTACCAAAACTTGTTAAATCCATCATGGCAACAGATGCAAAACCAGTTAAATTCCTCTTCCATATTCAGTTTCATAAACTGTTAAATCCAAAACCTGCAAATAACCTTATGAGGAAAGCAGAATCAAACCCGGTTAATTCCATATTTCAAACAATTTTAGGTTTCGTGCTGTATAGGATTAGTTTAGTAATCTGAATATTTATTGCAACTCTTCCGAAATCATTCGATATTTTATTTGGCAGAATTTGAAGTGTGTGCTTTCATTTTTTTTTATTTTTGGACTGAAAATTGAAAAAAAAAAAAATGAAAATGAAATATTTAGTTTTACGTCCCACGATTATGCCGGTTAGGCTAAAGGAGACGGTGATGATGAGAAATGAATGAAATGATGGAATGAAGAAAGTGGGAAAAACGGGAGAACCCCGATAAAACTCACGAGCACGGTGTTTGTCCACCACAAAGGCCACACGGCGCGAGCTGAGATCGAACCAGGGACCCCAAGCACCGGAGGTGAACGCTCTACTACTGAGTCACCGCGCACCCTGGACTGAAAATGGAGACACTATATGTCTTAACCTAACTGTTCGTGAAACTTTTCTGTGCTTATTTGCTTTTCTTTAATAATTACTAGACAAATGCACGAAAAATCGAAAGAAAACGATACTCTAGGCAGCGATGATCATAATTTTATTATCAGACAACACCAAAATTGTCTAGAAAACGTACAAGACACATGAAAAACTGGAAACGAAATGTAGCCTAAAAGACAAGGTGAGTGGACTATCCTATGCTTAAAAGTCATTTGTTTTACATTTCAGGGTAACTCTTTACTTTGAACAGAACATTGTTGGATTAAGTTCTTCTCTAAATAGTATATTCAGCTTCAGCAGAACCTCTTTCTTAAAATGTCTCGTATCAATTATCATTCAAAATTATAACATGCTTCTAGTACAACATGTTAAAAAAACTTTGCCACTTATTTACCATTTCTGATTCTCTTTCTGCCACTGTTTTGCTCAAACTCAACATTTGCACATTTTGTTTTGCTATATTTCAAATTCATATATTGGAATAATTGGCAAATTAATATTCACCCTATGTTAGTCCATAAAAGGTTACAAACTCTTCCAAAATATATTCATTCAGTTTAGAAATGTATAAAGATTGGTAGGCCTATAATTAACTCCGCTTGTAGTTACGAAGGGTTTGACGATTGAAAGAAGCTCAAAGCTCACGTTTTACAAAGAGGTTTTTGAGGAATAGAAAACCGAGAACATGGTGATGCACCAGAGGACGAAGACGATATGGATTTCCATTTAGTAGATGATGGAGAGGAGGTTACATAACTAAATTTTTTGCACATTTGGATCCATTGTTTTCCATTCAGAACAAAATTAATGTAGCATTTGTGTATAAATATTCATTTGTGCCAATATTGTGCAATGTATAGTTGATAATACATTCCCCCCTCCCTCCCCCAATTTTTTAGTAGGCATAATACTGATTTCTGACTCTGACTCCCTTTCTTTTTGATAGGTTTTGTATCTTGAGCCTATAAAAATGGCCGCTCGTCCAGATGCAAAAGCTGTTATTTCCATTTACATACGCAAAAGCTGTTAAATCCAAACTATTTTCTTCAATAACGCAATTCACAGACTAGTGTGATTATACAGCTTTCGACAGACCCACAATTACAATATTCTTAATTCTTTAATGTTCTCTAGTTTCTAATGTTATTTTACAATTATGACGTGTTTAAACAGTTTTTCTCGATTTGTCACAAATTTTAAAATGTGAATTTAACGGGTTTTGCTATTCGCTTACTCATATATATTCGTATATATCCATGGTCCTAGTAAATACATAAAGGAGTTTTGGTAAGTTTAACTTCTCGAAAATAGTTAATATAATATTAATCTATATACTTTGCATTTCTTAACTCTTTATATACTAGGGAATTTTCTCTTGTATAATTTCCCTTTAGTTGAATTTCCACGGTTTTTTCTTATTGTCCGCCATTTTAGGCGTAACATGGATTAGACAAAACGAGGATCCTTTTTTTCGCCTATAATGGCGGACACAAATCTTATCATTTATCTGTCATAAAAGTGTCAGATAATTGGAAAGGCGAAACGAGGATTAGGACAAACATTCGACACGTGTCGACACGTTCATGTAGGCCTAGGGTTGATTGAGGTAACAATACTAACTATTCCTAAATAAATGTATTTATGACTGCCAGAAAAGAGAGGAGGACCAATAATTTATTTATTATTCGACCTAATTTCGGTACTTCCTTGACTAGATAAAAGGATTGTGTGGTTAAAAATATTATTATGATTGCCGGCTACAATTCATGAACTTTAAAGGTCCTTCAGAGGCATAAAATTAATTTCAGAAGAATGAAACATAAACCTTTTCTAATGCATAATATTAATCTTCATTGTAGTGGACTAGCCAGAAAAACTGATAATTTTTAACTTAATCTTGCTTTAATTAACAATTTAGTAAAATAAACGATAGCACCTACTACAGTAGATAAAAGGGTGAACCCGAGAAAAGTGTACGAAGAAGTTACATTTTCAGTTCATTTCTTAGAGAATACATCAGAAAATAACATCTTTAAAAAATTCCATGCATATATTGCAGCTATTTATTAAATATGACGTGCATTTTATATCGGTATAATGAACATTTCTTTACAACGCTACTTTATTGCAGAAACCCTCATATCAGACATTTAGTGAAAAATTGTATGCATTTTTTCTTCGTCATCCTGTAGAAAATATGATTGTTAGCCAGTGAGATCGCGTGATAAATTTCAAAACGCGTAATTGCATGGAATTATGAACTTTGCAAAAAATCGTAATTCTTGCAATTATTAACCTATTCTGCAATGTATATAGGAACCTATATACAAATGATAGTGACTATGTTTGTAAGTTAATGACTGATCTTGATCACATTTTCAACATGAATTAGTTTCGGGCCTGGGATGGTTTTCATCATGTAACTTCGAAGACACGACTTGGGGCTATTTAAAAATGATCGTAAATAATCAATATTAGTGTCGAATCCATAGTTTTCGGGATCGCCGAGATGAACAGTGACAATTCCGTCGTCGTTTAAATCCCAATTCACCCCCGCAAGTTGGGGCAGAGGGAGGAGGAGATATACAAAGAATATGACGAATATTAATGTCCAATCCATAGTTTTCGGGGTCGCTGAGATGCACAATGATACTTGCAATGCCCTTTAAATTCTAATTCATACGCCACTACTACTCCTGAAGGCGGATGGTGACAGGTAAAATTCATTGTAAGTTACCGATATTAGTTTCTAATTAATCGTTTTTCGGGTCCATAAGTTGATTGGTGATAATTTTGGTGCCCTTTTATGTCAAAACTGAAACTATTCTCCCCATGCGAAGAACGGGTATTCTGCTAGTTATTAACTAAATCAAACTTAGCATGCGCTAAAATCATGATTCTTCAGAATATTTGAATATGGCAGCTGTTTTAAAGAAATATATATATATATATATATATATATATATATATATATATATATTTTTTTTTTTTTTTTTTTTTTTGGCGGCGAAAGATTTAATGGAAATTAACGGAAATATCTACAGTCAGGGATGTTCGCACGAGGGGAACATGACCTCAATAGTGTCATTACAATTTTGGGGTGGGGGATTGTTGTAATTTTAAAAAAAAATTAAAATTGCCTCTTTTCACGCAAAGACAAAAAGAAACGTAAAATCTAGTTACCAAGTCAATTACTACATTATGGAAATTAAAGCGAAAATGGTTAGCCTATAGCAAATCTAAAGATGCGACTTTCTGCGTGCATTGCATGCTATGCCTCACCAAGATATCTAACGGTATGATCTTCAACGGGATACAAAGGGTGGATTTCTTTTTTTAAAAAAATGCTTCTAGAGATAGAGAGGTCACAGAAATATAAAAATGGTATTTCGAATATAAAATTGCAAGAATACAATTGTTAGCAGATAATCGAATTGATTCAAGTGTTTTGGTGCAAAGTAATGAACTTGTAAATCATCATCGAGAAGTAATGAAGGTTATTCTTGACTGCTGCAAATACTTAAACGAGGAAATGCTGCTAGCTTTTCGTAAGATAGACTGTATGACGGAAAATTAATGAACAGATTTCGACTCTTTGCAAACCATAACTCAGACGCTGTAGTGTATTGTGAAAAGGTACATGAGACTAGACGAAAATATAGGAAGATGGGATACAACCTTTTAAGCTACCGAAACATTTTTGACCTCATAGATGTTATGAGCAAGCTCGTTGTCTCGAACCATGCGAAATGGCGTGGTGTAGTTTCATGTGACAATCGCTGGACAGTGGCGTCAGTGGGACATTAGGGCAACCGCCCTCATCCCCACTCTGGATTTAAGATTTTGGGCTCAGTAAGGAAGTTTTAGAAGTCTCTTGATAAGCAAAGTTCAACAAAACAAGCTTGAGGTCCTTACACCGAATAAATACGGAGAACACACAGATAATTAAAACTGTAAAGTTGTTCAAGCCCAATTACCAAATGTTAAGCAGGCCCTTTTTAATCCTTGGGCAAAAAAGTATACAAGGGAGCAATATAGGCCTATAGCTCCTTACGGCCAATGGAAATGGATTATAACTGATCAAAATCCGTATTTATTCGGTGTAAGGACTTCCAATTTTTTATGTTGGACTTTGCTCAGCCAAAGGTTTCTATGTCCCCAAAACCTGAAATTCGGGGTAAAGGGCGGATGACCTCTAAACTAACACCCCTCTCTAGCGGCAATTATATAAAATTCTAGATTGCATCTTGCCATGTAGTTTTTCTTTCTTTCATCTCTGATTCGTAGTTATGAAAATTTGACGTCAACCCTCATGTTCGACTTGAGTTTTAGCATACATACGTTCGATTAAAGTTCTACGTCATGAAAAAAAGGAAAGTTTCCTTTTCCAAAAAAAAAAAAAAAAAAAAAAAAAAAAATCTCAAGCGCTTAATAGATTGACATACATTGCAATTTATAGTTGATTGTAATATTTTGACAACCATAACAACAAGAGAGATGATTATAGTAAGAAGAGAGAAAAATATAATTGTAAATTATGCTCCTTGGATTAATAATCCTGAAACATACTTTGCATATGCGTGTCAATGTTTTGTAGACTCAGTCATACCGTGTTTGTCACCGAGTATATCTGTTGGCTTGAAAGCTTCGGGGACATGAGTAAAAGTTAGTAACTCTTTCCGTCACTGATATAAAAATATTATCATGGTGCCGAAAAAAATGATTACGTAACAAACTACCAATATTATATTGTAAGTTAGCCATGCCTTATTGTTAATTATTATTGTTTACTTATTCAGTTATGTATTAATATTTAAATTTAAACATGATAACAGAGGCAGTAGCAGCTCAGTGGTAGAGCGTTCACCTCTGCTGCATGTGATTCTTGGTTAGATACCCGCCTAAGCCAAGTGAACTATGTGGTGGACAAATAATGTTAGGGTGCGTTTTCTGTGAATTGTCCCGCTTCCTCCCAATTGTTTTATTCCTCCATGTCCTACATTTCTCATACCCATCTCCTTTAACGTAGTCAGCGTAATCGTGGGACACAGTAACCGGGTTTTACTTTAAGAAAAAAATGAAAAAAAGAATGAAAAATCAAAGAAAGGCCAAATAATACAGGTCCATTATGGTATGTGAATTGAGGCAAAAGTTGGAAACCTCCTTCTTTTTATTCCGCGCTTTTTTTTTTTTTTTTTTTTTTTTTTTTTTTCACCAACTTCACCAGCACAGCCCTTAATAGTTGACACGTGCCAGTTGGCTGGGTTGCATGCAACATGCGGTCACTCAAACGAGAGACACGCCTCTTTGTTTGCTTATACAGTTTCAGAAACCCACAGGCTCGGTTCCTGTCTTCCACGAAACCAGAAAACAAAACTAAATAACATCAACAGACAACTGTCCCGCTGTGAAAACCCATACGTCATTTCTCGTATGTCGTTGCCATCTATCTTTCCAAATTGTCAGATGGTCAGTGACTATTTTTCTTTTTTGTGTCAGTTTTTTAGAATAATTTTTAGAACACATTTTTCATTGAATTTTGCGTAAGTCAGGTGTAGTAAACATATTTACCGCTCCACTGAACAATGATTGATTACTATAGCAATGGAATAATGAGCGCTATATTAATAGTAACTATTGACCATAGCAAAACAAGAGAAATGTATTTAATAGACGCCGTTTAAAATTTTGATGAAGACTAGAAATAAGGTTTCCTTACCTATCCTGGTTTTATTTTAAAGTCACACCTTGTCTCGGTTATTGAAGTTCTTTCTCTCGATTCGATTATAAAAAAGAGGTCCTCATCCCGTTTCATTTTGTAAATTGAGACAAAATGTATAACCTGATTTTTTATTCCTTGAAACTACGCTATGCGTAAAGGTAGGAAGTCTTATAGAACAACTTTGCCCGTCCGTTCGTCTGTCGTTATGTTTCAGAGCAAAGCATGTAAGAGATATCGCCATGAGGTATTTCACAATCGATTAAGCGTCTCAGAAACAGGTTATAAATTCTCCATTAACTTTATGTTCAAACCAGAAATGGTTAAAATTAACCACTTCCAGTTTGAATATTTCTCATTAATGAACCATATTAATAATAGATAACGACAAACTTTTTTCTGTAATCGGTTATCGAAACCGTAAGTGGTTTAATTTACTAGTATTTCTGCTGTCAATATATATTTTCATGGAGCGAGAACTATAAAAAATATGTAGAATTTTTTTGCAATCTATTCAGCATACCAAGGATAGGTTCTATACCATCCCTAAACCTTCTATTTAGACCGACTTGGACCTTCATCCTCATAGCAGAAAAAAGTAAGGAACAGGTACACTGAGAAAAAAAGGACTAGGATTTCCGTGTGGATACATCGTATTTACGCGGGTGCGCTCCTTAAGTAATGTAATTTCATGTATAAAATTACAGCAGGTGGGAACACCATGCCAAGTCTGGAGTTCGGCGTCGAACTAGACTCGCTGTGATTGGATAATTTTATTCACATGATTGATTTCGTGTTAAAAACTATTACTCTTGTAAGGTAGGGAGTCACAGATTTAGAAAGAACCAAGAGGGGACACTCGTAGGGAGGTAGGAACAACATTATATACCTAAGTTACCACCGTCGGAATGGGTATGGCGTTAATTCTAGATTCGAAATGGTGGTCCTACAATACAAAATTTTCGCTGGACGGTGGTGTAGATCGTACTACTGATGAAACAACATTACTTAATGTGGTGACGCGCGTAACGTAGTAAAAACAGCATTTATATGCCGACTGGATTATGCATTTTTCTCCGTGTACCAGTTTTTTTTTTTTTTGGTACAGACTCTGGCACAGGCTCTTTATTTGATTTTATTCCTCGATTACAAACAGTAGGTGTAAATGTAGCCTACTATTTAGAAGTTTTTAGTATTGTATTAGGTTGATTTGAAAGTCTTTAGTAGTTTAATCATGTTTAACGAAACTCAATAGTCTTAATTTCTTGTATGTTATCATAATCCTTCAGCTTAACGAGAGGTTAATGAAGGGAATAACATAACACTTAAACCATAACACTTGAAATTCATCGTTATTTTGGTCCACGACCAGCACTTATTAATTTTATATCTGAAAGGTCAGATTAACCCTTATTGTAACAGAGCAGTGTTTGAGCGATTGACAATAGAAAAAGGTATAGTCGGATAAGGGTCTTAAAACTGCTCTTACACCGATTGCTGTGATATTTATGCAAAAGGTACCCATATCCATAAGTAACTTTGTCCAGAAAATCAAGTTCAAATTCCATCGAATTTTGAAGCTCTTCTTGAAAATTCGAAAATAATAAAAAAAAAAATCATATCTAGGAATCGCTTGGTTTACGACATTGAAACAAAACATGAATATACTTTGCTCAAAGGGCCTTATAGAAATCACGAAACAATGTATTTCGGCCTTTAAATTGTTAGGGAAAAACGTGTCGAAATTATTCGAATTCAAATTAATTTTGTTATTTGTTAGAGTTCTATTTTCCACCATAGAAGCAGCCCGAATCCACCTCTAATATATTTTGAGCATGGTTTGATACCATCAGTGCAAGTTGGTGTAAAATGGGAACCCATAGTAGGAACGCTGAACTGTCGCCTGCAAGATAGGCAATCAACATTACACAATATACGTTTTGGCCTGCACAAATACTGTCAGAGGCGCTAATGAAAAGATAACAGTCGAGGGACTTAGTTAATCTTATAATTAACACAAATGACTATTATATAAACAAGTTTACTTAGTTCAAATAATTATACATATCCTCGTATCAAATAATATACGGATGGATTATGCGGTACATATGGTATGTTAATTTTTTTTTTAACAAACTCAAAGCTTAGCGCTTAGTTTTGAAACTATTAACAATAGTCCCACCTGCAAATCAATTAAAAATATGGATTGATCATTAAGGTGAAGAACCCAACCACCAATTAAAATTTTGGTGGTCTAACAATGCGTGAGCTTCTAGGTTTCGGCGATACTGATTCATACGTAATACTACTTCGAAAGAAGAAATTGTTGATTTCATTAAATCATTTTTGAAAATGATAATTTATTTTGTATTGGTAATTTATTTGTAAATATTAAAAATGCAAAATTCGATAACACTAAAACGAGTTGGAGAACTTATCCATATTAAATTAAGCCTATTTCCCGTTAACTTGCAAATCTAAGAGAGGGCTCATGATTTGTATAAAATTTGTGATATTTTACCCATTGAGACACAGAGAGAAAAGAGGAGAATACAGTGTCAATAAAGAACAATTTTGAAAATGCACGAAATGAACGTTTAATATCAAATATATAACCATTAACAGAATTAACTCTGTAGCTCGTTTTCTCCATTAAATTTCCTTCCTTTATTTTAAGGATTGCATAATCACTTAATTTCTCCACGGGAGATTATCTTTCTTTTAGCAGCATCGAACTGGAGCTATGCCTTGTAATTGAAACATTTTAAAAATGATAAACGGCGAATGTGGTAATCGAACCCGGGCCGACAGATTAGAAAACCAACTCTTAACACTCATCTAAAGCGTTACTTCTTCCGACTCGCCTAAATAAAGAGCCGTTTCTTTGCATTAAAAACAGTAGCTTGTTAATATGTCAGGTTGATTTGAAAAAGACAGGAATATGTAATTGACTCGGAGGGCATTATATCACTGTATTCACTAAGTTATCAACATTACATATTTTTTCGCAACGAAATACAAAACAACTTTATTTTGAATCAAATACGGCGCGTATATTATACTCGTAAACAAACTAAATACAAATTAACTGCTGCATAGTAATCGTTGTTAAGTGGTCAAGGAGCTACACCAGTAATCTGAAGGTAGTCGAATAAAATCAGATCCACGAAAAACCAGTAATCTTTTATTAGTTTTGAAATTTTTGATGGCGATTGATCGGGGATGACGCTCGTTTTATTTTCTTCTAATATTGAATACTCGGATGTTTCAATACTTGAACTATAAAATATTCAGGAATAATAATAATAATAATAATAATAATAATAATAATAATAATAATAATAATAATACAGTTATTATTATTATTATTATTATTATTATTATTATTATTATTATTATTATTATTATTATTATTATTATTATTATTATTATCTCATAGAAGATTAAAAGTTAGGAGCTTAGGTATTATCGCTCAGGGCATATCATTACAACTAGAAATGTAAAATTTGGCAAGAATATTTCGGCTTTGTTCAGTATTGCTCACTATCTGAGGAATTTCTCAACTCTTTTTTGAAACAAAACAAACAAAATTGAGACGAGAGTTAACATTTTAGATTTGAGACGGGACAAGACAAACTCAAATTATCGTTTAGCTTTGAAGATGAAATCGAGACGAGACGAAAAGTGTGGTTAACATTTCTCTTTTTATCTTCATTATAGATGTAGTGTATGTGTATTCTTTAAGTAACAGTTGCTTTGTAGACTGAATCTTATAGGCTTTTTGTTACTTTGAATTTCGGAGCTCATTGAGTTTATTATGGTCTGTTTACTATGGTTAGAAAAACTGTTATAATTACTTCTTCATATACTCAAAGTTAGTTTATTGAATGCCTGACTGTTCAGCGATATTCAGTTATTCTTATTACAGTTAGCTTCCTCAAAACGTAAAGTAAAATTCTTTATACATGAAACTTGAGTGGAACGTTTTGGTTTAAAATTTGATGTTTTCAGAGGTGTATTATGGAGGTCCATACAACCTCCCGAAATACCGACTTATTTGTAAATTTTGCCTAATTTTAGGCCAACTTAAAAAAAAAATAATACCATTATTTTTATTATTATTATTATTATTATTATTATTATTGTTATTATTATTATTATTATTATTATTATTACTGAAATTTTACCTAAATATTACGTCCTATTGCAATGTAAATAAGCGTACTGAAGTTGATAGGAAATAAAAATAAAGGATAAGAGATAGTGCTAGAGGCAGGATAAGAGCGATTAGTGTCCGAAATTAAAAGAAGAAGGGAGAAAGGTGTCAGCTCCTGGACATCATTAATATCGAAACTCCGGATTCCTAACTCCATAGTGAAGACAGATATGGACATCACATAATATAAAAACGCACTTTTAACATCTAATTACTTGGATATTGGTAATTAATAACAAAGTGAAACATTTTAGATTTAACATATGTATATCTGTATGAACAGTCAAAACCATATCGTTCCTTAACATGCTATATGATTTTTTAGTAATAAAATACAACATCCATAATAGACGAATATTCGTAAAATTATCAGTACTATAATTACTCAGGCATTTGCACGGAAAGAAGGACAAAAATTTATGAAAGAAATATAGTTATAATTTTTAGTCAAGTTGTTCTTTTGATAGAAATATAGTTGTAGACCCTATATAGCTGGCATCATTATTTTTTTTCAGAGAATTACTATTTTCTTATTTTTTCCGTAGGTTACCTTTGATCTACTAAGTTTTAATGTTGATTGTATTATACAAGCTTTATTTATTATTACATAGGTCTTATTTTTTTCTGTCGGTATCCCAAGTAGAAGTTCATATTACTGATGAAACCTTTTCTGAAAGTAAAGTTCAATGTTCAACTTAATTAAACTGTGCTTATTTCAAGTTATTATAAATGCATGTTGCTTATACTTAATAATAAAAGACCGTTGACAAATGTGACGTGAGTTACCGTAACATGAGTTACCCGACTCTGTGCATATTTCACAAAAAAAGTAGTCATAAAATGTAAATAGAAATTTAATATTTTTGTCATAATTAATTGTGTGTGTTCCTATCTTACATAGCTATTTGATGCACATAGCTATGCCAGGACAAAAGAAAATGGACTGAAAAATCACAGGTTCTGAATGTTGGGAAAACATTTGTAACGTGAATTACTATAGTATTTTCTTTCCTCCTAGGTTTGCTATATCATATAAAATTACGATATTTGGTAATTATCTGTATAAATATGACACTTTTTTTTAAAAAAGAAAAAGCAGAAAAGTTTATTTGTGGTTAGTATTCTTCAAAATATACGTCATTACGTAACGTGAGTTACCATGTACATACCCACTCCATGATTTTGACAAATGAGTAGGCTTATAAAAATACTTACCAGAAACTTAAATAATTTATAATTTTGTAAATGAAAAGGGAGAGTAATAATTTTCCTATATCAGGCGTTAAACATATAACAGTCAAATGTAAATCATCTAATACACATTATGCTTCTTTGAATATGAAACATTTTTTAATGTAAAATGGGAAAAAAATAAGAAACAGGCTTTATTGCATTCATACTATTTCACACATTCATTTAATCGAATATAATTACTTATTTTTATCAAGAGTACACTCCTAATTGAAAAGCACTTGATGGGATTTTTTCGGGCGATCAGTGCTTTTGTATTATGTTTCTTTTCACAACGCCCTCACCGCCCTCGGTCTACATTACAGCTGGGGAAGAAATTACACTACTGTTGGTAATTTCTTTGCAACGGGTTTTGTTCCAAGGCAAGGCGATGATCCCCTTCCCGTTGTTACCCCTGCTGGAATATTTTCAACCGAGTTACTACTACAACTACGTTCACCAAATATTAAAATCACATATAACCTGGTTCAGTAAAATTTATAATGAATTCTTTATTCGAGTAGGCAATATTCTTTTCTATGGTAGAACAATGTTCAGTAGTACTTCTATTCCATTTTTGTTGAGATGTATATCATCTCTTCGGCCATCAGCATAAAATCTGTAAGAGAAAGAAGTATACATAATAATTTACGTAATTACCATTACCGCTTTTATTGGTTTTTTATTAGTCTGGTGATAGATAGGTGATAATTAAATAGGTTTGTGCGAGTACCCTTTGTTCTTTACTTATGAAAGATAACACGATAATTAACTACTAACTACAAAGTTATCGTATACTTTTAGTAACTAAGTTTGATGTTGATAACCATTATGTTTATACTATGTAATTCTAGTACATACATTTGATTGTTTTATATTAGAAACTACATAGGTTCGTGAAAGTAATATTACTAATCTGATATATATGTATCACGTAATTACACAGCCCAAATCGAAAATAAATATCCATCATTTAAATCAAATGAAATGTTTGAGTTTTACGTGCCACGATTATGCCGGTTAGGCTAAAGTAGACGGTGATGAGTAATGAATGAAATGGTGGAATGAAGAAAGTGGGAGGAAACGGGAGAACCCCGAGAAAAACCATGCACACGGTGTTTGTCCACCACAAAATTCACTTGCGGGGGCAGGGATCGAACCCGGAACCCCATGCACCAGATGTGAACGCTCTACAACTGAGCCACCGCGGTCCCACCATCATTTAAGTATTGCTTACCACACATATAGGTTGTGTAAAACTACCGAAGAAAATAGAAAGTGCTTGTTAAATGCAAACAAAAAGAATACAATTTACACCATAATGATTCATCAAAATTACATCACCTTTCTCTAATTTATGCGCAATGATAGAAACAATTATGGAATGAAAACTCTCAGCCATTTAAGATTTTTCTTTTCTAGCTTCAAAGACTCTTGTTAGACCTTTATGAAGAGTACGTGGGACCACAAGGAAAGGATATTAATTTTAAATAAAAAATTATTGGAAAAAATTGTTGCAGTTATCTATAAGTTATGCAACAAGTCGAATTGATAACCTCATACTTTTAGCAAGTATGTTAAAAAATAGTGGATATCGTCAACCTAAACCCTATATGGATTTAAAAATGGCAACACGAAATGGACAATTGTATAATAGCAATGCAGATAGTGCTTACCAAAGTGACACTTTCTGAACACCATAACGTAGTGTGGTTTTTGTAAAACTTTAAGAGAGTACTTAAATTTGTCTTGTATGGTAGGCAATAGTAGTAACCAATATAAAGAAAAATTAATTTCTTTTTACTTTTGCAAAAATAGTCCGCTAGGAGACCATAATGTATATGTAACACAAATAATAAATAGTACCAAATAATAAATAGTGCCAAATACAAGAAGCAAACGTTTTTATGATTCTATTGTTCTTTCTGTACATATTGGTTAGACACAGTGATCATATATAATTACTGTACCAAAGCAATTTATATATTTTTGATGTAACTACCTCTCAAAAAAATGTTTCCCAGGAACACCGTGAAGTAAGTAACCTTCCCAGGTAAATAAAACATCACACACATTATCTGAAAGGTAATTAATGACGTAAGTTAGAAAGTACAGTATATTAATGAGAAACTACTATAATAACTCATAACATTAAACGTAATATTTTCAATAAGTAGAAGCTTTGCTTTGTATATACTAAAACAAAAACACACTATTTGCTGAGCAAAACAAAATATTCACATAAAAAACTACATACGTGTTACAGTTTCGCCAACTAACATATTGGCTTCATCAGACATTGATAGTCTGTTTTTGTTTAAACATTAAACGATTTTTAAAAAATTTTTCTCTTATAGTAGCATATTTGTTGCATCTTAAAATAGACAGAGAGGCATCTACCTTGGACCAAAAGCTGTAGACACTTGTTCGATTCTCATATTTCAATTATCCATTGCCTTTTCAAAATACAATAGATTTTCCATGGCGTATTTAAAATGAATAAATGAAATAGAAGCAAATTCATAATAACTCTTTTGTTACATTTTATTTAGATATATCTTCATTTAGAACAGTAACAGATTATGCATTACTAGTTTCCATTTAAAAATACGTTTCTCTATAATTTATGCTAATAATTGTAGTACATTATGTTTGCAAAGTTTAGACGATAAGAAGAACGCAGACTAAAAGTATTTCAAAACAAAATCATGAAAAGAAACACGTTACCCAACAGGAAGAGAAATGGGAATGGCGGAAACTTCATAACGAGGAAGTACATAATTTACATTGTTTACCAAACGTTGTTAGGGTTATCAAGTATAGGAGGCTCAGGTGGTCAAATCATATTGCCTGGATGAAAGAAAGTAGGAACGCTTTCAAAGTATTAACTGGAAGACCAATTGGAAAACGACCATTAGGAAGACATAGGAGTAGATAGGAGGACATCTGAAGATGGCTATCGCAAAAATAAACAGGATCCATTTGGCCAAGGACAAGTCAATGGAGAGCTTTTGTGAATGCTGCATTGAAACACAGGGTTCAATAGGACATAAAGCTATTTAGTTAGACGAATTGTGTTTTAGTCGATTGTAATGCGGATACAACCGGACCGGAAAAAAAAAAATAGCCATCAACTCAGTAAAATCTTTCCCGACTAAGCAAGGACAGCACTTAATTTCAGAAAAATATGTTATTTAAAACTGGGAAGAAAGCACTACTTCATTGTCGTCCTATTTCTAGTATAATAAATTATGATATTTGAAATTATCAGATGAAGTTAGACCACATTCGACCAATGTTTTTTTTTTTTTTTTTTTTTAAAGGAAATTTATCATGGAATTTATATTTAAACCTTTTGAGGAAGGCGATGGGGACAGGTTAAGTGAGTTATAGACTAATAGGCAAATGTGATTGATCTCAACTGCAAGAATTAGAATTATATGAAAAAACTTGATAAACACACATATTATACCCTACGAATATGTCGTCGAGGTTGAAGAGTTCACCAATATTTCAGCGTCATTTTCATGTATGTATTCACACGAAACTACCTTACTGGCTTTATTAAAATTATAATAATAATAATAATAAAATTTAAAAAATGATACTTATAACGATACGATAATAATGATGTTATCAATGATCAGAGGCGCAATATCATAATGGTGTAATCAATCTGTACCTGTTTTATGAATATGATCAGAGGCGCAATAAGTGAGCAGGAATATATATTGAAAAAGAAAAAGTTTGCTGATTAGGTTGTCATGAAGATAGTTAGTTGGTTATTATGAAGAGGTAGTTGAATTCAATAAGAAGGGTGGTGGGCGCGGTGGCTCAGTTGTAGAGCGTTCACCTCCGGTGCTTGGGGTCCCTGGTTCGATCCCAGCTCGCGCCGTGTGGACTTTGTGGTGGACAAACACCGTGCTCGTGGGTTTTCTCGGGGTTCTCCCGTTTCCTCCCACTTTCTTCATTCCACCATTTCAATCATTTCTCATTATCACCGTCTCCTTTAGCCTGACCGGCATAACCGTGGGACGTAAAACTCAAAGATTTCATTTCATTTCAATAAGAAGGGTATTTGTGATGTAATGGTTTCTATAAAAACTCGTACCTCCTGACTAGAGTAAACAATGTGCTTTGCTGTTTAGTTATTATATTGCTGTCAATTCTTGAATTATTTCTTTATTATCTTAGCTACTGTAATCCCAAAGAAATCAGTAGGGCTATATGTTTTGTATCCATAAAAAATTACATGCATATATGTATATTATAAAAAAACGTTAGTTATAAAATTGTTCGAGATAAATTTACGGTGAGGTGCTCTGTTCAAGTGTAATTTATACAATACTTAAAAAAACACACATATACAAAATGTTTTTTTGTAATTTTGAAAGTAATAGTATATTTTTATCTATCATTCTGGCATACCACAATTCAACTGGCATAAGTGGTTTGAGGATGTGATTTGTACAACATTTATTTATAAGGGATGGTTATCAACTCTTAGACACAGCGTTACTGCAGGATAGAAACACTGCAAACCATACAAAACGTTTCATGTACCCAGAAGAAAGGGGGGTCTGTTTGAAAAAGTGTGAATATTTCTGCTCACTTATTGCGCCTCTGATCATATTCATAAAAGAGGTACAGATTGATTACATCATTATGATATTGCGCCTCTGATCATTGATAACATCATTATTATCGTATCGTTATATAATAATAGTAAATGACGTTGTTTCTTTATTTTATTTCATTTATTTCTTTTTATTTTTATTTTTTGGAAAGATTTTGTTCTATTTTTCTTGTTCTAAGCTTAAATTGATCACTGATGATTGTTGAGAAATGTGCATATGGTAATAACAAAATTATAAGTACTCGATTGGTTATCGTTCAGAAAGATTATGGTCAATATTTATTATCGTCCTGGCGTTCTAGTACTCAGTAGTCTTACCAAAAGAGTGACATTCAGAGGCATTGATTTCGGGGTTGCTACGGTGCATCTCCTTCCTCTAAATTTTTTGGGAGGTTATTCAACACTCACACACACAAAAAAGAGAGTAGAATATCAAGAAAATAGGGTAGGATAGAAAAAGTAATAGAAGAGAAAGAAAAAATATTGAAAGAATGATCACCACGAGTTATTTTTTTATGTATTTCATTGACATAAGCTTCCATGAAATACTTCGAATATGAAGGAATTTTTTGGGATCATTCCAATATCAACTATTTGTATCGCCAGGATAGTCTCTCTCTCTCTCTCTATTATTATTATTGTTGCTAGTAGATAGTGAGAGTGGCGAAGCGAGAGAGTGGCAAGGAGGCAAGCGCCCCCTAGAGGCTACTCTTGCCCTAATGATTGCCAACCAGACTTCCGTCCATTGACTCTACAATCTTAAAACATTCTACATATTGTATTGTATACATAAGTATAATAAGCAATCTTATTGTCCAATTGTAATATCCATGCATTTAGTACGTGTTGAAGTTATATTATTTGAGCGTATGGGTATGCACGTATATTTCTGTTTTCTCTTGTTGCTCTTTTTCCGGTAAATTTTAGTTATCATTCTTTATTCTTATTATTATCTTTATCATTATTATAACAATTTTTAATTTCCAATAGTGAGAATAGGCAACATTGTATATCCGATTCAACTGAAAAGATAAATTTCATTGTGTCTAGCAAACAACAATAATAGAGTTGCTCCACTTGGAAATGCTGGGGTGGCATCTAACTTACAGGTCCCAGGTCGCTCCCTTCCTTTAACAATCCTTTCTGCCTTCCTTTTCCCCGGAGTATACTTGCCAAGGGACGTCATCCCTCAAAACATGACGGGCTAAATGTTCTTAGATGCCGAGAGCCCAAAAATCTAAATCCTAATCCTGATCCTTGTTTTCTTCACATTGGATCTACTTTCATTGCAGGGAAGAAAAAGGTAAAACCATTAATTATATTATATGCATTGAATAACTATTGTGTATTAATCCATCATTGAAGTTTTAAT
The DNA here is from genome assembly GCF_964235325.1 of Thermobia domestica. NCBI lineage: Eukaryota > Metazoa > Arthropoda > Insecta > Zygentoma > Lepismatidae > Thermobia > Thermobia domestica. The sequence goes on from NC_137456.1 coordinate 329,346,513, forward strand.
TTACACATTTCGTTTAAATGTTCTATACTTTTTTTTTAATGAAACATTATTCTCTGCATTCAATATTCATAGGCTTAAAAAAGGTTAATTTTTAGAGATTTTTTGTATTCCTTCATGCAAATGATAATAATAATAAATATATGGAATTAAACTTATTACCTCTCAATAACGGTTATTGTCAGACTGCTGTTGTTTAGTTAGTGAGCCGCGATGGCTCAGTGTAATAGTTAATCACAATGACATTTAAACACGAGCATAGGCAAGGACTGTCATGCCAGCTGGCTCTGGAACTAACAGAGGCAACGCATTGAGAGTTGGCTGTTATTATTTATTATACAATGTACTTTACTTTATGATAGAAACAACGAGGAAGGCGTTACTTGTTGTTATTTATTCTACTAAGTTCCCTATGTTGTGAGTATATTTATTCTACTCATTTCTTTATTTCCTTGTGTAAAAGACTCCTAGTAACCTCTGAATAGGGTCGAGAAAAAATCGAAAACGACACAATAGTGTTGAATATTAATTATTTTTGATGTATGAAATGAATACAGACACTCCCAAAGTCTACTTTCTATCCTCAAAAACACTCCATGAGAAATAGAGTGAAAAGTAACATATCACAAATGACCGAGGAAACTGTGAAATGCATAATTTGGAAGTCTGAAAAACGGCTGACTCGGTGAAAACGCTTGAAAAAACATTAGCAACGTAGTATCTTAGTCACTGTGAGTGCACTTTGATTAAAGTTTGGGTTCTATGGCGGTTGAGTGTTGGGAAAAACATGCCAAAATAGATTATCTTCTGGATTTTTATAACTGCACATTCATTGAAATGCACATCATAAGGAGAAGGGGATTCATCCTATCTTACTCGAGCGAATAACGAGCATTTCAGTTAGTTATTCATATAATGGAACCGAGAGTTAATCATAAAATAAGCTGATTTGTGTTTTAATGAGCTTGAACTTTTTCATTCACAGTTGACAGCAGGCCGGTAGCCAGCCCAAAAGATGTAGGGGGGCCCGGCTGAAGTTAAGTGGGTCAAAAAATATTATAGTTCATCACCATATTATAGTTCATTTGCAAGCCTGCCGTGAAAATTGTAGGGGGTCCGCAAAAATTTAGGGGGGCCGGCCCGCGTAGACCCCCCTGGATACGGGCCTGGTTGACAGCAACATGGCAGTGAATATTACAGATAATATGTTAATTCCTGAGAGTCAGCCACGACAAAACATATGACATATGTAATGAAAATATGATAATTTCTATGATATAAATGAATGTGATTGAACGCTTTACAAAATTTATCAATTCTCTTCCACAAGTTAACCATAAATAATTTGTATTATTAAAAGCCTCAATAACAGTATATTCTATGCTGCTTCAAAATATAAAATTTCTCACTAAGATAGCTGGAAGATGATTTCATTATCACATGGCGTAATTTACGCTATTATCCATAACCGCTTTCCAAAATAAAATGCTATTTCTTTTTCAAAGCAAAGAGATTGAGGTATAAATGAATTTTTGAGACCAATACAATTAGTTTATTAGTAACCTATATTAACATAAAGATATTTTAACTATAATGACATGGAATTACTAATAATAATGTATATTTCATATACTCTTTGTCTGCTTCTTATGGGAAGAATTTATTTTATAACAAATAATTATTAAAATTGATAAAAAAGTATTAAAAAACAATTTATATCATGTAGGTTGGAATTATAGAAATAAACAAATACAATAAACTTTTGGTAACTGTGAGTTACCAATATTATATGTGCGACAAACAATAGTAAGTAGTATAGAACACTTAGCAATTTGAACTTCAAGATATACAAGAAGACACTACTGTAATAAACATCTGTTCGTTACGAGACGAGATTGCACTTTCATGATACCTTTTCGAAAGGAAAGGGGTAAAATATTTATTCCGAGCATAGTTAATAATAAAAATATGAAATTGTAAATTAGAGCTAAGTAAAGAAGGTCTAATTTAAAACTTAATATTTTTGCATAAACAAAACAGAAATTTATAAATTTAACTAAAAGAAAAGTACAAAAAAAAAAAAAAAAGAAAGATACAAGTCGATAAATTTCATATCTTATTAAGCGTAAAAAAAGTGATATAGATGGTTGTCAATCCACATGCACATGGAATGTAGAAAACTTTCTTTCTTTCCTAAACTAAAACGTTATGTTGTCCGGTTGTACGCTAACCCTGTCAAGGAATAAGATGAAATTAACGCTGCACTACCAAAGTGCTTATCGTGCGAAACAAAGAATTTGATTTTAATTTTTTTTTTTTTTTTAATTTTATCATAACGAAGGTCAGGATTTACGCTCATCCATATAATATTCTTCATGTCAGTGAAATCTATCGATTGGCCTGTTTCATAGAACACAAGGAGCAGTTGATAAGGTATATACTGTAGAAAGCAATAAAGATAAAAATATATACATACGTGATGACACGTGTTCCAGGAACTTTCTGAGAGTCGTGGCATCACGTTGGTAGCTGCTTGAACGATATAATTTTGGTATTGGCGGAGGTTCCACAATTTTGACTTTGCAACGATGTTCCGTGGCAATCTTCAGCATCTCCTGCAAGTCTTCCAACAGATTTGTCACAGGTAATTGCTGTAATTAAAAGAAAATTGTTAATAAGGGAAATAAAATTAAAATAGGAAAAACTAATGGGCCAATTTATCTCAAATCAACCAAAAGTAAAAGCATTTTTAAAATTCGTGGTGTCTTTTATTGTACATTGAAAGACATGTTTGCGATAGGTATTTCCAAAAATAAAACTTTTCCAGCCCTCATAGATAATTAGCAATTAAGACTAAAAGTCAAAACTAAAAAACTGCTGATTTTGTGTTAGTCACCATAAGAGATATGAAGCTTAAATTTCACATCCGCATGTAAATTTGTCTGAAGATTTCAAATCTGCGATCAAAAGTAATGAATGTTGTATAGCAGCATTTATGGTCACAAGTCTAAGCCCCCGAATGATCATGAGGTGAAAGTTGCACATGTATGAAATTTTAGCACAAGGCAGGGCCGTACTGCAACCAAGGAGCCCACTGGGAAGGTACTTTCTAGGGGGGCCACTCACATATACATACTGTCTTCTCCCCCATTAATTACTGACAAAATTCTTACCATAAAATTTTTACCATAAAATATTACATGAGTCACTCCTATCTAATTCATGGACGAGTTGATAAAGGGTCAATCATAGAAGTTTTTGATGGGGCCCCCGTTGTAATTTCCCCCCTTACGGGGCCTCAATGGTCTTAGTCAGGCTCTGTATATTTTCTATACGGAAAACAACGGTGCTGTGAAATGTAAATTATTATTTAATTTCAAGTTATGGCATCATTTGAGTCTTTAATTTAGCTGAGAACTTTATATTAGCAAAATTATGAAGCAGAGTGGGAAACCATAAACATTTCAAGGGTTGAATTCCGAAAAATGTGAAGTTGTTTTTCGCAACATAATGAGCTGGCAACCCTGGTCTGATATGAGCTGACTGTATTGCTGGTACTAGATATGTTATCATTAGACTTCGGATTTTTGCATATTTGCATTTTTTTTTCTTGATGTGATATTGATATGCTCTTTAAGCAGAAATTTGTTTGAAATAAAATAGCAGAGTTTTATAGTGCATATTTTGGAGATTAGTGCATGTTATTTCGTTAATGCATATAAATGCATATGTAAAGATACAACCAAATTAAAAAATTTTAACGTCCAACAACTTTGCTCATAAATGGAATTTCAAGTTTCCAATATAGACTCAAGATCTTGAAATGGTTCATTGTTGTTTAGAATATCTTCCAAGGTTATGTGAAAGGAGAATAAGAAAGGGGTGAGTGATTCATCCTTCCGGTAATGATGCATGACTGTTAACTTTTTTGAAAGAAGATATAAATAACGGTGTCAAATCACGTACAATAAAATTTCCACGTCACCCATCTCATAAATTGTGTGGTCCTGTGACAGTATAAGAATACCGAAAGAAAAATATTTCCATTCAGTTGTAATGCGACATCTTCACATTTGAATTTTAACTACCGGTACCTCAGAATTTTATCCCATTTTTGTCCACCCAAGAAAAAAATGCAGCATTCAAATTAACGAAAAAGGGCCATTTCAAAATTTCGGCGACATCGATCACCTGTAGTGCGACATCCTCGAATTTTAACTAGCTCAGAATTTTGTCCAATTTTTTGTCCATTTTTGTCCACCCCAAGAAAAAAATCTGTACCATCCTAATAAACGAGGGAGGACCATTTCAAAATTTCGGACACTTCGATCATCTGTAGTGCGAGAACTTTAAATTCAAATTTTAATTAACTCAGAATTGTGTCGAATTTTTGAACATTTTTGTACCACGAAGAATAAATTTTGTACAATTGAAATAAATCAGCGACGGTCATTTAAAAATTTGTCCACTTGGATCATCTGTAGTGACACATTTTCAAATTTGAATTGCAACTATGTTGGTGGTACAAAAATAAAAAAAAATTGGGAAAATTCAAAGCTAGTTTGAATTCAAATTTAAAGATATCACACTGCTGGTGATCGAAGTGTCCAAAATTTTGAAATGGCCCTCCTTTCTTAACTTGAAAGGTACAAAATTTTTGATGGTACAAAAATGTACGGAAATTGAATAAAATTCTGAGCTAATTAAAATTCGAATTTGAAGATGTCGCTCAACAGGTAATCGGAGTGGCCTATTTTTGAAATGACCCTCCCTCGTTTATTTTAATGGTACGAAACATTTTGTTTGTGGTACATGAATGCGCAAAAATCGAACAACATTTTAAGCTTGTTAAAATTCGAATTTGAAGATGTCGCATTACAGGTGATCGAAGTGCACAAATTTTGAAATGCCCCCCCCCCTCGTTCATTAGAATGCAATGGAACAAAATTTTTTCTTGGGTGGATAAAATGGACGTAAATTGGTCAAAATTCTGAGCAAGTTAAATTTCGAATTTGAAAGCGTCACACTAGGTGATCGAATTGGCCGAAATTTTGAAATGGCTCTCTTTTGTTAATTTGAATAGTACAATTTTTTTCTTAGGTGGACAAAAATTGACAAAAAATGGACAAAGATGTCGCACTACAACTAAATGATCCAGAAAAATCTTCTAGAAGTTATCTTTTGAAACAATGGATTGAAGTTGAGAGACGTTAACAATTTTGCAAAGTGCATGCTAAACAAATAATATTTTCAAAGTAAGTAAGCTAGTTTTCAGAAGAGGATATTTTTATTTTGTTCGACAGCAAAAGCTCAAACTTCAGCAGCACTTTTTTTTCTTCTTATATGTTCACAGCAGTTTCAAGTCTGGTAAGGAGTTTATACAACTATGAAACAACCCAGATGTGTGTGTATGTGTTTTCATATTCGACAGAGTTCATTCCAAAGAAACCGTTGAAAAATGTATTTCAGGTAGAAAGAAACAACCGTTTTTAAAATTAGCTCTAATTTGATTAAAATATTTGCTTTACAAAATCTAAAACTTGTCACAGCAGTTACTTTCCGAGATAAGTTCTTAAGTTTTTCTGTAAGGAGTTTATGAGAGTATTTAAGTATAAGCTTGTGTTGCTTTGATACGTACCTCGGTTTCTCTAAAGGGAACTTTCCTACTAAAAAGTAACACTTCCGAAGTGTAACACTCTTATTTTGATAAAATTTGGCAGGTAGATACTACACATGAAATAAACGAATATGTGTTTTTTATTTTTCTGAGGAAAAACGGTTTTAGGGGGCAAAAGCACCCACCCAAAATTTTGAAAGCTTATGACCGAAATGCAAGAAGAAGTAAACCGAAGTGAATGAAATTATGCACAGATATTGCAGACGGAAAATGAGGGAATACGGGTTTCGTATATTCCCGGAGAAAACGGTTGGGTGGGACACGGACCCCTCCAAACCTTTGATCACGAAATATCATAAGTGCTAGTAACAGTATGTCAGATGTGTGTAAAGGACATGAAGAATTGCAACGAAACTTTGTTTATGTACAATACGCAAAAAATAAAAGAATAAGGTTTCCTTTTTATTTTCTGCGGAAAAACTGTTTTAGGAGAGCAAAAGCTCCCACCCAAAATTTTTAAAGTTGACGCTCAAAAGACAAAAAGAAGTGAACCGAAGTAAACGAAACTACGAAACCCAATTATCTCATTTTAAGTCTACAATATCTGTGCACAATGTCATTCAATTCGGTGCACTTCTCCTTGGCTTTTGGGCCCCAAGTTTCAAAATTTTTGGTGGTGGCTTTTGCCCCATAAATCCTTTTTTCCGCAGAAAATAAAACAAAAAGTATTCGTTTATTTTTTGCGTATTGTCCCTGCACAATGTGTCGTTCCAATTCTTCATGTCCTTTAAGCACTTCTGACATACTGTTATTAGCACTTTTGATACTTCACGATCAAAGTTTTGGAGGAGTCTGTGACCCACCTAAACTGTTGTCTTTTTTCTTTTCAGGAAAAGAAGAAACCCATATTCCCTCATTTCATGTCTACAATATCTGTGCACAATTTCATTCACTTCGCTTCACTTCCTCTGGCCTTTCTCGCCTCAAATTTCAAAAGTTTAGATGGGGGCTTTTGCCCCCCCTAAAGCCGTTTTTCGAAAGAAAATAAAAAAAAACCCGTATTCGTTTATTTTTTGCCTATTGTTCATACACAAAGTTCGTTGTAATTCTTCACGTCCTTTACACACATCTGACATACTGTTACTAGCACTTTTGATATTTCGTGATGAAAGCTTTGAAGGGGTCGGTACGCCACCTAACCGTTTCTTCCAGGAAAATACGAAACACGTATTCCCTTATTTTATGTCTACAATATGTGTGTATAATTTTTTTGACTTCGGTTCACTTTTTTTTTTTTTTTTTTTTTGCCGTTCGGGCGTCCACTTTTAAAATTTTGGTTAGGGCTTTTTTCCCCTAAAACCGTTTTTCCGCAGAAAAAAAAAACACGTATTCTTTTATTTCATGTGTAGTATCTACCTGCCAAATTTTATCAAAATCGGAGTGTTACACTTCGGAAGTGTTACTTGTAAGTATTCTGTTATGTCTTCGATAACTTTACCTTCTTCCCATTCATGCTCCGTGTCTCGCTCAAATCACTTTATTCCATTTAAAGTATCAATATTATACAGTGTAAATTATTGCTATTTGAAACAGAGAATGTTACGCTAGAATAAAATATTCTAGGATTTACATATAATTGGATACAAAAAGTAATTTCAAGTGAATTTATTTTCTTTTAAACAAGAACATAAAGTTTTTGAATACAGCCTTGTAATACAGTAACAATTGCCTTCAACAGACCCCTTATTAAACGGAAATTTATTTTAATTGGAGATATTTTACAGTCCCATGAATTTAAAGCTAAAAAAATGTTTTAAATTCTCTTGATTAGGCGGAACCTGTGTTGAGAACAATGAATGTTAAAATATATTTTTTACCGAATTTTTCAAGTTCCGGAATGCAGCGTTTAGAAAAATTTTAGACATTCTGTGAGAGGTTAGGTATAAGAACTAAGTTGTCTGTAAACGTCTTAGTTTACTTGTTACTCTACACATTTAACCTTTAGTCCACTGCCATGTAACGCCCTAGATACGGTGCGAGTTTTTGAACGAAGTGTAATTTACATAGTTATTTTCAAATACCAATAACTCGTTCTCTAGCTGATCTAGAGACATGGAACAATTAGCGTAATATATACAATAGATCAAAAGGGATCCAGTAGTACAGAGAGGAGCGCTGAGAAGGGCATAGCACCTATTTTTTGTCTTGGCCTTTGAAACCGTATGTAGGCTTTTTTTCACTGTAAGTTTTATGTGTATTAATTCGTAGCATAAATAAATGCTGTAATTAAATACGGTAGGCCTATGCACATTCTATATATGTCCATTGTATGTATGTGCCTTGTTTATTTTTTAAGCACAGATCTATCTCCGTTAACTCTAGAACATTTAACGGAAATTTTTGCGTTTCCTGTTCAATTTTATTAGGCGGGTTTCATTATATGGTTTTAAGCCAGAAATGTTTATTTATTCCTCTGAGTATATTTATTTTTATTCTCAGGTACTTGGCGCATTCTTTTTTATTTGTATACTATATATATATATATATATGGGTCTATATAAAAGGAGATGTCTTTTAATTTCACATACGGTACTGGCTGTGAACTGTTTTTAACTAGAAGAAACAAAATGTATTCAAGAAGCCGTGGACGCTTGCAGAGCTGAAAACATTAAAAGTGACTTTGCGTTTACCAATACTCATTTCAGTTCTATTTCAAAGATCATAACGAGATTAGAAGAGCGATAATTAGGACTTTGTAGTGCATTTAAGCTGTTTGATTCAATAACGAAACAGAAGCCACCAAGACCAATCGGACAAGCACTTCTTTGAAACTCACATTCAACAGACGCGAAAAATCTATGCATAAAATTCTTGTTTAATGTAAATAAAGGGTTCCTGGGAACAACGTCGCACGAATTCCAGATTTATCGGCAAGTAACATTGTTTTTTTTTGAAATACTGTCCCTTAACGACCTGTGACACGGAAGGAACTTTTCGATGTACAGTTATGTTTTAACCGATAAATGCAGGCTTTTGCAAGAAAACACCGGAAACTACACAGTTGTGTATTGTAGCATAATGCATCATAGTTATACACCAAGTATATGTATTTCAAGTAATACAACTTTTTTCTCTGAAGATAATAAAATTCATAATTTAACTTTAGTTTTTGTTTTGTGCATATTTACAATTTTTAGTGCATATCTGCATATTTTCAGGGCATGTTTTCGTGATTGTAGCGCATATTTGCATGCAGAATTTGCCGTTTTTTAGTGCATATCGATCCGAAGCATTATCATACGGTCCGTTACTCCCGTATACAAGGAATGCGTGACGTGTGCCTTTTGGTGCATATACCGCTACTTACGGTAGGAGCACCCACTAAAAGTTTCGCTGTCCATGGAATTTTCTGAATTTTACCGCCTGGCCAGTACGCTCCTGGCACAAGAGTTAAGAAAAGCCGATAAAAAAGAAGAGGAAAGAAAGAAATGAGAAGTAAAAAGAGCACACACAAACACATACACGTCCAAGTGGAGTGTCTTGTTCGACGACGGTAAGCACGGCTCTCCATGGAAATTAGGAACGTCTCTCAAGAAGGAAGAAGGGGAGTCAAAGATCGACACAGAAGAGCAGTCGCGAACACGCACACAATTTTATGTACTCGACATATGATTTATGTGAACAAAAGGTGTAGAAGTGGGTGGCTCATCAAAGCACAGGACAACTACTGTAGGTATGAACGTTTTTTTTTTTTTAAGAGAATAATACATGTAACACGAAAACAAGGAATAACATGATTTTTCAAAGTATCCATCCTAAAAGAGGAATACAGAGAGGTTTATTTTCCCCCTAAAAGTTAAGGCGAACGTCGTTACTTCACTTACAGAAAATAACTGTGGCGTCCACCAATTCCTTAAAAGAAATTATAATGGGCAAATATAGGCATGGGTACGGCGTGACGTCATGCATCCCATACATTTTCAGATTCGCTGTTACCCCTGCCAAAGAATAGTGTATCTCCAAGTACTTGCCGTTAGATAAATGAAGCTTGATTAAATAAATCTAAAATCGAAATGAGAAGGGTCTCGATACATGTATCCTTAACTATAGTTAATAAGCTATAGCAGTGTAGTATGTAACATATATGCATCTATCATAACTATCATAAAATGGACACTTATATTATATATGCTTCTGAACATAAATTCCCTTTTTACTAGTGTTCGGCAGAACAAGAGTTCATGTTTCATGGAGCATAATCGAATGCATAGGTATGTGGTAATATGATAATTACAGTAGAAGCAGGAAGATTGTTTAAAATTTTTATTTACATTTTTGATAATTGCGGTTGTCATTATAACTAACAATGATATTTTTAGAAACTGTTGGTTATTGGTGTACTTCGATATTTGTTGTCTCTCGTTGTACCTGTATTACAAGTAATCGACGTTGAGAGTCACGATGATAGTTACAAGTAAAAAAAGAAAAAAAAAACTTGGTATTAGAGTCCCAATTTCGTCACAAATTTAGGGATAGTGACATGTCTGTGTGGTATTACTCCAAAGTTTAGATCATCATGAAATCAGCGACGAAGTAAATCTACGTAAATTAGGACACTAGAAATTAGTTTATGAAGTTAATTACTTTATATTTCATAACGATAAATGTTACTTAAAAAATCTACTCCTTCATTCCAGCTTACTGCATGTCACTTAAACTTGGAAAAAATATAGGAAATAAAGTATTTTTGAAGTTCATATGGTGCAAGTAAATTATCTGCAAGCACATCTCAATGGGCCAACAGATCTGTAAAAAACATTTGTGTGAAGAGAATTTAAAGGATTATCGCAAATTTTACATAGGTTTTGGTATGCATGTGTCAAGAAAGCATTCCAAATCGGTTTATCGTATAACTTGATAACGTAAGATAATGTGGACACGAACGATCAGAAAAAAGGGGCGGCATTTTTTTAAAGTTATTATTGTTTCTTTTCCTTCTCCCCAATTTAAACAACTATGTACTAGTTCTTTTTATCCTGATACCTAAGTAGAAAAAAACATCTCGAGGCATGGATATGTATTTTATTTTTTCTTTTTTTCTTTTTGGAAAATTATGCTAGACCCATACACTAATTTAATATAAACTAACCTAACAAAAACGAACCGAGCCTAACCTAAACTAACCTAATGTGAACAGAAATTAGCAGAATTGTAACATTTTTTTTATAGAAAAGAGCTGTACCTCTTCTTCTAAGCATAGGCCGAAAAAAAATTCAAGAAATGGGAAATTAACTTTTTTTTTTTTTTTTTTTTTGAAGACTTTACTTCGAAAACGTGGTAACACATCAAGTATGATCATGTAGATGCTTCCAAAAGTCTGAAATGATCATAATACCATTTACGTATAACAATTGTTATTTCAAAACGTTTTAGAGCTACAAAATACAAGGGTAGTGATTGTTATACTGCTTAAAATGACGTAGTTGTATTAAATTTTTATAATGATTGTTGCTTTGCTTTGCTTCTATAGCATTACAAGAATAGTTTTTTGTGGTTTTAAATTACAACAAATCGCAGTTACATTATTGTAAGCAGTGTTCCATACTTAAATAAATTGTTACATATTATTCTAAATATAGAAAAAAATAGTACAAATAACATAGGTGAACTGCAAAATATTGTAAAATTACTCGTAAATTGCTTTAGGATGCAAAAATGTTTTCAAAAGTCGACGTTTGTCATAGTCTTTGGGTTACTTGTAATATTAATGTCAAAGTTTTCGTTCCAGCAATAAATGTTAATGTAAATTGTTACTTAAATGAAATGTAACTGTTAACTTTTCAGTAACACAAGTTGTTCCGCCTATGCATTAGGTTTGGTTTATGCTTTAGATTAAAACCGGGCTTAACATAAAGCTCTAATTATGCTAGGGCGGCTAAAAGGAACGTGGAGTTACTAATGATAGCGAAATCTGAAGCACGTCGGTCGTTCTTCTGTACCCACACAGGGATTCGAACTCGGTACCACGCAAACCAAAGTCAGGAGTACTAGCCGCTAGACCAAATGGGGGTACTTAACATTGTGTTGATTTACATCATTTAGTAATTGTTACCATATCCGAAGATCAAAAAGTAGTGTGTCTGTGCTCCATATGTAGCGAATTTGAAGTATTTGCAGACCACATGTGTAGAAACGAAAAGATACATGACATCAGGGATGAGCAGGAGGTAGGTCCTGCGGGTCCAAACTCTATCCTCCATTGAAATCCCGACATTTCTGTATATTTTTCATAATTTTATGGGCGATTTTACAAATTTTAATACATTTTGTCTTCATATTGAATTTGAACTACCCCGAAAAGTTTTGGACCACTTCCCTCGAAATAAATTTCTGCTTACGACTCTGCATGATATCATTGAAATTCTATGGTGAATCAAAGCAGAAAAAATTATTTCATTTTTAAATTTTTTTATACTTCTCATAAACGACTGCGAACAGTTGTATGAAGAGTAAAATAAGATTTACGAAAGGAAACAAATTATTGCTTTGTCCTATTTAGTTGAGTAACAATAAGTCTGTGGCCCCCAAAGCTGATTTCGTCGCCAACGAGCGGAGACATTTTTCCTATCGTACAAACATATAGGTTTGCAGTATCAATGACAATTTATTTAAATTATAGCACTAAATTCTTCAAATTCTTTCGTATTATCCGTTATTCAATTCTGAGAGTAGAAATTTTGTAAACCGGACTAGTTTTCAGAGGCCTTTATGGGTGAGGATGCCTGAGCACTGGCCCAGTTGCTCCTGCCTAGTTACGACACTAGATGTATGCTTATATACTGTATTACGACATTATGAACTTGTATAAGAAACTAAATTTACTTAAAATGAGACGCGAACTATGCGAAACATCGGACTTTGAATCTAACTTAGTAGGTAATCCAACCTGAGACCATATATAGCAAACATGAGTGTCGTAGCTCACACCACAAGGTTCAGGAAGTTCGGGTTAGAAAGTGTCAATAAAGTACGTAGATGTGAGCGGTAAATAAGCATTTGATCAATTTGAAACAAAATTTATTGTAGTAAAAATGAATCCTAGTTGTTAAGATAATGAACATTATATTCTGTTTTTAAAATGACAGTCAAAGCAGAATATATTTGATAATAAACGTGAAGTTGTAAAATTTCAATTTCGGGATGATTTAACAAATTCGTGCTGCTACGTGATGCGTTATCCGTTAGGATGAATTGAACAATTTTGATTCGAAGGAAGGAAATAAAGTACTGTATAATACTGGAGTTAATTAAATATAGTTTAAAGGCAGTACTTTGGCTATACGAGACAAAGTCTACTGCTGAAAGTGAAATATGGGTTATTAATAGGATTTTATACCCGGTATGATGTACATGCTGATGATTGAACATGAAATACACGCATGAAAAGCATTAACGCTTGCAAATTAGCTATGAAGACGCACACCGTACCATAATTCTAAGTCAAAAATGAAGGCAAAAAAGGAAGCGGAAATGACAGACTGTACAATAATAAACTTCGAGACTTTCGAGACAAGACCGAGACTTGGTCCTCGAGATCGAAACCGACATCGACACAAGCATCTATTAACAGAGTCGAGACCGAGACCGAGACGGCGGTTTTTGATTCGAGACGATATCCTGACCGAGACCGCAATTTATCAAACGAGACTGTACAAAGTCTCGTCTCGTCTCGTCTCGATACCATCCGTATGGGACACTATTGGGCCCACATGAAAAATAAGTTTTGTGGCTGGAGTGTAAGATGGTATCATCTAGTGTTACTCATTGAACTAAATGCATTGTGGGATATTCAATAGTATTCTGTATCTACTACTACAAACTAAAGTACCTACGTTACTTAAATTTTTTCTACATCAAAACTACGTTAACTGTATTTGTCTACAAATCAGTAAATGGTGGAATACGCCCTTCTTCCAGTGAATCATGCAATTATCTATAAAATGTAAGTTACAGATATGATAAGAGAACGTATTGAAGACAAAAGTAAGGAATAATACAACGATTTTTTTCCGCTCTCGTCAAATGGGGTTTGTAGTAAAGAAGCACCATATTCGTGGACTTTTCTGGGGGTTTTCCGTAAAATCAGGTTCTTAATCACATCATTTTGTTCATGATCATAATCAACGTATCTTAGCCTAGAAGAATAATCGAAATGAAGAAGAAATTAACACATTTTAATGCTAATTGTAACATGCTAATTGTAACTGCAGCAGTAAGGTTATCTGAAAGTGCATTATAGTAATGAGAACCCGTAGTCTTACCTTAAGAAAATTATTGGTTCCCACCATAATTATTAAGGATTTATTAGCTGGTGGATCTTCCTTCATTAGATTTAATACAGCGCCTGATGTCGCTCCACTTTGGCATAACCCAGCTCGTCGAACACCATTTGCTGTGAAAGAAATACATGTTTAATTTAAATAATAATCTTTAAAAAATATATTTTATTTGTCAATTATTGAAAACGAACATAATTCTATTTCGATATTTCTAAATTAGGATGCTTTTTAGAAGAGACACTTTTCATGAAGGTAAGAACTTTAACATCTATTACTAAATTCAAATTCTTCGCCAAATGTATCATTAATGATATTATAATACGCACATAGTGAAAAATTTATGAAGCAGTGAACTACAGACGCACGCTACCAAGAAGCAGCAACAAAATATGTAAATAATATTGATTTAGTTTAATGTAAAGTTAGGTTATGTGAGATGTACAACTATAGCTTAACGTGGGATACAACATTTACTAACGTTGAGAATCGAACTAAAGTATCCTGCGCCAAAGGCGACTACAGTGCCCTGTCTACGTAGTAACGAGTGATATATATGTAGACTATAACCTAACAATGTAGTTAAAATTAGGTAAAAAAAATACGAAAGCATACCATCTTTTTTAATACGAATTTGTGAATCGAACTCAAAAACGCGTAGCATAATTACGAATTACCGCGCACATTGCAAGGTGAAAATAAAATGTGTTGAGATGAGATACGAACAAACGAAATGATGTTATTTTAGGCACTATTTAACTGACAATGTCATAGACTTACGATTGGTTGGATTATACCTACTGTAATGATGTGGGAGGGAATTTTTCTATCGGCTACGTCCGAAGGGAGTGTCTCTGTAACACGTGTTTGGAGCTTCAGTTATTACCACTAACCAAAAAGAAAGAAAGAAAAAAAAGGAAATGAAGTGTAATAAATCTCCATCTTAGAAAAGAGGACTAACAGAAGGAAATATAACTGTCAAAAGAAAATAGTGTCTGACAAGCAGCCTAACAACTCACCAATATGAAAAAAGAAGGCCTAAAGTTTATATAAAATAATCTTGAGATGTTGAGTATATTTATGACAAAATGTACAACAACGTGTATTATATTATCACAGATTCCGATTATATTATCACGTTAACTTTATTATTTGAAAGAAGTTAGGGAGGTAAGGAAGAACATTGAAGAACTAAAACAAGCCTACTCCGGAGTATAAAGTTATTCGGATCTTTAAAGAATGCCATTAGTAATGGTTGGATGTAGTTAACACGGTTTCTACTTTTTATCGGCAGCACTGATACAGCAGTCATCTCTGATGACAGAGCTCTCTCTGGCTATATGGTTATGATACACATTTTTGACGCGAGAGACCCGAGTATGATTTCCAGTGATAGCTCATGAGTTCGGATCCCATTGTTAAGAGATATAATGTGTAGGTCCAAGTCTCATATGGCATCACTGCTGAACGGAACACTGAACTGTAATAAATGAATATAATCTAACGGTTAGGATATCTAGCGTTATCACGTTTGATCGCAGTCTGAGTTCGTGTACAACATTGTTTTAGTTTCTTTTGTCGAGGTTGTCCACCTTTCTTCCACATTATCATTCCATAGATTCGTTATGTATCATTCATGTTCATTAATGATATATCTTCTTTATCCTGAAGGACATAATATGGAACGTAGAACTTGAAATTCAGTTTTATTTCATTTTTAGAATTTGGTGCCCAATGGGTACACAACTTATGATAAAATAATTAAAAATTCGTAGGATCCAGCATTTAGTAGTAGGCATCACGTCATATAGTATAGATTGTGAAGGGCATTAATGAGAAGAGGACTAAATTAAAAGTTCCCTAATGTTGCAAAGTATGAAAAGTAATGAAAGGCACATTATTTCCTCTGTTAATTGAAGCCAAATTTAGCAACACATCTACTATAGGACTCTATTGGCATTTGTGTGTCTGGACATACACATGTTCAACGATAACTATTGTAAAAGTTACGGAATTTTCATAAAACTTCAGATGCGCCTTGATTTCATTTTCCATTCCAATGAAATTTATATGGATATTAATTTATCTCCTGGTATACATCTTTATATTTTTATATTTGTATTAGTGCCTTTCACGTAATGAATAATTAATTAATCAAATGAAAATTTACTATCTTTTTGAATATAATATCCTTTATCTTGAGTTCCCTCCCTCCGATCGTAACTATCGTAATTTCATAGAATCAATAAGCACACGACTTCACATCCATACTATAGTTATGTTAGAGCAATTTTCATGTTACGAATAACTAATTATTGAATGAAAACGAAAAGTCTAAACTTACTATTTTTTTTTCGAATAGTTTATAATATATGCTATATATGTATCTCTAGTTAAAAATCATCATTTCTCATCATCACCGTCTCGTCTAGCCTAACAAACATAACCATGGTACGTAAAACTCAAAGATTTCATTTCCTTACATTTTCAAAGTGTGGGTTGAGGCCGCTTTTTGGCGCGTCGCTAAAAATTTTTATTTTTAATTATGAAAATTTTATTTCGATGTAGAAACATATGTTGTGAAGTACTCATCTGAAAAAAAAAAAAAAAAAAAAAAATGGAACTCTGCGTCTTGCCCTGTTGTACAGTCAGTATAGATGCTGGGTTAGGATGGAAGTAGAGTGGGTGAGTCAAAATCTGTCACGGGGTTGGGCACTGGTCGGGAGTAGTGTTTGTTAGCTCTGTGTTACATTTCTATGGAAACACTTTAACGCTTTTTGCGCATGTGTACAGTTTCATATGATACAGTTATTGAGAAAGAAAATTATATTACATTTGCTCGATCATCATCGACTGATATGCTCGTACCGGCAGGGTCACTATATTCATATATTTACATTATAATTTAGTTTGAAAGTGAGATATTTACGATAGACATAAATGAAACCTATTACTTTTGATTTATTGAAATTTAAGCATCGAGCTGTATTTTGTAGCATTCGTGGTCGCTCGGGGTGTTCAGAACATCCCCAAATAAATTTCAAGGTAATAACTAATATGGAATATTATTGAATGAACTGGAATTAGATATGATTTACAAAACTGAATTGCTTTAAAATACACCACTGTTACGTAGAATGTCAATGTGTATTTGAATTATAGTAGGTGGGCCACAAAATACTTTTTATTATTGATTGTGGTCGCAGTAACGAGTTTGAGAACCACTGTTCTATGTAGTAGCAATTGGTAGTATGTAGTGGTATCATTTCTATGTAATGGTATCATTTCATGTTCGAAGCTGTCAATAGTACTTATCTGGAATTCATTAGAAGCAGGGGGCGCGGTGGCTCAGTGGTAGAGCGTTCACCTTTGGCGCTTGGGGTCCCGGGTGAACTTTGTGGTGGACAAACACCGTGCTCGTAGGTTTTCTCGTGGTTCTCCCGTTTCCTCCCACTTTCTTCATTCCACCATTTCACTCATCTCTCATAATCACCGTCTCCTTTAGCCTAACCGGCACAACCGTGGGAAGTAAGACTTAATGATTTCATTTCATTTCATTTCATTTCATTAGAAGCAGTAATATGAACTTTAAAAACCATGAATGAGCCTTACATGGAAATATGAAGTATTACTAAATCTGATAATGAAATGGATTATTTATCTATAAAGGTAGAATTACTTTAAAAGAAAAGTGAGATTTAATCTTCACATGGCTGTAAACCAATAATGATAAGCATTTACTCCAGAATGATATGAGGCGTTAGACTTACGACCTATTGAGAGTTCATTAGGGAGTGCATGCAATTACTTAACTGTTGCCGGGGAGAACGCGATGGCTCAGTGGTAGAGCGTTCACCTTTGGTGCTTGGAGTTCCTGGTTCGATCCCAGCTCGAGTCGTGTGGACTTTTTGGTGGACAAACACCGTGCTCGTGGGTTTTCTCGGGGTTTTCCCGTTTCCTCCCACTTTCTTCATTCGATCATTTCACTCATTTCTCATTATCACCGTGTCCTTTAGCCTAACCAGCATAACGTGGGACGTTAAACTTACAGATTTCATTTCATTTCCATTTTAACTGTTCCAGACGTTTCTTTCATCTGAACTTTATTTATTTATTTTAGATTTATTTCCCCCAATTATGCTTCCAGGCTGAGGAAGATGGTAATAATGATAATAAATGAAGCGGTGAAGATGATAAGAAAACGGGACAACACCGGGAAAACCAAAACACGCGGTGTTTGTCTACTACAAACCATGACTGCGAGAGCTGAGATAGAATTCTTTCCTTGTTGGTATCCCAGTCGTATTGAAGTAAATAGAAACATTGTTAAGTAGAATAGCATGGGAACCAATTCCCTGGTTGCAATGGGTAAAGATCTATATTGTAGAGTACAATCTCGATACGAGGGATCCCTTGTTCGATTACAGGCTATTCAAACTTATGATGAATAACATCGTATTTGTAGATATTATCGTTTTTGTGTCGTTACTTGTCTTATTACAAGTAGTATAAAATAATACCCTGCTTAAATGATCCGTCTATTTTAGCCGAAACGAAACAATGGCGGAATTTTAAATTAAATATTTCCCTTCTTAGAATTTGTAATGAGCTGTTACTGTAATTCTGTAAGTTATGTGTTTTATCATATTACATAATACATTGAAATAGATATAGCATAATCTTTGTTGATAAAGAACAATAAACATGATGCAACGTGAATTAATGTCGAAGAAACAGAAAATCGTGGTATTATTTGCTTTTACCTTAATTAAATCATAGTAGAACGTTCTTTTCTTATAACTTTCACTATTGCCAAATTGAATAGTATATACGTATATATCAACGTTTTTTAAAGGCGGTATCCCATTGCAGTTTGCGATGCAAAAACATGAAAATGCAATACAAATTGAAAAATGTATTTCAAATTCCGATGTATCTTTCCATCTTTCATTTTACGACAGAAGTTAAAATAAGGAGCGAACTGAAAATATATTACTATTATTTAAAGAACATTTTCTTTGAAGGGTCGCGGTCGGTTGCTACCAAAAAAAAAAAAAAAAAAAAAACTCGACTTTGGGGTGAAAACAGTTTTCCACTCTGTCTTTCCTTCCCTTTGTCGGTTTTTATTTTATTTATTTATTTTTTTTTTTTATAGTATGTGATCTCCCAGACCTTCTCGGGTTTCGGATCATCCTAGCCTTGTTTCTGAGTGTGTAATAAAAAGATGTCCCTTGAAAACAATGCATATTGGCTGCAGAGAAGACAAAATTATATTGGACCTATCCAATATATGATGTAGGATGAATGGGGCTTGTTTCAGCGCCAACAATATAGAAAAATACACTCGTTTTCCTCTCTCTGTTATTTTCGCTTTTCATTTGAAGCATTGATATGCCGACTGGATATATAGGATGTCCATTTACGCCCCTTGTAAAAACCAACAAAAAGTATTTGCAAGATTTCTCTTCGCAAGACGCCACAAACCTAACTTAAAAAAAAAAAAAAATCCCAAACGGACTTTCATTCTCACTCTTTATTTGTGTGTGTGAATGTAGAAAGAACAGCCAATGCGTTGTTTTTCTCAGCCAAATTGTTGAATTTGCAACTGTGCTAAAACTCTCATGTCGCTAAACTTGATAAATAGTATAATAAAATATAAAACATGTCCAACAATGAGATGAGAATGCAAAGGAAAGCAGTAAACTCTAAAGTTCCCCTATAGCCTCTCCCCGAAATTAAGTACATAGATCTAGTATTTCCAATTCGAAGTCATGTTCGCTACTAGTTTAGTATTGACGAACGGAGTTCTTATTCTTTGTAGTCGAGAAAATAATAATAATAATAATAATAATAATAATAATAATAATAATAATAATAATAATAATAATAATAATAATAATAATAATAATAATAATAAATTCACAAAAGAAATTCGAAACACATGTGCTTTCAGATTTATTTGACTTCTTTTATGGATCTGTATTTACTCATTACAGAACAGGAAATACGATTCAAATCACAGATTGCAACACAATTTGGAAGAAAAAATGTAAATTATCAAAAAAAAAAAAAAAAAACGCTGATATATATATATATAGGGTGGCCCATTTTAATCTTTCCACAGAAATATTTCGAAAACGGTTGAACATAATTGAACTCAGCAAAAACTTAATTAGAAAATACCATGGTACAAATCGAATGATGATGTCGGGGTGCCCCCAGGGCCGCTCTTTAAGGGAGCCCGTGGTCCAACTTTAAAATTTTAAATGGAAACATGGGCCGAGTGACACTTCGTTCGATAGATCTTTAAAAACTAAAAAGTGATGTGGCAAAAGATTTTTCATATCGGTCACCGTATTCAAAATGGCAGCCAAGATATGGTACCTGTATCAGATAAACGTCCAGTACCACCAATATGAAAAAGGTATGAATCAAACCAAAACTCAAAAAGGAAAGCCATGGGGAAAGCCAAGACATGATGCCTGTATCAAATAAAACGTACAGTACCACTAATATGAAAACGGTTGGAGATAAATGAACAGGATAAAACTCGTATAGGAAATCACAGAGGGTATTTATCATTCCACGCCTAAAGAATAATCCAACGGAGAAAAAGATTATTAAAGTGTAAGTGACATAATGCTAAAGAGAAAATCTAATTGTGAGAAAATTATCCTTCCGATCTCCCTCCGTAAGTGGGTGAAGCGGGAATGAATGGTAAAATCTCAAATGACTAGGTTTCTAATCATCTCGTTTTAACTCGTAGCAGCTGAGATAATTACAAATCTTCATCAGGAAATAGTTAGGAATTCTGTTTTACAAGTTATTGTAGAATTCAATTTTTCGGGGCTAGGGTATATTCGCCTCTCATTCTTGATTGATTTCAATTCCAAGTAATATAAATTGTGGGAGAGACTTAAAAGTAAGATTCTAACATTTTAACTGCAAGTTTTTAATAGAAACATGTAAATCAGATTAGCTAAGTAGAGATTTCTTAGCGGTTAATAAACTAAATCATAATTAAGTTTAGAATTAAGTTTAGAATTAAGTTTAGAATGATTGGGGTTGTAGCAAAGCCACACTTAAGTTTGGTGGAAGCAACTGATGTGCAGGTGCATAGTCAGTCGGGATATTGGTGCAATACTGACGAAACATCGCCAAGATAACATCTATAAGTACGCATATATCCATAAGATGTAACTTTTGGAAAGTCTTGAATAGAGGAAGCTCAACATCACAGGCGGTATCACTCCATCAAGACAATGTATTTAGGTACTATTAAATTGTTTGGAAATGAATTGTATCAAAATACCATAAACAAAATCAGATTGAGTTGAAGGCTAATCCCTTGCTTTGATAACAATAGACTGAGCCAAATTACTTTAATATGAATTTTTACACAGACTTCATGGAGTATTAGTTTGGCTTATACGTAATAATATAAAGTTTGTGCCTGGGAGAATTTAATTCAAGTCCTCGTCCGTGCCGCGAATAGCGACATAAAATGTTAGTAAGGAAGTGAATCTAGTTTTAGTAATTACCGTCAATGTTCTGATTAATGCTCTTTCTTCTTTAAAGCGTAGTCAATATTGTTTTCATAACTAGATTATTTTACCTTTATTAAAAAAATGTAATGAATTTTTTAGATTTATTCTTTCATAAACATTTCAAAAGACATTTTATAAAAGTGAGACTTCGTTTTAGTAATATTTCCATGTATTTCAGAAAATAGTTGAGACACTGTCTGTTGTAAGTGAAGGTGTCCTCCCTCGATTGGCAGCTTATCCCGTTTTCCGGTTTGAATAGAGAGTCAGCAGAGAGATGAAAAAAAAGTTCCTCGATGTATTATATCATTTTGACTCTATAGGGATCAATATTGAAACCGGAAGTAATAATAGATTTTAAACACTCTCACCTTTGGTAGTATGTCACGGGTGGTTATGATTTTATTAACTACGATCCGGAATAGATTGCAAAACATCGTTTATTACTATCTGTTACCGTTTTTGATCTATGACAATAAACACTAAAACCTGAAATGATTGATTTGAACCACTTGTGGTTTCAATAGAGGGTGAACGGGAGAGATAGTTCCTAATTTTGGGACGATGAATCTATTGCAAAATAAATCTTATCGAAATGTCTTATAAGCTCATTCGTGGCTAAGCGGTTAGCATACGCACCTTTGGCATGGGAGACTAGGGTTCCATTCCACGTTAAGCAGTAGGTCTACGTCTCATATACCCTCGCTGCAGAAAAGGAATTACTTTTCTATCTCGTTTGTTCTAAATAAAACCACAGTTCTTGTTAAACAATACCTATTTTGTATTTATACGTTATTTAACGGAAAGAAATGTGATCGTGAAGTAATTTGAATTCAAGATTTCGACAGATTTTAACATTTCATGACTCTCAAATGACGAAAACTTAGTTTTTCGATGTCCGTCCGTATGATTTAGCGAAGCGACCATCAGCACCTATCGACATTTAATTTGAAAATTAAGTTGTTTTAGAGGGTGTCTTCTAGAATTGTATACTTCCAAAAATAAATGTAGGTTACTGGAGGGATAAAGTTGAAAATAGCAGATTTTTTGACAACTGTTACATACGGGTAGCTTCCATAATAGTAAGAAAAAATAGAAATGCTCCACTTTCCACAGTAGCTTGCAACCACTTTTGAAAATAGAAATATTGTTCAATATTTAAGAGGAATGATCTATAATTTGTCATTTTGGCAAATAATTCTGAATATCGCATTTGTTATGTATATATTATGCATAGTGTATACTGTAGGTGTTTTTAGGATGTAGTAAATATTATACTGAACTTGTTCACATTATTATTTTAGCCTTTGTTCCTATCATTATCTCAATATTATTTGTACAGCTATTATCTGATGAAACTATTCCACTTTACATTTTCATCCGACTTAGAATTTTTTTCCATATATATATATATATATATATATATATATATATATATATATATATATATATATATATATATATACACCGAATTTTTCTATGCCAAGTTTTCTTACACCGAATCTTCCTGCACCCCTAGGAGCGCTGTGCTGAGTAAATACGCAGATGTTGGCAGATAGCGTTGCCAGATCTAGCATAATTTGCATGATTTTAGCATCTAGCATCTTGCTTTTAACATCCTGCCCAAATCTAGCATAATTTCAGCAAGTTTATCAAAAAGCCGTAAAACCTGGAGATGAGAAAGAAGTTGGTCGCGGGAAGGAAAAGAACGGCAGAAATGTATTCTGGCCCATTGATTCATACCGTCGGTAAACCATACAGGCAGTCTTATTTTCCGAAGTAGGTTAGAAACGGCTTTGGGCTTTTTTGTGTGGCTCCACCCAGGGTTTTCTAATCCTTTAACTGCGAGGCATGGGCGGAGCTATGGGGGCCATTCTCCCCCCTACTTTTTGACAACTTCCCTATCTTTATTTCTGACTTCATGATCATCTTTATTCCTGAAATGAAAGGTCCGAGACCGACCAAAAATTTGCCCCCAGCAGACAATTCCTAACTCCGCTTAGGCTGCGAGGTAACTTTCTTTCAAAATATGTAAACAAACACTTTGCATTCATTTATACGATATATACGCCATTGAGTCTGGCAACGACTGCACTAGTTTAGTTAAGTTAAAGCTTTGGTGCGTGAAGTATTGAGTTCTATCCACGCATTCTTGCGCTCTGCTTATTTTAAGTTACGTTATCGTATCTCAGCTTCGGTTTTTTTCTTTTAAAATTCCTGAATTAGTAAGTATGAGGATCTAGCATAATTTGACCGAATCTAGCATAATTTCGATCGGTTTTGGAATAATTCCGAGCTGTGAGTCTGGCAACGCTGACGCAGACCAATATTAACGAGAGATTTGCTAAAAATCGGACACAATAACTTAGCACAACAATGACTTGTGATTGAGAAAGAAAAAAATATGTATATAACACTGTTGACAAAAATATTGAAACAAAGTGTGAATATTATAAATATTCATTATTGTTAGTAGCAGTATTAATTTCGGCATGTAGCGTGTTATACATGTCAATATTTCGTGAAAGCAGAGGAGGGAACTTGATTTTTATTTATCTTTGTAAATATTGTTGTGCTGAGAGTTCTTTCTGTTATTTGAGGAGTGTATTTAGCTACCAATTCTGATTACCGTCTCTCTGCTCAACTAAATGACAAACCGCCGC